>NC_041386.1:359802376-359819113 GCF_002162155.2 Triticum dicoccoides | reverse complement strand
CGCCGTCCTCTCCCTCCTCCGGCCATCTCCCCCTCGGCTCCGGCCTTCTCCGGCAAGTCCGGCGATGAAGCCAGCCAACATCGGGAATCGCGCCGCCGCTACAGTGCTCGGGCTGGATCTAGATCCGGAGTGACTCAGTTTGACTTTTTTGCCCAAACCCTAGCTCATGTGCTCATCTTCATCATGTCGTATCTCCGCATCCGTAGCTCCGTTTTTGGCATATAGCATATCAAAATGTTCATCTCAAAGAGTACATCATTTAATTCCATTGCATCATTTTCATTTGAGTTCATCTTGGTGCCCGAAATACTGTTAGAAGAGGGCTACTTGAGTTAATTGTCAGATCTACTACTCCATTTAGGTTTTTGTCATTTTTGCCATGATTATTGTGTGCATGCTATGCCCTGATGCTCTACATGTGTTTTGTTAAGGGTTTTGTCATCTTTCCAGAGGTGCAACCCATGTATTTTTGTGATGTGTGTGGTGACTTGTGCAAGCTTGCAAAGTGGTGCACTTGCTAATTCTGTTTTCAGGGACTGAGTAATTTCACTAAATCCTGGAGCTGTTTATCTCATGATGCTATATGTTCATGTTGTTTCCTAGTGATCCGTGCCTCTTTTGAGGATGATCAGTAAGGGAGTTTTGTTAATCTTGTAGCGCTCTATCCATCCATGTCTTTGTTTGCAATTATGGAGCACCCTAGCTTGAGTCATTCGAGCTCTACTTTTGCTACTTTGTGAATCTGGGCAGATTGTCAACTTGTTTGCGATTTTGCCGGTGTTGTTGTAGTTGATCCGTGCATGCTATGCTATTGTTCTTGCCATGTCTAGCTTGCATTTTGTGCCTTCTTGATGGATGTATGCTTGTCTTGCCATGACTTGCACCGTAGTGAGTGCATCGAGCTCGTAAACATGCCTACTTGAGTTATATTTCAGCATGTGCCAGTTTTCACTAAGTCTGAAAACTGATTATGTTTTTGCTATGTTCACATGCTTGCAATTGTATTTTCTGATCCCTTTTGGCTCAAGGTCACTAAGGGACTTTTGTTAAACTCTTTGAGTAGCTCCATGCCATGCTTTACTTTGCCATGTTCAGGTCCTGTAGCATGTAGTTTTGTGGCTCCGAAGAGGGCTACCTGATCTGAAATTCCAGACAAGTGTTAATTTCACTAAGTCTCAGATCTGTTTGCCATATGCATTTTTGCCATGCTTGTTTGAACCTGTTAATGGATGAATTGGCCATAGCTCAGTGCTAGACTTTTGTTAAGCATCTTGTGTGCATCCCTGCCATGCATTTTTTTGTCATGTTTGGTTGCTGTAGCATGTTCATCTCATTGCATTTAGTTGGCTACTTGCTGTAAATCGCAGACCGGTGTCATATTTGAATCGCTTGCCATTTCCAAACCGTAACTCTGATTCCGGCGTTCTTTATATCGTTTTCAAGTGATTTCATATCATCTTTCCAGTGGCACCCTTGGATTTCCAAGTTGAAGCCAGGTTCATGCATTTCCTGTCATATCTTGCATTTTGCATCCCGCATCGCATTCCGCATAGTATATCATCATTGCATCATATTGCTTGGTCTTGCACGTGGTTGATTGTATCCTTGTTGCTTATTTGTCTTGTTTGGGTAGCTGGGAGACGAGTTCGCTAACGAGGAGCCCGTTGAGTTTGCTTTCGAGGATCCAGTCAACTCTGACAACTGTGCAGGGAAGATGATCATACCCTCGAAATCACTACTATCTTTGCTATGCTAGTTTGCTCGCTCTTTTGCTATGCCAATGCTATGATGCCTACCACTTGCTTGCAAGCCTCCCAAATTGCCATGTCAAACCTCTAACCCACCATGTCCTAGCAAACCATTGATTGGCTATGTTACCGCTTTGCTCAGCCCCTCTTATAGTGTTGCTAGTTGCAGGTGAAGATTGAAGGCCGTTCCTTGTTGGAACATTTATTTACTTGTTGGGATATCATTATATTATCTTGTTATCTTAATGCATCTATATACTTGGTAAAGGGTGGAAGGCTCGGCCTCTCGCCTAGTGTTTTGTTCCACTCTCGCCGCCCTAGTTTCCGTCATATCAGTGTTATGTTCCCGGATTTTGCGTTCCTTACACAGTTGGGTTATAATGGGAACCCCTTGATATTTCGACTTGATTAAAGCTTTTCCAACAATGCCCAACCTTGGTTTTACCATTCTCCACCTAGCCTCTTTTTCCCTTGGGTTACCGGAGCCCAAGGGTCATCTTATTTTAACCCCCCCGGGCCAGTGCTCCTCTGAGTGTTGGTCCGACCGAGTAGACTGCGGGGCCACCTCGGGGCAACTTGAGGGTTGGTTTTACTCGTAGGATGTTTCATCTGAGTGTGCCCTGAGAACGAGATATGTGCAGCTCCTATCGGGATTTGTCGGCACATTCGGGCGGTGTTGCTGGTCTTGTTTTAACCTGTCGAAGTGTCTTGAGTAACCGAGATACCGAGTCTGATCGGAACATCTTGGGAGAAGGTCTATTCCTTCATTGACCATGAGAGCTTGTCATGGGCTAAGTTGGGACTCCCCTGCAGGGATTGAACTTTCGGAAGCCGTGCCCGCGGTTATGGGCAGATGGGAATTTGTTAATGTCCGGTTGTAGATAACTTGAACCTTAACTTAACTAAAATGAATCAACCGAGTGTGTTACCGTGATGGCCTCTTCTCGGCGGAGTCCGGGAAGTGGAAACGGTGTTGGAGTAATGTTTGCACAGGTTGCTCTCTAGTTTCTCGCTCGCGCTTTGCCTCCTCTTCTCGCTCTCTTTTGCGAATAAGTTAGCCACCATACTTGCTAGTCGCTTGCTGCAGCTCCACTCATATTTTACCTTGCCTTACCTATAAGCTTAAATAGTCTTGATCGCGAGGGTGCGAGATTGCTGAGTCCCTATGGCTCACAGATTACTATTACACCAGATGCAGGGCCTGATGATTCCGCTCCAGGAGACGCGTATGAGCTCAAGTGGGAGTTCGACAAAGACTCTCAATGTTACTATGTTTCCTTTCCCGATGATCAGTAGTGGTGCCCAGTTGGGGGTGATTGGGACCGTGTCGCTTGTTGGGTTATCTTTTATTTTGGCACCGTAGTTGGGCCATGAGTGTTTGGATGATGTAATGTTATTTATGTACCTTGATTGACGTGGCGAGTGTAAGCCAACTATGTTATCTCCCCTTTATTATTTATATTACATGGGATGTTGTGAAGATTGCCTTACTTGCGACATAGGCCTTCAATGCGATTATGCCTCTAAGTCGTGCCTCGAGACGTGGGAGATATAGTCGCATCGAGGGTGTTACAAGTTGGTAATCAGAGCCTTCCCCGACCTTAGGAGCCCCATTGCTTGATCGTTATTAGCGGCCGAGTTGTGTCTGGAAAAATGTTTTGAGTCTTTTAGGAATTATATATCAGAGAGATTAGGAATTCTTTTTACTTCCCAGTCTCCTCATCGCTCTGGTAAGGCATCCTGACGTAGAGTTTTGACTCCTCTCTTCTCAAATTTCACTAATTTTTTTTAGGATCACGCGGGTATCTTGGAATCGTTCCGATGGTTTTATGATGAGAACATTGTCTTGGTGCCTCCTGTCAGGTGTTTAGTGGAAGTGTCCCGGGGAGTTGAGCTCTGAGGTGTTGTTATCATAATTTTATCGTTGCAGTTCTGGAATACCTGAGTTTAGTACGCCGACATCGAAAATCTCTTTTATGCAGTTCGTTGGTGAGATAACCTTGACGCCACCCAGTACTGGGGCGGGAGTTCGGGAGT
This sequence comes from Triticum dicoccoides, assembly GCF_002162155.2. Classification (NCBI taxonomy): domain Eukaryota; kingdom Viridiplantae; phylum Streptophyta; class Magnoliopsida; order Poales; family Poaceae; genus Triticum; species Triticum dicoccoides. Next base: position 359,815,328 of record NC_041386.1, on the reverse strand, counting down.
ATCGCCATAACTTGTATAACAGATGCTTTTCTAAGGTTGAGGTAGATGGTTTCCGAAGGTTTCTTGGTTATGTGTTGAAGGATGGATACAACTGGATGTAGGATTTGCTAGTTTGGTTGAGATATTATGCTTCCCCTGTATCCCCAACACCTGATTGCATAACCGGAAAGTTTCGGGAGTTTCATAGGTGGGAACTCTAGTAGCTCTAGTTCTTCTTCCACGGATATTGGTTTGAGATTGGGATTTCTTACCGATTATTCGTTCTTGATCCGTACCTTGTTGATTTATTTCTCTACCTTAATTCTACGTGGCTTCTCAATTTATGGATATGTGACCATTTCAAGAGGAATGCATTCGTTCATTTTGTTCGGATGTGAAGACTATATGTTGCAATTTTCATTCCGTTAGATTCAGCTTCAATATTTGTCTGTCAATGTGCTAATGGTGGTCAACCTCTTCAGGATGGCTCCTCCAACGCGCACGACTCCGAATCCTGATCTGCCACCACCTCCACCTCCTCCGGAGGCATGGCAAGCTGTGATGGCCGCAACCAATGCAAACACACAGTTGATCATGCAAATTCTTCAAGAGCGCAATCAAGGCAACCAAGGGAATCAAGGCAGCAATCAGAATCACTTTGCTACACTCAACCAGTTCCTTGCTAACGGGCCAAAGACTTTCAGCAATTGTGTTGAGGCAACCGATGCTGACGATTGGCTTGTGGATCTGTGTAAGCATTTCGAGTGCAATAACGTCAGGCCTGAGGACTTTGTCAAGTTCGCTTCCTTCCAACTCAAAGATCAAGCTACAGAATGGTTCCAGCAGTACAAGGACTCCAGAGGTGGACGTGTTATCACTTAGGATGATTTTCGTCAAGATTTCCGAGCTCATCATATTCCCCAGAGCGTGGTTGAAAGCAAGTGTGAGGAATTCCGCAATCTGAAGCAAGGCTCTTTGTCTGTCTATGACTACAACAAGTTGTTCCAGAAGCTCGCCCGCTTTGCCAAGCAGGACGTCCCTGATGAGAAGAGCATGATATATCAGTTCAGGGGTGGTCTCAGAGAAGAAATTCAGCTAGCTCTTGTTCTCTTTGAGCCCTTGAGATACGATGAGTTCTACAACATGGCACTAAAGCAAGAGGCTGCTCAGTTGAGGTGTGATGCTTCCAAGAAGCAAGTCAGAGACGTTACTCCTTCTTCCTCTACTCAAGTGGCCAAGCAGCAGAAGTATTGGCTTCCTCCTCCTCCGTTCCACCAGCCGTATCAGCAGAAGAGCAAAGGTGGCAGTGGTTCTTACCACCCACCCAACCCTGGCTTTCAGAACAAGACTTCGTCTCAAGCTCCAAGATCGAGTGCTTCGTATCACCGTCCGCTTTCAGAGGTCACGTGCAACAAGTGCCAACAGAAGGGTCACTATGCCAACAAGTGTTTCAACCAGAGGCGTCTTCCTCCTCCTCCTCCTCCTGTCAGATCGGCAAGTACAACTGTGGTCAAGCATAACCCCAAGCATGCCAAGGTCAATTTGATGAATTCAGCTCAAGCAGAGGACTTGTCAGATGTCATCATGGGTAACCTTCCTGTTAACGATGTTCCTGCAAAAGTTCTTTTTGACACTGGTGCATCGCATTCCTTTTTGTCATGCCCTTTTGTATCGAAGCACAATGTTGATACTGAGATCATGCCCAAAGTCATGCAAGTTGTTTCTCCCGGCAAGCTTTTGACTTCTAGTTTGGTTGCTCCTGATATCTCTATCACGTTGGGCGACTACAAGTTTCTTTCTTCTCCGGTGGTTCTTGGCAACTCGGATATTGATCTTATTCTCGGGATGGACTGGCTTTCTAAGCACAAGGCTCATCTTGATTGTGCTGCAAGGCAGATTAAATTGACTCATTCGTCTAAGGATGTAATTGTCTTTGCCGCTCGGGATAATACCATTCGTCTGTTTTCTCTCAATGAGAAGGGTGAATTGGATTCCATCTCTCAAATTCCAGTTGTTTGCGAATATCAAGACGTCTTTCCAGAAGAGCTTCCAGGAATGCCTCCGCACCGGCTAGTTGAATTCGTTATTGATCTTGAGCCTGGCACGGAACCTGTGTGCAAATGTCCTTCCAAGCTCGGACCTGAAGAGTTGAAGGAGCTGAAGAAGCAACTCAATATTCAAGAGAAAATGGGTCTCATCCGGCCTAGTTCTTCTCCGTGGGGTTGTGGTGCTCTTTTTGTGAAGAAGAAGGATGGAACGGACCGACTTTGTGTCGATTACCGTCCAGTGAACAGGAAGACCGTCAAGAACAAATACCCACTTCCCAACATCAATGAGCTGTTCGAACAAATCAAAGGTGCCCAAGTATTCTCCAAGCTTGATCTCCGTATGGGTTATCATTAGATTCGAATCCGTGAGCAAGATATTCCCAAGACGGCTTTCAGGACAAGCTTTGGTTCATATGAATACACTGTCATGTCTTTTGGCCTCATCAACGCTCCTCCGACGTTCTCTCGCATGATGAACTTCATCTTCAACGCCTACACCAATGACTTCGTTTTGGTCTATCTCGACGACATTCTGGTTTTCTCGAAGAATAAGGAAGATCATGCCAAGCACTTGCGTTTGGTTCTTGATAAGCTAAGGGAACATCAGTTCTACGCCAAGTTCTCCAAGTGTGAATTTTGGCTCGATGAAGTGCTTTATCTTGGTCATATCATCTCTGCCAAGGGCATTGCCGTGAATCCTGAGAAGGTGTCTGCAATTGTGAATTGGGAACCTCCTCAGAATGTGAAGCAACTCCGTAGCTTCCTCGGTCTCGCAAGCAATTGTCGAAGATTCGTTGAAAACTTTTCTAAGATCGCAAAGCCTCTCTCAAATCTTCTCCAGAAGCACGTCAAGTACGTTTGGTCTCCGAAGTGTGACATTGCTTTCAACACTTTGAAAGAGAAATTGATCACTGCTCCAGTTCTAACTCCGCCTGATGAATCCAAGCCGTACGAGGTCTTTAGTGATGCCTCTCTCCAAGGTCTTGGCGCAGTTTTGATGCAAGAGAAGAAAGTTGTTGTTTATACCTCTCGCCAGTTGAAGCCTAATGAGAAGAACTACCCCACTCATGATCTTGAGTTGGCGGCAGTTGTGCATGCTCTTTTGACTTGGAGACATCTTCTATTGGGAAGAAAAGTGGACATTTTCACTGATCACAAGAGTCTCAAGTACATCTTCACTCAGCCTAATCTCAACCTCAGGCAAACTCGATGGGTCGAAATGATTCAAGAGTATAACCCGAGTATTGAGTATACTCCAGGCAAGGCCAATGTGATTGCTGACGCAATGAGCAGAAAGGCCTACTGCAACAGTCTGATTCTTAAGCCTTATCAACCCGAGCTTTGTGAAGCTTTCTGCAAACTTAATCTGCAAGTTGTTCCTCAAGGTTTCCTCGCCAACCTTCAAGTCTCTCCTACCTTAGAAGACCAGATTCGCCAAGCCCAACTTCTTGATGCTATGGTGAAAAAGGTGAAGATTGGGATTGCCAAGAGTCAGCCCAAGTACAAGTGTTACCGCCTTGATGACAAGGACACTCTCTTCTTCGAGGATCGTATTGTTGTACCCAAAGGTGACCTCCGTAAAGTGATCTTGAACGAGGCTCACAATTCTTTCCTCTCCATCCACCCTGGGAGCATGAAGATGTATCAGGACCTTAAACAGGCTTATTGGTGAACTCGAATGAAGCGCGGGATCACTCAATTCGTGAATGAATGTGATGTCTGCAGAAGAGTGAAGGCAAAACACCAAAGGCCAGCAGGTCTCTTCCAACTTCTTGCCATTCCAGAATGGAAGTTTGACCGCATTGAAATGGACTTCATGACTGGGTTTCCAAAGTCCAAGCGTGGCAATGATGCTATTTTCGTTGTCATCGACAAACTCACCAAAGTGGCTCACTTTCTGCCTATCAAAGACTCGATCACTGCAGCTCAATTGGCGGAACTCTATACCTCTTGTTTTGTCTCTCTGCACGGTATTCCACAAGTGATCTCTTCAGACCGTGGCAGCATCTTTACCTCGAAGTTTTGGGATTCTTTTCAGAAGGCCATGGGCACCAACATCCGCTTCAGCACAGCTTTCCATCCTCAAACTAGCGGTCAAGTCGAGCGTGTCAACCAGATTCTTGAAGATATGCTCAGGGCTTGTGTGATCTCCTTCGTCATGAAGTGGGAGGATTGTCTTCCTTATGCCGAATTCTTCTACAACAACAGTTTTCAAGCAAGTTCGGGCAAGGCCCCATTTGAAATTTTGTATGGCAGGAAGTGTCGTACCCCTCTCAACTGGTCCGAAACCGGTGAACGTCAGCTTTTGGGTAACGACTTAATCACAGAAGCAGAAGAAATGTGCAAAGTCATTCGAGATAACCTCAAAGCAGCCCAATCCCGTCAGAAGAGCTACTATGATAGTAAGCACCGTGATTTGGCTTTCGAGATCGGAGATCATGTGTACCTCCGTGTCTCTCCTATGAAAGGTACTCGTCGCTTCGGTATCAAAGGGAAGCTTGCTCCTAGATACTTGGGACCTTTCAAGATTGTCAGCAAGAGAGGCGACCTCGCCTATCAACTCAAGCTTCCTTCAAACTTTGCAAATGTTCATGACGTGTTCCATGTCTCTCAGCTTCGAAAGTGCTTCAAGACTCCTGACCGCACCGTCAAATTCGAGGACATTGAGCTCCAAGAATATCTCTCTTACCGTGAGCACCCAGTTGCTATTCTTGAAGAGACTGAACGCAATACTCGCAACAAGGCAATCAAATTTCTCAAAGTCAAGTGGTCACACCATTCCGACCATGAAGCTACCTGGGAATGCGAGGATCACCTCCGTTCTGAGTACCCGGCGTTCTTTCAGTCCTAGATCTAGGGAAGATATCCTTTCGTAGTGGTGGAGTGTTGTAACACCCCGGATGTAACTTTCTCAATTTGTACTCCAACTCTTGCCATTTCCGGCGTTAAGTTACTTTATTTCTCTCGGGTTTGGGTTTTTGTCTCCGTGTGTTGTTGTCATTGTCATGCATCTCATATCATGTCATCATGTGCATTGCATTCGCATACGTGTTCGTCTCTTGCATTCGAGCATTTTCCCCGTTGTCCGTTTTGCATTCCGGCGCTTCGTTCTCCTCCGGTGGTCATTTCTACCTTTCTTTCGTGTGTGGGGATTAAACATTTCCGGATTGGACCGAGACTTGCCAAGCGGCCTTGGTTTACTATCGTAGACCGCTTGTCAAGTTTCATACCATTTGGACTTCGTTTGATACTCCAACGGTTAACCGAGGGACCGGAAAGGCCTCGTGTGTGTTGCAGCCCAACACCCCTCCAATTTGGCCCAAAACCCACCAAACTCTGCTCCATCATCTAGAGCGTTCGATCACGATCGGGTGGCCAAAAACTGCACCTCATTTGGACTCTCCTAGCTCCCTCTATGCCTATATATACCTCCCTCATTCCAAATCTCGGATCCCCTCGTCAAACCCTAAAAAAAACCATCTCCGCCACCGCCGGACATGTCCGCACAGGTCGGACAACGTCCGGATCCGCCTCCGCCAACCGGGAGCCGCCACGTGGGCGCCCCGGACCACATCACCGCCGCCACACCCGCGCGGGCCCGCCAGGCCCGAGCCGGGCCCCCGAGGCCCGAAGCCACCGCGCCGCCGCCCGAAGCCCCGCGCCTCCTCTGCCCGCGCGCCGCCCGGGAGCCTCGCCGCCGCCGCCGCGCGCCATCGCCGCCGCCACCACGCGCCATCGCTGGCGCCGCCGCATCCGCGCGTCGCCGCCGCCGCCGCGGCTCCGCCGCCCTCCTCCGCCGTCTCGCCGTCCTCTCCCTCCTCCGGCCATCTCCCCCTCGGCTCCGGCCTTCTCCGGCAAGTCCGGCGATGAAGCCGGCCAACATCGGGAATCGCGTCGCCGCTACAGTGCTCGGGCTGGATCTAGATCCGGAGTGACTCGGGTTGACTTTTTTGCCCAAACCCTAGCTCATGTGCTCATCTTCATCATGTCGTATCTCCTCATCCGTAGCTCCGTTTTTGGCATATAGCATATCAAAATGTTCATCTCAGAGAGTACATCATTTAATTCCAGTGCATCATTTTCATTTGAGTTCATCTTGATGCCCGAAATACTGTTAGAAGAGGGCTACTTGAGTTAATTGTCAGATCTACTACTCCATTTAGGTTTTTGTCATTTTTGCCATGATTATTGTGTGCATGCTATGCCCTGATGCTCTACATGTGTTTTGTTAAAGGTTTTGTCATCTTTCCAGAGGTGCAACCCATGTATTTTTGTGATGTGTGTGGTGACTTGTGCAAGCTTGCAAAGTGGTGCACTTGCTAATTCTGTTTTCAGGGACCGAGTAATTTCACTAAATCCTGGAGCTGTTTATCATGCTATATGTTCATGTTGTTTCCTAGTGATCCGTGCCTCTTTTGAGGATGATCAGTAAGGGAGTTTTGTTAATCTTGTAGCGCTCTATCCATCCATGTCTTTGTTTGCAATTATGGAGCACCCTAGCTTGAGTCAATCGAGCTCTACTTTTGCTACTTTGTGAATCTGGGCAGATTGTCAACTTGTTTGCGATTTTGCCGGTGTTGTTGTAGTTGATCCGTGCATGCTATGCTATTGTTCTTGCCATGTCTAGCTTGCATTTTGTGCCTTCTTGATGGATGTATGCTTGTCTTGCCATGACTTGCACCGTAGTGAGTGCATCGAGCTCGTAAACATGCCTACTTGAGTTATATTTCAGCATGTGCCAGTTTTCACTAAGTCTGAAAACTGATTATGTTTTTGCTATGTTCACATGCTTGCAATTGTATTTTCTGATCCCTTTTGGCTCAAGGTCACTAAGGGACTTTTGTTAAACTCTTTGAGTAGCTCCATGCCATGCTTTACTTTGCCATGTTCAGGTCCTGTAGCATGTAGTTTTGTGGCTCCGAAGAGGGCTACCTGATCTGAAATTCCAGACAAGTGTTAATTTCACTAAGTCTGAGATCTGTTTGCCATATGCATTTTTGCCATGCTTGTTTGAACCTGTTAATGGATGAATTGGCCGTAGCTTAGTGCTAGACTTTTGTTAAGCATCTTGTGTGCATCCCTGCCATGCATTTTTTTGTCATGTTTGGTTGCTGTAGCATGTTCATCTCATTGCATTTAGTTGGCTACTTGCTGTAAATCGCAGACCGGTGTCATATTTGAATCGCTTGCCATTTCCAAACCGTAACTCCGATTCCGGCGTTCTTTATATCATTTTCAAGCGATTTCATCTCATCTTTCTAGTGGCACCCTTGGATTTCCAAGTTGAGGCCAGGTTCATGCATTTCCTGTCATACCTTGCATTTTGCATCCCGCATCGCATTCCGCATAGTATATCATCATTGCATCATATTGCTTGGTCTTGCACGTGGTTGATTGTATCCTTGTTGCTTATTTGTCTTGTTTGGGTAGCCAGGAGACGAGTTCGCTAACGAGGAGCCCGTTGAGTTTGCTTTCGAGGATCCAGTCAACTCTGACAACTGTGCAGGGAAGATGATCATACCCTCGAAATCACTACTATCTTTGCTATGCTAGTTTGCTCGCTCTTTTGCTATGCCAATGCTACGATGCCTACCACTTGCTTGCAAGCCTCCCAAATTGCCATGTCAAACCTCTAACCCACCATGTCCTAGCAAACCGTTGATTGGCTATTTTACTGCTTTGCTCAGCCCCTCTTATAGCGTTGCTAGTTGCAGGTGAAGATTGAAGGCCGTTCCTTGTTGGAACATTTATTTACTTGTTGGGATATCATTATATTATCTTGTTATCTTAATGCATCTATATACTTGGTAAAGGGTGGAAGGCTCGGCCTCTCGCCTAGTGTTTTGTTCCACTCTTGCCGCCCTAGTTTCCGTCATATCGGTGTTATGTTCCCGGATTTTGCGTTCCTTACGCGGTTGGGTTATAATGGGAACCCCTTGATATTTCGACTTGATTAAAGCTTTTCCAGCAATGCCCAACCTTGGTTTTACCATTCGCCACCTAGCCTCTTTTTCCCTTGGGTTACCGGAGCCCAATGGTCATCTTATTTTAACCCCCCCGGGCCAGTGCTCCTCTGAGTGTTGGTCCGACCGAGTAGACTGCGGGGCCACCTCGGGGCAACTTGAGGGTTGGTTTTACTCGTAGGATGTCTCACCTGAGTGTGCCCTAAGAACGAGATATGTGCAGCTCCTATCGGGATTTGTCGGCACATTCGGGCGGTGTTGCTGGTCTTGTTTTAACCTGTCGAAGTGTCTTGAGTAACCGAGATACCGAGTCTGATCGGAACATCTTGGGAGGAGGTCTATTCCTTCGTTGACCGTGAGATCTTGTCATGGGCTAAGTTGGGACTCCCCTGCAGGGATTGAACTTTCGAAAGCCGTGCCCGCGGTTATGGGCAGATGGGAATTTGTTAATGTCCGGTTGTAGATAACTTGAACCTTAACTTAACTAAAATGAATCAACCGAGTGTGTTACCGTGATGGCCTCTTCTCGGCGGAGTCCGGGAAGTGGACACGGTGTTGGAGTAATGTTTGCGCAGGTTGCTCTCTAGTTTCTCGCTCGCGCTTTGCGTCCTCTTCTCGCTCTCTTTTGTGAATAAGTTAGCCACCATACTTGCTAGTCGCTTGCTGCAGCTCCACTCATATTTTACCTTGCCTTACCTATAAGCTTAAATAGTCTTGATCGCGAGGGTGCGAGATTGCTGAGTCCCTGTGGCTCACAGATTACTATTACACCAGATGCAGGGCCTGATGATTCCGCTCCAGGAGACGCGTATGAGCTCAAGTGGGAGTTCGACGAAGACTCTCAACGTTACTATGTTTCCTTTCCCGATGATCAGTAGTGGTGCCCAGTTAGGGGTGATTGGGACCATGTCGCTTGTTGGGTTATCTTTTATTTTGGCGCCGTAGTCGGGCCATGAGTGTTCGGATGATGTAATGTTATTTATGTACCTTGATTGACGTGGAGAGTGTAAGCCAACTATGTTATCTCCCCTTTATTATTTATATTACATGGGATGTTGTGAAGATTGCCTTACTTGCGACATATGCCTTCAATGCGATTATGCCTCTAAGTCATGCCTTGACACGTGGGAGATATAGTCGCATCGAGGGTGTTACACCCTGCACCCTAAGCGAACAAGCGGACGTCCGGTCCGGATCGGACGACCGGTGCACCAGCACCCGAGCCAACATCAGTGAAAGTCCGGAGCCTCCGGAGCCTCCGGACGTCCGGCACCCCCATCACAGAGCAGAACCAGCGGACGACCGGAGGACACCGGACGTCCGGCAGCTCCTGAGACACCGGACGACCGGTCCCCAGCGGACGTTCGATACCTGGCTGCGTCCAGATTCGGGCCCGAGGCCCATGTACCCCTTCACTTCGCCCCCCTTTTGCACTTAGACTATAAATAGACCCCCCATTCAGCCTAACTAGGGTTAGCGTTGGTTTAGCTCATACTCAGAGATAGAGCTTCGCTCATCCTCATCGGATCTACTCCTCGTGAGAGACCGCAGCCTCTTCGGAGAAGATCCCTTTGGATTCAAGACCTCCTTGTGGAGAAGACCCCCTTGTGGATTCAAGACCTCCTCACAAAGAAGAACCGGTTACCATGTATCGTCCCTAGTTGTCCGTGGATTCGTGTATCATTCTATGTACTCGAGGATCTAGCCCATGTGTGACTTATTCGTGTCGGTTTAGTGATTTCCTCTTGTGTTTTCCTTCCGTTCATCCTCGTGTTCTTCGTGTTTTTCCCGGGATCCGCTCCTTTCGTGAAAGATCGGGCAATTAGGGTCTCTACCCTACATCATCTTGGTATCACGAGCAAGGTTGATCACGATTTCAGAGCCCCCCTCTTCGTTTTTCTAGCTTGATTTTGTTGTTTTTTGTCCTAATCCGAAAATCTCCACAAAAATAGCCCCAAAATTTTTTCTTGTGTTTTGTGAGTTTTGATGATGTTTTGTTGGTTTTGATCCGTGAATTTGTTGCGTTGCAAGTAGATCTAGCCTTCCCCCACCATCTCCACCTTGAAATCCCTCCCAAATTCCCCATATTCCCCCCAAAATCACCTCCCGGATCTAAAATCTCGCGTTAACCCCGACGACCGAATGACCGTCACATCACCGGACGTCCGGCGACCCAGGAAGCACCGGACGTCCGACGTTACCAGACGACCGGTGACCGGACATCCGTCCACTCCCGGACGACCACTACTTCCACAACATCATCCGCTACACCATATGCTAACACTGTATGCAATTTAGCTGTGGGGCTCTAAGTTTGATGTTTTTGCGAAAAAGCCAGTTTTTTCCCTACAACAAAGGACTTGCTTACAATTACTACAAAATGTGGGTAGTTATTGAGATGGTTCCGCCAACCAATGTCTCATTCCCAATTATTAATTAACCCCTCAATTAATTTATTTTGTTCGGTGTTGAGATTTCCGAAATACTCCAGTTTCCAGAGGCTCATTTGTCCGTAACCGGGGACACAACTAATCAATTAGGTTGTTACTCTGCAGAGTCTTGTGCACTTTACCCGCAAGAATCGTTCCTTCCTTTATGTCCTCGCACTGCCTGGTGTTTGAAGACTGGATGAACGAAACAGGGTCTTCCGTAGAGTTTCTCTGAGCACTGCCGGTACCCATCCATGTCGTACCATTCTTCTACATCTGCTGGCACCGTCCGTCCAGAGTCACGCCTAAGGTCAACCCAGCCATAGCCCATAATGGCTTGCGGCTGCACAGGTAAGCTTCCGGTCAAGGGGTATCCACCTGTCTCTTCGTGGCTGGGTGAAGCTTTCCGCAAGATGTCATGGCGCTTCTCCATGCATCTCGGCTATCCGCTGGTTCCTCCAGGGTGCCCGTCAACCGTCCTCCACCCAGTAGTGAATTTGAAGTCCATCTTGAGCTTGAAGTCATGGGTTTGTCATCATCTTGACTCTCACATTTCCCTTATGAATCTCTCAACCAACCCCGCCTATGAGCATAGCAAGATAAACTACATCGTCCCGGGCAATAGTAGCAAGGGGAATTGGGTTCGATCTACCTCATGATACTACTCAAGACATAACTTAAAATTCTCCTACTGCATGCATGGTGGGGAGGAATAATTCTGATGCAACAAAATCATAGGTATTGTAAAACATGATCAAATGACTTGCCTGGCTGACGGTCTTCAAACGCTAGTGACTCGAGATAGCAAGCTTCGCACTCCGGAAATTCTATCGAGTCAAACAATAGCACAAATAAGTATTTCACTAAATAACATAGCAACAAGCTAAAGGAAAACACACAAGCACTCAAACCAAAACCAAAGAAAACTCGAGGAAAACAAAATCAAGGTTTTCATCACTTCAAGCAACAACAAAGAAATAGTTTTATCCCACTAACACTTTTATTAACAGAACCAAAACAAGGGTTTTGCTAACTAACATAAAGGAAAATAGCATAGAAACTAGGTGCAAAAAGAATCACATCAATATCTATTATAGTACTCATGTTATACCTAAAACAAAACTAAAAGGAAAAGAAAATAAAACTTTTTTTATTTTGCTGCAAATAAATGTTCACCCTCTGTAACTACAGAAACTAATCTAAAATAAATTATAACATGGGTAAATTAAAATTCTATAATAACTAGAATAACAGGAAGCAGCAGCAAGCTAAATAAAACTAGAAAAGCTTGATTTCGACTAAAACTAATTTTAATACAATCTAAAAATACCCCCAACAAGTTCCTACTGCTAGGCTAGGTCAAAACTAAGCAGTGGCAAAAAGAATCACCTAAAAATAATAATCCTAGCTCAATTTATAGCAGAAATACTAATCTGACTAAAACTAATATAAAACTCTTTTTATAAACTTAAACATGGCCGAATCTATTTTCTACATAAAATACAAGAAATTTCTAAACTAACAAAAAAGGAATCAACTAAAAATAATAAATAACCTAAAAGATACAGATTTTACAAGAACGGAACTTTTCTGTTAAAAACAGAAACAAAGAATAAAACTAAAACCACTAGGGCGCTAACGGGCCAAAACAGCGAGCGTTCTAAAACTATATAACACGTGAGCGATTAGTAGACCACTGCGTCCAGGGGCTAACAGAAATAAACCGATCGGTTTGGTCTAATTAAACCTGCTAACTAAACCGAAAATAAAACCCAACTAAAACCGGTCTAATAAAAAAAACTACCCATGCACTATTTCTAATCTACGCCGAAGGTTTCCGATCGAATGGTGAGTGGGGTCCGGCGGCTTACCACGGCGGTCGACGGCGAGGTGGGCTCGGGCGTTGGTGGCGGTGGTGCTCCGGTGGTCCGGGGCGGCGGCGAGGTCGGGGCGATGCGGCGGAGCGAGGCGGTGGTGATGTCGGGGTCGCTCGGGAACGAGGGAAACGGCCGGTGTGATGACGACGGCTCCCTGGTGAGCTGCAGCTCCGGCGAGCGGCGGTCGAGCTCGGGGACGATCCTGTGATGGGATAAGGAGGTCAAAACCGTGTCAAAACGATGCGCAACATCGGGGGAAGCTCAAAGGTGGAAGAGGGAGTCATGCTGTTGCTCACCGGCGGCGGAGGCGGCGATGAACTGAGGCGAGATCCAAAGGAGGAGGGCGTGAGCTTTGGTGGGTTTTGGGCTAGGGTTTTAGGGGGATCGGGGAAGGAGAGCTAGGGCTATTTATAGGGCACCTTCGTGGAGCAGGGGGCGACTCGGGATCGTGGTCCCGTGGAATTCGGACGCGGCGGCGGCGTCGAACGCGCTCTGGCGCGAGATAGCGTGGGCGAGGGGAAAGAGATGAGGTGGGGCCGGCGCGTCGGTGAGAGAGGCAGAGGAGGGTTTGGTTGGGCACTGAGGCAGGCTGGCTCGGTCGTTGGTGGGGTGCGGATCGGGTGTCGGCTGGGCCGGTTGGCCTGGCTCGCGCCTGG
>NC_041386.1:359713238-359802155 GCF_002162155.2 Triticum dicoccoides | reverse complement strand
AAACGTGGACATTTTTCCAGAGGCAAAACGCAAACTAAAAAAACATCTACTAGAAATCCCAAATAAGGTTCAAATTTGAATTCAATTTTTTGGCCATGTTTTTCTTTTGACATTTTTGGAGTGTCATGTTTACTCCTCTCATACTTTTGCTCAAGTATTTTGTGAGGCATTTCTCTTTTTGAAATAACTTTCAATTTCCAAGTTGAATCCAATTCAAACAACAACTCAAAAGCCTCTGAAAAAATCCAAATGCCACACAATTCAAACAAAATGCATAGATGCTTAACTAATATTTGTAAAACATTCCAAATTGAAAATTTGGGATGTTACAAACCTACCCACCTTAAGATGAATCTCGCCCTCGAGATTCGGGTTGGTTAGCAAATAGGTGCGGGTCGTCTCGGTGGAGATCTTCTTCTTGCTCCCAGGTGGCTTCCTCCTCGGAGTGGTGGCTCCACAGAACCTTGCAAAACTTGATGATCTTGCTGCGGGTAACTCTGTTCACAGTTTCGAGAATTCTGATGGGTTTCTCCTCATAAGTCAGATCACTATCCAGCTGTATGGCCTCTAGGGGCACTGTGTCTCTCAAAGGAATATCAGCCATCTCGGCATGGCATTTCTTTAGCTGGGATACGTGAAAGACATCGTGAACTCCTGACAATCCTTCTGGCAATTCCAGCTTATACGCAACTTCTCCTCTACGTTCGAGGATTTTGTAGGGGCCAATGAACCTGGGTGCTAATTTTCCTTTAACCCCAAATCTCTTGATTCCATGAAGTGTGGACACACGAAGATATGCTCGGTCTCCAACTTCATACATTATCTCCTTGCGTTTACTGTCGGCATAACTCTTCTGTCTCGACTGGGCTATCTTGAGTCTATCACGAATCAGCTTGACTTTCTCTTCGGAGTCTCTAATAAGATCGGGACCAAAAAGTTTTCAGTCTCTGACACCATCCCACAACAATGGTGTTCTGCACCTCCTTCCGTATAGAGCTTCGAAAGGGGCCATATTCAGACTGGTCTGATAGCTGTTGTTGTACGGGAACTCTGCATATGGCAAATTGTCATCCCAGCTAGACCCATAGTCTAGCGCGCATGCTCTCAACATGTCCTCCAGAATCTGGTTGACTCTCTTGGTCTGTCCATTTGTCTGTGGATGAAAAGCTGTACTGAACTCCAGCCTCATACCCAAAGTGTCATGCAACTGATTCCAAAACTTTGAGGTAAATTGTGTTCCTCTATCTGACACGATACTCCTCGGAACTCCATGCAGACATACGATCCTGGTCATGTATATCTTGGCTAACTTAGCGCTGGTATATGTAGTCTTCACGGGAATGAAATGAGCTACCTTGGTCAAGCGATCAACTACTACCCAGATAGAATCATAACCTGAACGGGTCCTGGGTATTCCTGTGATAAAATCAATTCCAAGTTTTTCCCATTTCCACTCGGGAATCGGCAGTGGTTGAAGTAACCCTGCCGGCTTCTGATGTTCTGCCTTTACTCGCTGACAAACATCGCATACTGCTACGTACTTGGCAATATCCTTCTTCATACCTGTCCACCAGAAACATTCCTTCAAGTCCAGGTACATCTTGGTGTTGCCTGGGTGAATCGAGTACGGTGAATCATGGGCCTCCTGAAAAATTAACTTTCGGACCTCTGGGTCATTAGGCACATAGTTACGATCCTCAAACCATAAAGTTCCGTGTTCATCCTCACGAAAACCTTTAGCCTTTCTGTTACTCATCTTTTCCTTCATCTTTGCAATTTCCTTGTCCGTCTTCTGCACTTCACGGATTCTTTCGGTCAGAGTGGACTAAATATCCAAGGTGGCGACAAATCCTCTTGGTACTATCTCCAATCGGAGATCTCTGAGATCATTGGCTAATTTCTGAGGTAATCCTCCAGCTATGAGGGTGTTCACATGGCTTTTACGGCTCAAGGCATTTGTTACAACATTTGCTTTCCCTGGGTGATAATGCAATCTCATATCATAGTCCTTGATCAATTCAAGCCATCTCCTTTGTCTGAGGTTCAACTCCTTCTGCGTGAAAATGTATTTCAAGCTCTTATGATCCGTGTAAACATCACAACTATTTCCGACAAGGAAATGTCTCCATGTCTTGAGTGCGTGCACTACGACCGCTAACTCCAAATCGTGTGTGGTATAATTCATCTCGTGAGGTCGTAGCTGTCTGGAGGTATAAGCTACAACTTTTCCTTCCTGCATGAGCACTCCTCCGAGTCCTTGACGAGAAGTGTCACGATACACATGGTAATCCTTGTGTATGTCCGACAAAATGAGTATTGGGACTGTAACCAGACGTTTGTTCAACTCATGAAAACTGGCTACACAATCCTCGGTCCAAATGTACTTGGTTTCCTTCTTCAACAGCTCGGTCATGGGTTTAGCAATCTTGGAGAAATTCTCAATAAATCTCCGATAATATCCTGCAAGTCCGAGAAAACTGCGGATCTCCTTGACTGAGGTGGGGGATTGCTAGTTGGTGACTGATTCAACCTTGGTGGGGTCGACTGCTATTCCTTCTCCTGAAATAACATGTCCGAGGAATCCGACTTCCTTAACCAAAATTCACAATTGCTGAACTTGGCATATAACTGATGTTCTCGGAGTTTCTCCAGGACTAGATGCAGATGTTTCTTGTGCTCTTCCTCGCTCTTGGAGAAAACCAATATGTCATCGATGAACACCATGACAAACTTGTCCAGATATTCCATAAATACCTTGTTCATCATGCTCATGAAATATGTAGGGGCATTAGTAAATCCGAATGACATGACGGTATACTCATATAAACCATACCTGGTGGTGAAAGCTGTTTTGGGTATATCCTGTTCACGAATCTTCAGCTGGTGATACCCTGATCGAAGATCGATCTTGGAAAATACTTTGGCTCCGACTAGCTAAGCAAATAAATCATTAATCATCAGTAGAGGGTACTTATTCTTGATGGTCACGTCGTTTAATGAACGATAATCTACAACCATTCTCAGGGTTCCATCGTTCTTCTCTACCAAAAGAACTGGGGCTCCCCAAGGTGACAAACTTGGGCGAATATATCCTTTCTCCAATAATTCCTTGATCTGCTGCTTGATCTCTTCCAAATCATTCGGGGGCATCCGATAAGGTCTCTTGGATATTGGGGCTGTGCCAGGTAATAACTCAATCAAAAATTCTATTTCTCTATCCGGTGGCATTCCTGGTAATTCCTCCGGAAATACATCCGGAAAATCTTGTACTACAGGCACTTCCTCCTGAACCACTCCCGTGAGGGAATTCACCTACTTCTTTACCGGTGTGCGTCTGGATACATACTTGATCCTCTTCTGCTCCGGGGTGGTGAGCAAAATCGTCTTGCGGGAACAGTCGATGTTCCCTTCAAACTTCGTCAACCAGTCCATGCCTAGGATCACGTCCAACCCCTGGGATTCTAAGACTATGAGGTCTACGGGAAAATCATGATTTCTGATGCTGAGGGTTGAATGACAGCCTAAGCCTGCCATCATCTCTCCTCCTGGGGAAGTGACTTGGAGCGGGGTTCTAAGGGTCCTAGTGGGCAACCCATACTTTTCCACAACTACCCTTGATATGAATGAATGTGTTGCACCGGAATCAAAGAGTACCAATACTGGACGTGAATTTAATAAAAACTTACCAACCACAGTGTCTGGCTGATCATAGACGTCCTCCACGTCAATGTGATTCACCTGAGCACGAGGAAAAGGGTTGGGCTTCTTTGCTGAGCTTCCATTGCCGTTGCCGTTTCCATTCCTCTGCTTGGCCTCCGGACAATCGGCGGCATAGTGTCCTATCTTCTGGCACTTGGAACAGGTGATATGACTCAGATCCTTCTGAGTTAGAGCAAGACAGTGCGGTTTGCCATTGCCTCCATTGCCTGACATGGGGTTGTTGTCGTGGTTACGATTGTTCCCATCCCCTCCATGGTTATGTCCTCCATGATTATGTCCTCCATGGTTGTGATGGGTATGTCCTCCCGAGTATGGGGCATAGCGGGGCTTCTACTGACCTCCGGAGTTGTACTTTCCCTGGCCATATTTCCGCTTGCGGCTTTCAATCTGCTGCTGCTTGCCTTCAAGTATAGTGGCCTTGTCTACCAGCTCCTGGTAGTTGTTAAAGGTAGCCACCATTAGCTGCATTCCCAGCTCATCATTGAGTCCTTCAAGAAACTTCTCCTGTTTTGCGGCATCTGTGGCCACATCATCTGGGGCATAGCGAGATAATTTGCTGAACTCATCCACATACTGTCCCACAGTACGGTTCCCCTGGCGTAAGTTGCGGAACTCATGCTTCTTCAGACTCATGGCTCTAGCTGAGACATGAGCGGTGCGGAAGGCCCGCTGGAACTGATCCCATGTCATGGTGGCGACCGGATAAGTGGCGGTGTAGTTCTCCCACCAAGAGGTTGCAGGTCCATTCAGTTGATGTGCGGCAAAACGCACCTTCTCAGCATCTGTGCATCCAGCAGTTGTTAGATCCCTTCCGATCTTGCGAAGCCAATCATCGGCTACAATCGGCTCGGTGCTACTAGAGAACGCCGGTGGATTCAACCTTAGGAACCGGATCAGGTTATCGACAGGGGGTGGTGGCGGTGGATTGTTGTTGTTGCCTTGGTTTTGGATGAACATTTGCATTAAGGCATTCTACTGTTGGATCAGCTGGGTGAGCTCCGGCGGGAAAGTGAAACCGGGGTCACATCTCGGAGGCATCTGGTGTTATGGAGTGGATGAGCAATTAGAATAGAACAAGGGTCTAATGAGAAAATAGCACTACCCAAATGAATGCACAAACATAATCACACCAATCATTTATTCATTCATCTCAAACAAGGTTCAATCTCGGATTACAAAATCTCATGACTAATTGAAAATAACGGCCTAACTGATCGACGATAATAAAATAACATGGCGGTCGACTAAATGTCTTCATGAATTATCCTTGCGTCCTCTGGTGCGTCGTCCTCTGGTGCGGCGCCTCCTCTTGCGGCTTCCTTCGGTGGAGCTCTCTTCATAATCCTGGTCATTGCTCACGAGAGGTCCATCATCTCCACTTGGGAAAAGGTCTTCTCCCAGATCCATCTTCTCCTCCAGTGTGGCAATATATTTCTTCCGGTCCTCGAGTCTATCCATAAAATCCTTGACTTCATCCTCATGCTCATAGTGGGCTTCACGTGCTGCATCCTCCAGTTCAATTTCACGAAGATGCAACTTTTGGACCGTCTTCAAGCTCCTGCGCATCTGAATCTCTAGAGCCCTGATGTGAGCCTCCAAGTCTTGGACATATGAGTGAACGGAGTCGTCATCTATGGTGCGGATAATCTCTCCATCTGCAGTCCTGTGAGAAATCATGGTGTGGTCTGATCCAACAAGCTCGGTCATGTATTCCTCCTGGATGCGTCCAAGTGCACTATGAACTGCTATGTCTCTCCCGAGGATCCAAGTGGGAGCAGTGAACCTGTAGTCAACGGGCGCCGAGAGACTTCCGAAAGTCCTCCCTGGTATGTGCACCTTAATCCTATAACGGCGGTCTTCTGGAAATGCCATGATAGGGGTCCCGGTGATAGACGGCAGAGCAATCTTCAATTCCTTGGTGATCTGGACCAGCCTCCTGACGAAAAGCATTGTCTCATCTGGCTGGCAAAACTCCGGGAGCAGAACTGGGATGAACTTGACGGCCATCTAGAATGTTGAAATCGGAGAGAAGTCGGAAATGAACAGGGGAGTATAAGGACATACAATAAAATAGTTTCTTCCTATGGCTTTCCGATCCTAGGGGTTACGTCCTACGGTCAACGTGTGCTCCGAATACCATCTCTGTAACGACCCGACCCCAAATCGGTCAAGTCTCTGTGTAGCTGTACCATCCCAAGATCATGCTGGCACACACAATACATTGATGAAAATATTCAAAGTTCAATCACTCCTGAATTTATTACACGATTCTCATATCGAGTCTTTATTACATCATAATAAATTCGGCCGAAGGCCAACTCATGAGAAATAAACTAAATAAAGCTGCGGAAGCATAGACGAATAGCGAGTCCATCCGACTCCACAGGGAAATCACCAAGCGTAGATCGTAGCCTCACTCCTGGTTGGAAAACTCCTCTGCAACATGAGACGTTGCAACCGTGTAGGTCAGCATTTAGAATATGCCGGTAAGTCATAGAGAGAACAACAATAATAATGCTAACACTATATGCAATTTGGTAGTGGGGCTCTAAGTTTTATGTTTTTGCGAAAAGCCAGTTTTTCCCTATAACAAAGGACTTGCTTACAATTACTACAAAATGTGTGTAGTTATTGAGATGGTTCCGCCAACCAATGTCTCGTTCCCAATTATTAATTAACCCCTCAATTAATTTATTTTGTTCGGTGTTGAGATTTCTGAAATACTCCAGTTTCCAAAGGCTCATTTGTCCGTAACCGGGGACACGGCTAATCGATTAGGTTGTTACTCTGCAGAGTCTTGTGCACTTTACCCACAAGAATCATTCCCTCCTTTATGTCCTCGCACTGCCTGGTGTTTGAAGACGGGATGAACGAAACAGGGTCTTCCGTAGAGTTTCTCTGAGCACTGTCGGTACCCATCCATGTCCTACCGTTCTTCTACATCTGTTGGCACCGTCCGTCCAAAGTCACGCCTAAGGTCAACCTAGCCAGAGCCCATAATGGCTTGTAGCTGCACAAGTAAGCTTCCGGTCAAGGGGTATCCATCCGTCTCTTCGTGGCTGGGTGAAGCTTTCCGCAAGATGTCATGGCGCTTCTCCATGCATCCCGGCCATCCGCTGGTTCCTCCAGGGTGCCCGTCAACCGTCCTCCACCCAGTAGTGAATTTGAAGTCCATCTTGAGCTTGAAGTCATGGGGTTGTCATCATCTTGACTCTCACATCTCCCTTATGAATCTCTCATCCGACCCCGTCTACGAGCATACCAAGATAAACTACATCGTCCCGGGCAATAGTAGCAAGGGGAATTGGGTTCATCCTACCTCACGATACTACTCAAAACATAACTTAAAATTCTCCTACTGCATGCATGGTGGGGAGGAATAATTCTAATGCAACAAAATCATAGGTATTGTAAAACATGATCAAATGACTTGCCTGGCTGACGGTCTTCAAACGCTAGTGACTCGAGATAGCAAGCTTCGCACTTCGGAAATTCTATCGAGTCAAACAATAGCACAAATAAGTATTTCATTAAATAACATAACAAAAAGCTAAAGGAAAACACACAAGCACTCAAACCAAAACCAAAGAAAACTCAAGGAAAACAAAATCAAGGTTTTCATCACTTCAAGCAACAACAAAGAAATAGTTTTATCCCACTAACACTTTTCTTAACAGAACCAAAACAAGGGTTTTGCTAACTAACATAAAGGAAAATAGCATATAAACTAGGTGCAAAAAGAATCACATCAATATCTATTATAGTACTCCTGTTATACCTAAAACAAAACTAAAAAGAAAAGAAATTGAACTTTTTTTATTTTGTTGCAAATAAATGTTCACCCTCTGTAACTACAGAAACTAATCTAAAATAAATTATAACAGGGGTAAATTAAAATTCTATAATAACTAGAATAGCAGGAAGCAGCAGCAAGCTAAATAAAACTAGAAAAGCTTGATTTCGACTAAAACTAATTTTAATACAATCTACAAATACCCCCAACAAGTTCCTACTGCTAGGCTAGGTCAAAACTAAGCAGTGGCAAAAAGAATCACCAAAAAAAATAATCCTAGCTCAATTTATAGCAGAAATACTAATCTGACTAAAACTAATATAAAACTATTTTTATAAACTTAAACATGGCCGAATCTATTTTCTACAGAAACTACAATAAATTTGTAAACTAACAAAAAAGGAATGAACTAAAAATAATAAATAACCTAAAATATACATATTTTACAAGAACAGAACTTTTCTGTTAAAAACAGAAACAAAGAATAAAACTAAAACCACTAGGGCGCTAACGGGCCGAAACAGTGAGCGCTCTAAAACTATATAACGCGTGAGCGATTAATAGACCACTGTGTCCAGGGGCTAATAGAAATAAACTGATTGGTTTGGTCTACCTAAACCTGGTAACTAAACTGGAAATAAAACCCAACTAAAACCGGTCTAATAAAAAAAACCTAGCCATGCACTATTTCTAATCTACGCCGTAGGTTGCCGATCGAACGGTGGAGTGGTGTCCGGCGGCTTACCGTGGCGGTCAATGGAGAGGTGGGCTCGGGCATTGGTGGCGGTGGTGCTCCGGTGGTCCGGGGCGGTGGCGGCGAGGTCGGGGCGATGGCGGAGCGAGGCGGAGGCGATGGTGATGTCGGGGTCGCTCGTGAACGACAGAAATGGCCGGGGCGATGACGACGGCTCCCTGGTGGGCTGCTGCTCCGGCGAGCAGCGGTCGAGCTCGGGGACGATCCTGTGATGTGATAAGGAGGTCGAAACCGTGTCAAAACGATGTGCAACATCGGGGGAAGCTCAAAGGTGGAAGAGGGAGTCGTGCTGTTGCTCACCGGCGGCGGAGGCGGCGATGAACTGAGGCGGCTGTGGCGATATCCAAAGGAGGAGGGCATGAGCTGTGGTGGGTTTTGGGCTAGGGTTTTAGGGGGATCGGGGAAGGAGAGCTAGGGCTATTTATAGGGCACCTTCCTGGAGCAGGGGGCGACTCAGGATCGTGGTCCCGTGGAATTCGGACGTGGCGACAGCGTCGAACGCGCTCTGGCGCGGCATAGCGTGGGTGAGGGGAAAGAGATGAGGTGGGGCTGGTGCGTCGGTGAAAGAGGGAGAGGAGGGTTCGGTCGGGCGCTGAGGCAGGCCGGCTCGGTCGTTGGTGGGTTGCGGCTCGGGTGTCGGCTGGGCCGGTTGGCATGGCTCGCGCTTGGGTCTTTGGTTTTTTTTTTTGAATAAACGCAGAGAGAAAAAGCTAAACTAAGAGAAAACTATAATATTTTTATATAAGACATATATATATATATATATATCAAAATTCTCAGGGGAATTAATCCTACAACGTGGACATTTTTCCAGAGGCAAAAGACAAACTAGAAAAAAACATCTACTGGAAATCCCAAATAAGGTTCAAATTTGAATTCAACTTTTTGGCCATGTTTTTCTTCTGACATTTTTGGAGTGTCATGTTTACTCCTCTCATACTTTTGCTCAAGTATTTTGTCAGGCATTTCTCTT
Organism: Triticum dicoccoides; assembly: GCF_002162155.2. NCBI lineage: Eukaryota > Viridiplantae > Streptophyta > Magnoliopsida > Poales > Poaceae > Triticum > Triticum dicoccoides. The sequence goes on along the minus strand of NC_041386.1, from coordinate 359,792,915 downwards.
TTTGAAATAACTTTCAATTGCCAAGTTGAATCCAATTCAAACAACAACTCAAAAGCCTCTGAAAAATCCAAATGCCACACAATTCAAACAAAATGCATAGATGCTTAACTAATATTTGTAAAACATTCCAAATTGAAAATTTGGGATGTTACATGGCGATTGTAAGCCAACTCTTTATCCCGTTCTTATTCAGTACATGGGTTGTGTAAAGATTACCCCTCTTGTGACATGCCTACTATACGGTTATGCCTCTAAGTTGTGCTCCGACACGTGGGAGATATAGCCGCATCGTGGGTGTTACAAGTTGGTAATCAGAGCCTTCCCCAACTTAGGAGCCCCTGCTTGATTGAATCGTTGACGTTGTTGAGTCTAGAACAAAATGTTTTGAGTCTGGATTATATATATATCCGAGAGTAGGATTCTTTTTACTCTTCTGCCCCTTCGTCCCTCTGGTGAGGCCTCCTGGCGTAGAGTTTTGACTCTTCTCTCCTCAAATTTCACTAAAAAAATTTAGGATCACGCGGGTATCTTGGAATCATTTCGATGGTTTTGTGACGAGAACATTGTTCTTGGTGCCTCCTGACATTTAGGGGTTGTGGCAGTGTCCCGGGGAGTTGAGCTCCGAGGTGTTGTCGTCACAATTTTATCGTTGCAGTTCTGGAATACCTGAGTTCGCCGACATCGAAAATCTCCTTTATGCAGTTGTTGGTGAGATAACCTCGACGCCACCCAGTACTGGGCGGGATTTCGGGAGTATTGCCATAACTTGTATAACGGATGCTTTTTGAAGGTTGAGGTAAATGATTTCCGAAGGTTTCTTGGTTATGTGTTCAGGGATGGATAAAGCTGGATGAAGGATTGGTTAGTTTTGGGTGAGATATTATGCTTCCCTTGTATCCCCAACACCTGATTGCATAACCTGAAAGTTTTGGGAGTTTATAAGTGGGAATTCAAGTATATCGTAGGATATCTTTCCAACAGACACATGATACGATATGGAATCTATCATATGTTTGTTTTCGGCTTATTTTGCAAGCCAAATCCTTTGTTTTGTTTTGAGTTGTGGTATTCGAGTTGCTTCAATGTCAAGTGTTGATTACATGCCTTTTCCTAAGCGGTGTTCTCATATTTCTATGTGAATACTAATCCTTCATGATAATCGACATTGTCATGTCAATCCTTTTCAACCGACGTGTTTCTCTTCAAGTGGATCCGATCATTTTCAACAACCGCAAGATCAATTCTAAGTTTTCTCAATGGTGTTTGTTTCATCCGTCCCAAGTTGCCTTTATTTTCCCGCCCTCCCACCCTTTCTTTTTCTTCAAGGACTTAGATTTATTATTCAAGTATCCATTTTATTCATGTGAAGTCTCTTCATTCTTTTCAATCAATGTTCTTACCCGGTGGTTCTCTTGAAGATGCTCTACTAGTTCATCATTCTTCGTTCTCTTTTCTTCTCCGGTGGATTCAATTCAAGATTTATCTATCACATCCTTTTCCTCGTTTCCTATTCTTTTCCCATGCCGGTGCACCTCATAATCATTCCTTGCTCGCTATTCTATTGTTCCGAAGTGCTAAAGATATCTCCGAAGGCTCGTCTTTTCAGTCAAGATTGGTTCAACCTATTTCGAGGTTGTTATCTCATTCAAGCCATTTATTTCAATCGGTGCAATCTCTCTTCCAAGTAATTGTTCAACGGTGTATCTTTTGAGTGGGCCCTAACCCACCGGTCTTTTTCCAGGATTTTACCTAACTCTTCTAATTTTCCCAGACCTTCTCAAATTTTTTCCATGTTTGACGTAAGAATGGTTTGCCACCAGTCCTATGCCTTTCTCCAAGATCTTTCAAATTATTTTCATTGTTGTTTCAACCTTTATATTCTTCATTATTCCGGAGTATCTCAACAATTCATGGTGGTGTTTCCCATCGTCATTCTCTGCTTTTGAAGACCGAAGAAGAGTTTTTTCTCCAAATCTTATCCGTTCTCTCAAAGATTCGTGATTATAGCTTGGTGCCATCCTCTCATAATTGTTTTCGATTGTGAGAATTCTTTTCAACCATTCGGAGCAATCCAGGAGTCTTTTCAGTTTGATTCTCCGGAGCCCATCATCTCATAATTATTCATTCCAGATTTCAGCTCTCGTTCTCCAAATCATACCGGTGAATCATTGAAGTATTCTCTAATCAGCTCGTGATCTATTCATTCTCATGCATCTAAATTCTGTCAAGTATCTTCGTTCTTTTTATAATTCTTCCCGGTGTTTCTTTATCTTTTCTTCATTCATTTTTAATTCTTACGGTGGTTCGTTCAAGATTTCTCTTCCTTCTTATCATATTAATTTATCCGTTGTTTCAATCCTACCGGTGGTTCGTCGAAGACCTTCTCAAGTTTGCGCTATATCTCTCATTAATCCTTTCTACGAGAATAAGTAGTATGCCAAATCCGTTGCTTGTCATCAATTTAAATTGGTGAAGGATAAGCATAATGTAATTCTTATTCTTGTTTCATCGAGTAAATTCAATTCCTTATTCCGGAGGTTCATCAAAGTTCTTGATTTCATTTGTTCATCTTTCTTTCCGGAGTTCCAAATTTTTCTCGGTTATATCATTGCGAAGCTCCATATAAATCATTGCAAGGATTCACCTTGTGCTTTCAACTTCTCTTTCCTTTCATTTGATCATCCTTTTGTTACCGGAGTTCTTCATGGAGGCTCTACATGTTGGTTCATAAAGGATTTAATTCCTTCTCGAAGTGTTCATCGAGATTCTTTTCAGAGGAGTTCAAGCATTCTTCATCTTTCATTCCAAAGTGCAATTCTTTCCACCTTATCTTTTGAGATGGTGTTGTATCATTTTTGACATTTTCTGTGTGTTTCATGATTCACAAGTTTAGGAATGAGATATTAAACCCATCATTTTTCTTCCTTGGAGTTATCTTGGTATAGAATTCACCTAAAGCCTTCCATTGGGAATGTTACTCCTTGTGGTGATTACCTATGATCCAAGTTCCTTATCACCTCAATGGGAGAAGCTTTTTTTCTTTTCTAGCTCCGAATCAAAACTTTTCTGTGAGTGGCAGGTTGTAACCTCATAATTTTGAGATGTCTTCCATAAGCCCACAACAAGCTTATCCTTTTCATTGTTGGTTTTCCAACAACTCCGTTCTAACTTTCTTGGAAGGGTGATCTCCAAGCTCACTTGTGGCATAAGTTGGCCTTTTCTTCTCCATTCTTTCATTTCAATGATCTATATTCTTTCTTCTTCCGGAGGCATTGTGATGTTTCTCTCTTCTCTCATCATCTCAAGTTGTGATGATCGTGTTCTTTTCGTGCTTATCCATTTATCCGGAGTGTTGTGACCTCTGCTCAAGTCATTTTCATCCTATCAAGTCTTGCATCTCTTTTCAACCGGAGTGCTGTACGAATTTGTTCTTCCTTGTTCCTCTTTTCTAACGGAGTGTTTTCAACTTTTTTCTTCTTTGTTGTTTTCTTTCTTTCAAGTTGTTCAACCTTTCAAGGTTCTTTGGTTTCACTCATTTGTCAAAGAAGCAACTTAGTTTTACCTCTCCTCTTCCTCTTCCGTTTTCCTCTCTGGTGCCATCCTAGATCTCGGGACGAGATCCTCTCATAGTGGTGGAGTGTTGTAACACCCTGGATGTAACTTTCCATATTCGTAACTCCGACTCTTGCCTTCTCTGGAGATGCGATATGAGATTCCCTTCGTGGTTGGGTTTTGTCTTTGTTTTTCTTTTGTCCATGTCATGCATTTCATATCGTGTCATCATGTGCATCTCATTTTGCATACGTGTTCGTCTCATGCATCCGAACTTTTTCCCCGTTGTCCGTTTTGCAATCCGACACTCCTACGTCCTCTGACGCCCCCTTTTGCCTCTTTTCGTGAGCGGGTATTAGACTTTCTCGGAAGGGACCGAGATTTGCCAAGCGGCCTTGGTACACCACCGGTAGACCGCCTGTCAAAGTTTCGTGCCATTTGGAGTTCGTTTGATACTCCAATGGTTAACCGGGGAACCGCAAAGGCCTCGTCGCCGTTCGCCTCACCGACCGCCGCCGCCTGCGAGTGCCGCCCGCGCGACCCCGCCTCGCCTCCATCGCGCGTCCTCCACTCCGCCGGCCGCCGCCACCCAATGCTCCTCCGCCAGCCGCATGGGCACGATGCTCCGCCACCGCGCCTGTGCGCCTCCACCGGTGAAGCTGCTCACCGAAGGGCGTCGCACCACCCTGCTCCGGCCAGATCCGGGCGTGGCGCCCCGGATCCGCCGCCCAGCACCTCCCCTACCCCACCGCGACCGGATCCGGCCTCCACCGCCGCCGATCCGTGTCTCCCCCACCTTCTCCGGCCATCTCCGGCGAGAACCGCTGCGGTTGACTTTTCCCCCTCGAGGTCGTTTTTCTCTCTAAGTCCCAAAACTGTGATATTTTCAGGCCATGTTCATCGCATCATAACTCCATGACCGTAGCTCCGTTTCATGCATACGATATATAAAAATGTTCACCATGATGTGCTCTTCATTTTGTTCCATTGTGACCTGCTTGTTTGAGTCCATCTTGATGCCCAAATCGTTGATGCAAGAGTGCTATAAAATGTTAGGTGCTGATTCTTAGCAGAGTATGAGCATTTGTCATTTTTGCTACAATTATTGTGTGCTGCATATGGGCATGGGCTCTATATGTGTTTTGGGCTATGCCATGCCATATTTACAGGGGTGTATGCCATGTATTTTTTTGATCTTTGTGGTGACTAGCACAAGCATGCAAAGTAGCCTTCGTGTTATTGCTAATTTCAGGATCTCAGGATTTTGGCTAAGTCTTTGTCTGCTGTTATTTTGATGCCATGTAACCATGTTGCTACAGTGAGATACATGCTTTATTTGAGTTGATTCAGTAAGGATGATTTGGACATATGATTGTGCTATACCCATCCATGCCCCTGTTTGTAAGTATGGAGTGCCCTAGCATGACTTAATCATGCTCTGCTTTTGCTATAAAATGTTCCTAGCAAATTGTTTACATGTTAATCAATTTTGCCATGGATGTTGTAGTTGATCCATGCATGCTATAAACTTGTTCTTGCCATGGTTAGCTTCTTGAACATGCCATCTTACTGATGCTATGCTTATCTTGTCATGTAATGCCTTGTGTTGAGTGAATCGAGCTCGCAAAGATGCCTTCATAACTCTGTTTTGCCATGCTCAGTTTTCTCCCAAGTCTGAATCTGTTAACGGAACTTGCTATGTTTACATGGGTGCCATCATATTTTCTGTGAGCTTTTGGCTCATGGTAAGTAAGGGACTTTTGTTATATGCTTTGAGTAGATTCATGCCATGCCTTGTTTTGCTACGATATGTTCCTGTAGCATGTTGTTAGATTGCTCTAAACATGTCTTCCTGATGTTAATTCCTGGCATGTTGTTATTTTCACTAAGTCTGTGGTACTGATATCTTTTGCACTTTTCCATGCTTGTTTTAACCTTCTATTATGTGATTTAGCCGTAGCTCAGTGTTCTTATTTTGTCAAGCATCTTGAGTAGATCACTACCATGTGTTTTGTTGCTATGTTGAAGTGCAGTAGCTTAGTCTCTTGTTGCATTCTAGTTGGCATTGTGTTGTTAATCGCAGAATTGTGCCATTATTGTTTTGCTTGCCATTTGCCAACCGTGCATCCGATTCCGGTGATCTTTATATCGATTTCGACCGAAATCATCCCATCTTTCCAACGACACACTTGGTTTGCCAAGTTGATGCCTGGAGCAATCTTTCCCTTTCAGAGCACGCATATGCATTGCATATCACATCCCGCATGTCATGCCATGTTTTGCATCATGTTGTTTGTGCATTGGACCGTGATTGATTGTGAGTCCTTTGCTTGTGTTCTTGCTTTGTGTAGAGCCGGGAGACGAGTACGTGATCGAGGAACATGTTGAGTACGCTTACGAGGATCAAGCTTTCGTCAACTCTGAGTTCATTTCAGGCAAGATGACCATACCCTCGTAATCACTTCTATCTTTGCTTGCTAGTTGTTCGCTCTATTGCTATGCCGCGATACCTAGCACTTGCTATATCATGCCTCCCATATTTCCATGTCAAGCCTCTAACCCACCTTTCCTAGTAAACCGTTGTTTGGCTATGTTACCGCTTTTGCTCAGCCCCTCTTATAGCGTTGCTAGTTGCAGGTGAAGATGAAGTTTGTTCCATGTTGGAACATGGATATTGTTGGGATATCATTATTATATATTGTTTACTTTAATGCATCTATATACTTGGTAAAGGGTGGAAGGCTCGGCCTTATGCCTAGTGTTTTGTTCCACTCTTGTCGCCCTAGTTTCCGTCATACCGGTGTTATGTTCCTTGATTTTGCGTCCCTTACGCGGTTGGGTGTTATGGGAACCCCTTGACAGTTCGCTTTGAATAAAACTCCTCCAGCAAGGCCCAACCTTGGTTTTACATTTGCCTAACAACCTATCACCTTTCCTTGGGTTCTGCAGACTCAAGGGTCATCTTTATTTAACCCCCCGTTCCAGTGCTTGTCTAAGTGTTGGTCCGAACCGAGTAGACTGCGGGCCACCTCGAGGAAACTTGAGGTTTGGTTTTACTCGTAGGATGTCTCATTCAGTGTTGCCCTGAGAACGAGATATGTGTAGCTCCTATCGGAATGTCGGCGCATCGGGCGGTCTTACTGGTCTTGTTTTACCTTTGTCGAAATGTCTTGTAACCAGGATTCCGAGTCTTATCGGGTCGTCCTGGGTGAAGGAATATCCTTCGTTGACCGTGAGAGCTTGTGATGGGCTAAGTTGGGACACCCCTGCAGGGTTATGAACTTTCAAAAGCCGTGCCGCGGTTATGGGCAGATGGGAATTTGTTAATGTCCGGTTTTAGAGTATTTGACACTTAACTTAATTAAAATGAATCAACCGCGTGTGAAGCCGTGATGGTCTCTTTTCGGCGGAGTCCGGGAAGAGAACACGGTCTTGTGTTATGCTTGAACGTAAGTAGCCTCAGGATCACTTCTTGATCTTTATTAGCTTCTCGACCGTGCTTTGCTTCTCTTCTCGCTCTCTTTTGCGTATGTTAGCCACCATATATGCTAGTGCTTGCTGTAGCTCCACCTCACTACCCTTTCCTACCCATAAGCTTAAATAGTCTTGATCTCGCGGGTGTGAGATTGCTGGGTCCTCGTGGCTCACAGATACTTCCAAAACAGATGCAGGTGTCGATGATGCCAGTGCAGGGGACGCTATTGAACTCAAGTGGGAGTTCGATGAGGATTCGGGGCGTTACTACGTGTCTTTTCCGGATGATCAATAGAGGAGCCCAGTTGGGGCGATCGGGGATCTAGCATTTGGGGTTGTCTTTTATTTATGTTGGTTCCTTAGTCGGGCCTTGATTGTATTCTGGATGATGTATGCTATATTAATGTATTATTTGAACTGGTGATTGTAAGCCAACTCTTTGTCCCGTCTTATTCAGTACATGGGTTGTGTAAAGATTACCCCTCTTGCGACATGCCTACTATGCGGTTATGCCTCTAAGTCATTCTCCGACACGTGGGAGATATAGCCGCATCGTGGGTGTTACAGCAGAGCAGGACACACGTGGGCTGAGGAGTGTTGAGGGAATTTCCAAAATCTCACCCATGGGTTTATATATCCCGACCCTGTCGGTGTGACTGAGAGGAACAACTCGGTGGCACCGGAATCGCGAGCGGTTACTGCAACTCGGTGTGACCGAAAAGTTCAAATCGGTTGCACCGAGATTGAAAACCTAGATCAGCTTAGTGAACTTGACGTGACCGATATGTATGAATCAGTCAGACCAAAATGCACATAGAGGTTTTGGAATTTTAAGTTTATGACGAATCAGGGACTCCGAGTGCTCCTTCACACAGAATGGTTCGAATATGACTTAATCAAACTTTGTGTGACGCCCCAAGACCGGCGCTCCAGATGCCTTCCATGGATTCCAAGATTCGTCGTGTGGTTTGTTTTGTTTGTTGCATTCATCTTTGCATCATGTCCATTGCATCATGTCATCATGCACCCCCTTTTAAAACTCAACCAAATAAATTGCATAGATCATTGATCTATTTAAATCGAGGGAAATGCACATGGTGATTTCTCTTTACAACAAATAAAAGTCTCCCAATATTGTTAGGGAGCTATATTAAAATATTCCATTAACTTTGGAATCACCAGAACACACTTGCAAAATAATCACGTGTCTTTTCTATTTCAAGTTTGTTCCCAAACTTTGCCCTTAATTCTTTTATTCTATTCCCAAGCTCCTTGGTAATTCTCAACATCTTTGGAGTCGCGTAAAGCCTAGCCTCCATTCGAACTCCTTGGCTCAGGTCAACATGTTTGGGATTAACTTCTCCTAATTTGTTGGAAACACTTTTGTTGGGGTGGAAATATTGCATAAAGCCATACAAAAATGTCCCATCATTTTGTTCTTCTCCATGGCCTCTTCTCTTAATTCCATTTGAAAAGAGAAATTCAGAGAGAGGGAGAGGAGTAGTGCAATAGCCCAGCCAGGCCGGCCTGCTTCCCCGCAGTCCAAATTCAGCCCAAGGCCCACCTGACCCTCCGTACACTAGCCCCGATCCCCTCGAGTCCCCCCCTCTCGTTGGATCCCCTCATTCCCATCTACCACCGCCACTCACATGTATCGCCAGGTATAGGAGCTCCCCAGCGTTCGATCCCCATCTCTCATCGCTCCTCTACGCGACCCCTTCCTCTGCTTCTCCTTCCCTTGCCGCCGCCTCTTCGCCTTCGCGATGGCCAACGCGCCCCGCCGCCTCGGCCTAGACAACCTCGCCGAGACCCCGCCACCGCTCGAGTCCGAAGGCCCTGCCTCCGATCCCGGTCGTCACCAGCGAGCGGCCCCGCCAGAGCCACGTTCCCAGTGCCACCAGGAGCCCTAAGCGTCGCCCCGTCCTCCATGAGCACCCGCGCCCGAAACAATCTCCAGCCGCTCCCCCCATGCAGCTCCTCTGCTCGGGCCGTCCTCTGCCTCGTCTTCATCACCGGACCGCCCCGACCTTGACGTCATCCATGCGGCCTTGCAGGAGGGCGCCACCACCTTCTTGCCTCCTCTGTGCCCATCCCCTGTTACATCTCCGTCGGCCTTACCCCTGTGCTATGGAGCTCCTGCCTGAGCCGTCCCCTCCTGCCAACTCTGTTGTTGCCGTCGCTAGTTTGATCTTCCCTGGTGCAGCTCGTTTCCAATGAACGGAAACCCGATGGTTACCTCCACGCCAAGTACCACGACCCGCAGGACCAAGAACGCCAAGCACCCCTTCGATCTGTCAAGACCTGCAAGTCCAAAGACCCCAAGTACCATGACTATTGACGCATAGTACCACTACCTTTGCCGTGTACATCTACCGTCGCCGAGGACCCATGTAGCACAAACGCCAAGTTCCACTACCGTCGCCCCCGGAGACATCGGATGCATCAAGTCCCTCTCCGAGATGTGTACCACTGCTTCCACTACCGCCGCAAGAACGTCTACTTCCATCTACGCAACTCCATCCGCTCCGAAAATGCACGCTTCAAAGGTATAACATCCGCTGTGGACCAATGTTGTGTGATGTATGAGATGAACCCCGTGTTTGCATCGTGCCCGTTTGTTTCGTGCATGTCCCTCGTTTTCCATGCCACCGACACATGGGACACAAGGGTAAACGAGAGCACCCCACCGTTCATCGCATGCCCCGCTCCCGTCATACTATCTTTTGCACCGGCATCTCAATCGAGTTGCCGGAATCGGAACATTGCCATGGCACCGTTTTTGTTATCATCGCCGTGGCACCCTTTCTTTCCACCACGATGACAAATGCTCCATATCTTATAACATGTCAACATTTCCATAAAACTTGCATATGTCATACGCATCTTGATAACAACATTTAAAATGTTTAAAATTGTTGTTTGCATTAAATTGCAACATGCACATGAGGATTTACTGGAATTGTTGCTTGTTATTTCTGGCCTCATTTAAACTTGCCTAATTAGATGGTTTCTTTATGCTTCACCCCTTGCCATGTTTAATAACATTTAATATTGTGGACTAGCTTAAACGAGAGTGAACTAAATAATTGAATGTGGTGTATCGCCAATATGCAACTCGTTCCATATTGAACTCCACTTAACTTGTAGTATTGTTTGTTGCACTTTGCCATGCCATGACTCATTAAACCGGACATGCATCATACTTGATTGTGCATCATACCATGTTTATGTGATGGTTGTTGACCATGTTGTTTGCTTCTTTCCGGTGATGCTTCTTCTTGTTAGTTCCGGTTATGTTGCTGTTGTGAGGATTCGTTCGACTACACCCGTTCGTCTACTTCATGGATTCGGTCTTTTCCTAGCAGGATTTCAGGCAAAATGACCGTCACCTTGGATCTCACTACTATCTTTGCTATGCTAGTTGTCTCGATGCTGTCGCTATGTCGCGCTACCTACCACTTGTTATCAAGCCTCCCAAATTGCCATGATAGCCTCTAACATTTTTCACCATCCTAGCAAACCGTTGTTTGGCTATGTTACCGCTTTGCTCACCCTCTTATAGCATTGCTAGTTGCAGGTGCAGTTGCAGGTTGTTCCATGTTGTGACATGGATATTTTTGGAATATCACAATATCTCTTATTTAATAAATGCATCTATATACTTGGTAAATGGTGGAAGGCTCGGCCTTATGCCTGGTGTTTTGTTCCACTCTTGCCGCCCTAGTTTCTATCATACCGGTGTTATATACCTTGATTTTGTGTCCCTAACATGATGAGGGGTATGGGACCCTCTTGACAGTCCGCTTTGAATAAAACTCTTCCAGCAAGGCCCAACATTGGTTTTACCATTTGCCTACTAACAACCAAAACTTGCATAGGGACTTGCCGGCTGTAACGCCATGAGGCCGACGCTCCAGATGCCTTCATAATTCTGTTTATGCCATGCCCGGTTTTATGCTAAGTCTGAATCTTTTAACGGAACTTGCTATGTTTACATGGGTGCCATCATATCTTCTAATCCTTTTTGGCTTATGGTCAGTAAGGGACTTTTGTTATATGCTTTGAGTAGATTCATGCCATGACTTATATTGCTATGATATGTTCCTGTAGCATGTTGTTTACTTGCTCTAAACTTTGCTTCCTGATGTTAATTCCTGGCATGTTGTTATTTTCACTAAGTCTGTGATGCTGATATCTTTTGCGCTTTTGCCATGTTTGTTTGAACCTGCTATTGCGTGATTTAGCCATAGCTCAGTGTTCACCTTTTGTCAAGCATCTTGATTAGATCACTGCCATGTGCTTTGTTGCTATGTTGGAGCGTAGTAGCTTAGTTTCTTGTTGCATTCTAGATGACATCGTGCTGTTAATCGCAGAATTGTGCCATTCTTGTTTTGCTTGCCATTTGCAAACCGTGCATCCGATTCCGGTGATCTTTATATCGATTTCGACTAAAATCAACTCATCTTTCCAGCGGCACACTTGGTATGCCAAGTTGATGCCTGGATTGATCTTTCCTTTCCGAAGCACGCATATGCATTGCATATCACATCCCGCATATCATGCCATGTTTTGCATCATGTTGCTTGCGCATTGCACCAGGGTTGATTGTTGTTTCCTTTGCTTGTGCTCTTGTTTTGGGTAGAGCCGGGAGACGAGTTCGTGATTGAGGAACCCATTGAGTATGCTTACGAGGATCAAGATTTCATCAACTCGGAGAACTTTGCAGGCAAGATGACCATACCCTCGAAATCACTTCTATCTTTGCTTGCTAGTTGCTCGCTCTATTGCTATGCTGCAATACCTACCACTTGCTTTATTATGCCTCCCATATTGCCATGTCCAGCCTCTAACCCACCTTGCCCTAGCAAACCGCTATTTGGCTATGTTACCGCTTTGCTCAGCCCCTCTTATAGCGTTGCTAGTTGCAGGTGAATATGAAGTTTGTTCCATGTTGGAATATCATAATATCTCTTATTCAATTAATGCATCTATATACTTGGTAAAGGGTGGAAGGCTCGGCCTTATGCCTGGTGTTTTGTTCCATTCTTGCCACCCTAGTTTCCGTCATACCGGTGTTATGTTCCTTGATTTTGCGTTCCTTATGTGGTTGGGTTATAATGGAACCCCTTGACAGTTCGCCTTGAATAAAACTCCTCCAGCAAGGCCCAACCTTGGTTTTACATTTGCACTAACAACATATCACCTTCCCTTGGGTTTTCGCGAGCCTGAGGGCCATCTTTGTTTTAACCCCCCCAGGCCAGTGCTTCTCTAAATATTGGTCTGAACAAGAGCCCCTTGCAGCGCCACCTCGGGGAAATTTGATGGTTGGTTTTAGTTGTACTGATTGCTCATCCGGTGTGCCCTGAGAACGAGATATGTGCAGCTCCTATCGGGATTTATCGGCACATTCGGGCAGTCTTGCTGGTCTTATTTTACCATTGTCGAAATGTCTTGTAACCGGGATTCTGAGTCTGATCGGGTCGTCCTGGGAGAAGGAATATCCTTCGTTGACCGTGAGAGCTTGTGATGGGCTAAGTTGGGACACCCCTGCAGGTTTTGAACATTCGAAAGCCATGCCCGCGTTTATGGGTAGAGGGGAATTTGTGAATGTCTGGTTGTAGAGAACTTGACACTTAATTTTAAATAAAATCCATCAATCGCGTGTGTTGCCGTGATGGTCTCTTTCCGGCGGAGTCCGGGAAGTGAACACGGTTTTGGAGTTATGTTTCAACATAAGTAGTTTCAGGATCACTTCTAGTTCACGACCATGCTTTGCTTTCTCTCCTCGCTCTGATTTGCGTAAGTTAGCCACCATATATGCTAGTGCTTGCTGCATCTCCACATCACTACCTTTTCCTACCTATAAGCTTAAATAGTCTTGATCGCGAGGGTGTGAGATTGCTGAGTCCCCGTGACTCACAGATTACTTCAAATAGTTGCAGGTGACGCAACCGAGCTCAAGGAGGAGCTCGATGAAGATCGTGTTTGTTGTGTTGTTTCATTTCCAGTTGATTAGTAGTGGAGCCCAGTTGGGGCGATCAGGGATCTAGCATTAGGGGTTGTCTTTCTTTATTTGGTTCCGTAGTCGGACCTTGATTGTATTTTGGATGATGTTATGCTATATTTATGTATTGTGTGACGTGGCGGTAGTAAGCCAACTCTTTATCCCTTTCTTATTTAGTACATGGGATGTGTAACCCTCTTGCGGCATGCCTACAATGTGGTTATGCCTCTAAGTCGTGCTCCGACATGTGGGAGATATAGCCGCATCGTGGGTGTTACAAGTTGGTAATCAGAGCCATCCCCGACTTAGGAGCCCCCTGCTTGATCAAATCACTGGCGTTGTTGAGTCTAGAAGAAAATGTTTTTGAGTCTTATATGATTATATATATCGGAGAGTAGGATTATTTTTACTCCTCAGTCCCTTCGTCGCTCTGGTGAGGCCTTCTGACATAGAGATTTGGCTCTTCTCTTCTCAAATTTCACTAAAATAAAATTTTAGGATCATGCAGGTATCTTGGAATCGTTCCAATGGTTTTGTGAAGAGAACATTGTTCTTGGTGCCTCCTGACAATTAGGGGTTATGGCAGTGTCCCAAGGAGTTGAGCTCCGAGGTGTTGTCGTCACAATTTTATCGTTGCAGTTCTGGAATACCTGAGTTCGCCGACATCGAAAATCTCTTTTATGCAGTTGTTGGTGAGATAACCTCGACGCCACCCAGTACTGGGCGGGAGTTTGGGAGTATCGCCATAACTCATATAACAGATGCTTTTCGAAGGTTGAGGTAAATGATTTCCGAAGGTTTCTCGGTTATGTGTTGAAGGATGGATACAGCTGGATGTAGTATTTGCTAGTTTTGGGTGAGATATTATTCTTCCCGTGTATCCCCAACATCTGATTGCATAACTAGAAAGTTTTGGGAGTTTATAAGTGGGAATTCTTGTAGCTCCTAGAATATCTTTCCAACATACACATGATACGATATGGTATCTATCATATGTTTGTTTCGACTTATTTTGCAAGCCAATCCTTTGTTTTTGTTTTGAGTTGTGGTATTCGAGTTGCTTCAATGTAAAGTGTTGATTCCATACCTTTTCCAAGTGGTGTTCTCATATTTCTATGTGAATACTAATCCTTCATGATAATCGAGATTGCCATGTCAATCCTTTTCAACATCCGCAAGATCAACTCAAAGTTTTCTCAACGGGGTTTGTTTCATCCGTCCCAAGTTTCCTTTGTTTTCCCGCCCTCCCACCCTTTTTCATCAAGGACTCAGTTTTCTTAATCAAGTATCCATTTTATTCATGTGAAGTCTCTTCATTCTTTTCCTTCAATGTTCTTACCCGATGGTTCTCACGAAGCTGCCCTACAAGTTCATCATTCCTCGTTTCTTTTATCTTCTCCGGTGGATTCAAGTCAAGTTTTCGATGTTGATCATATTCCCTTCCTTGCTTCAAGTGTTTTTGTATGCGTGTATCTCTTAATATTTCACTTCTCACTATTCAATTGTTCCGGAGTGCTGAAGATATCTCAGAAGATTCGTGTTTCCACTTTGCATTCGTTCAACCTATTCCGAGATTGTTATCTCATTCGAGCAACTTAATTCAACCGGCGCAATCTCCCTTTCAAGCAATCTTTCCAATGGTGTTTCTTTTGAGTGGGCCCTAGCCCACAGGTCTTTCCCAGGATCTTACCTGACTCTTCTAATTTTCCCGGAGCTTTTCAAATTCATTTCAAAGTTTGACGTAAGAATGATTTGTCATCGGTCATATGCATTTCTCCATGATCTTTCAAATTCTTTTCATCATTGGCTCAACCTTTACAATTTTCATTCCGGAGTGCCTCAAAAATTCTTAGTGGTGGTTCTCGTCATCATTCTCAACATTGGAAGACCGAAGAAGAGTTTCTCTGCAATCATATCCGTTCTCTTGAAGACTCGTGGTTCTAGCTTGATGCCATCCTCTCATAATTGTTTTCGATTGTGAGAATTCTTTTTACCTATCCGAAGCAATTCAAGATTCTTTTCAATTTGTTTCTCTGAAGGCCATCATTTCGGGTTTATTCATTCTCAGCTTTCAGCTCTTGTTCTCCAAATCTTACCGGTGCATCACTCAAGTTTTCTCTAATCAGCTCGTGATCTTTTCGTTCACTTGTATCAAAATACCCTCAAGTATCTTCATTCGTTCTGTAATTCTTCCCGGTGTTTCGTTATTTTTTTTTCTTCTTTGTTCATATTCAATTCTTACGGTGGTTCATTCAAGATTTCTCTTCCTTCATTATCATATCAATTCATTCGTTCTTTCTAATCCTACTGGTGGTCCATTGAATTGGCGATATATCTCTCTTAATCCTTTCTACGAGAATAAGTAGTATGCCAAATCCATTGCTTGTCATCAATTTAATTGGTGAAGGATGAGCATAATGTAATTCTTATTCTTGTTTCATCGAGTAAAATTCAACTCCTTATTCCGGAGGCTAATCAAATTCTCGTTTTCAATTGTTCATCTTTCTTTTCCTGAGTTCCAAGTTTTCTCGGTTATATCATCGTGAAGCTCCTTCTAATCATTGTAAGGCTACACCTTGCTTTCTCGGTTATAATGTAACCCTTTTACTAATGTATTTCAACCTACAGGGTTCTCGTGATGTTCCTTGTTCCTCTTTCCTAACAGAGTGTTTTCAACTTTGTTCATCTTCATTGTTTTCTTCTTTAAAGTTGTTCAACCTCTAAGGTTCTTTGGTTTCACTCTTTTGTCAAGAAGCAACTTTGTTTTACCTCTTCCCCTTCCGCTTTCTCTCCGGTGCCATCCTAGATCTCGGGACGAGATCCTCTTGTAGTGGTGGAGTGTTGTAACGCCCCGAGACCGACGCTCCAGATGGCTTCATAATTCTGTTTATGCCATGCCCAGTTTTCTGCTAAGTCTGAATCTGTTAACAAAACTTGCTATGTTTACATGGGTGCCATCATATCTTCTAATCCCTTTTGGCTTATGGTTAGTAATGGACTTTCGTTATATGCTTTGATTAGATTCATGCCATGCCTTGTATTGCTATGATATGTTCCTGTAGCATGTTGTTTACTTGCTCTAAACTTTGCTTCCTGATGTTAATTCCTGGCATGTTGTTATTTTCACTAAGTCTGTGATGTTGTTATCTTTTCCACTTTTGCCATGCTTGTTTGAACCTGCTATTGTGTGATTTAGCCATAACTCAGTGTTCATATTTTGTCAAGCATCTTGAGTAGATCACTGCCATGTGCTTTGTTGCTATGTTGGAGTGAAGTAGCTTAGTTTCTTGTTGCATTCTAGATGGCATCATGCAGTTAATCGCAGAATTGTGCCATTCTTGTTTTGCTTGACAGTTGCAAATCGTGCATCCGATTCTGGTGATCTTTATATCGATTTCGACCGAAATCAACTCATCTTTCCAGCGACACACTTGGTTTTCCAAGTTGATGCCTGGTTCGATCTTTCCTTTCCAAAGCACACATATGCATTGCATATCACATCCCGCATATCATGCCATGTTTTGCATCATGTTGCTTGCGCATTGCACCGTGGTTGATTGTTGTTTCCTTTGCTTGTGCTCTTGCTTTGGGTAGAGCCGGGAGACGATTTCGTGATCGAGGAACCCTTTGAGTATGCTTACGAGGATCAAGCTTTCATCAACTCGGAGAACTTTGTAGGCAAGATGACCATACCCTCGAAATCACTTCTATCTTTGCTTGCTAGTTGCTTGCTCTATTGCTATGCTGCGATACCTACCACTTGCTATATTATGCCTCCCATATTTCCATGTCCAGCCTCTAACCCATCTTGTCCTAGCAAATCGTTGTTTGGCTATGTTACCGCTTTGCTCAGCCCCTCTTATAGCGTTGCTAGTTGCAGGTGAAGATGAAGTTTGTTCCATGTTGGAACATGGATATATTGGGATATCACAATATCTCTTATTTAATTAATGCATCTATATACTTGGTAAAGGGTGGAAGGCTCGGCCTTATGCCTGGTGTTTAGTTCTACTCTTGCCGCCCTAGTTTCTATCATACCGGTGTTATGTTCCTTGATTTTGCGTTCCTTACGCGGTTGGGTTATAATGGGAACCCCTTGACAGTTCGCCTTGAATAAAACTATCACCTTCCCTTGGTTTTACATTTGCACTAACAACCTATCACCTTCCCTTGGGTTTTCACGAGCCCGAGGGTCATCTTTATTTTAACCCCCCCGGGCCAGTGCTTCTCTAAGTGTTGGTCCAAACTAGAGCCCCTTGCAGCAGCACCTTGGGGAAACTTGAGGGTTGGTTTTAGTTGTACGGATTGCTCATCCGGTGTGCCCTGAGAATGAGATATGTGCAGCTCCTATCGGGATTTGTGGGCACATTCGGGCGGTCTTGCTGGTCTTGTTTTACCATTGTCGAAATGTCTTGTAACTGGGATTCCGGGTCTGATCGGGTCGTCCTGGGAGAAGGAATATCCTTCGTTGACCGTGAGAGCTTGTGATGGGCTAAGTTGGGACACCCCTACAGGGTTTTGAACTTTCGAAAGTCGTGCCCGCGGTTATGGGCAGATGGGAATTTGTTAATGTCCAGTTGTAGAGAACTTGACACTTAATTTTAACTAAAATGCATCAACCGCGTGTGTTGCCGTGATGGTCTCTTTTCGGCGGAGTCCGGGAAGTGAACACGGTTTGGAGTTATTTTTGAACGTAAGTAGTTTCAGGATCACTTCTTGATCACTTCTAGTTCACGACCGTGCTTTGCTTTCTCTTCTCGCTCTCATTTGCGTAAGTTAGCCACCATATATGCTAGTGCTTGCTGCAACTCCACATCACTACCTTTTCCCACCTGTAAGCTTAAATAGTCCTGACCGCGAGGGTGTGAGATTGCTGAGTCCCCGTGACTCACAGATTACTTCAAACAGTTGAAGGTGCCGATGATAACCATGCAGGTGACGCAACCGAGATCAAGGAGGAGCTCGATGAAGATCGTGTTCGTTGTGTTGTTTCGTTTCTAGTTGGTCAGTAGTGGAGCCTAGTTGGGGTGATCGGGGATCTAGCATTAGGGGTTGTCTTTCTTTATTTGGTTCCATAGTCGGACCTTGATTGTATTCTGGATGATGTAATGCTATATTTATATATTGTGTGAAGTGGCGGTTGTAAGCCAACTCTTTATCCCTTTCTTATTCAGTACATAGGATGTGTAAAGGTTACCCCTCTTGCGACATGCCTACAATGCGGTTATGCCTCTAAGTCGTGCTCCGACACGTGGAAGATATAGCCGCATTGTGGGTGTTACACCGACCCCCGTGGATTTTTAATCAACCCCCTCGGGCCAGTGCTCCTCTGAGTGTTGGTCCAAACCGAGTAGACTGCGGGGCCACCTCGGGGAAACTCGAGGGTTGGTTTTATTGTAGGATGGCTCATCCGTTGTGCCCTGAGAATGAGATATGCGCAGGTCCTATCGGGATTTGTCGGCACATTCGGGCAGTCTTGCTGGTTTTGTTTTACCATTGTCGGTATGTCTTGTGCACCGGGATTTCGAGTCTGATTGGGTGTCCCGCGATGGAGGATTGTCTCCGCGGATCGTGAGCTTGTCATGGGCTAAGTTGGGACACCCCTGCAGGGTTTAAACTTTTGAGAGCCATGCTCGCGGTTATGTGGTAGATGGTAATTTGTTAATATCCGGTTGTAGAGGACTTGAAGTAAAATCTTTTAAAATAGACCAACCGCGTTGCATAACTGTGATTGTCTATTTGCGATCGTTGCGTACTTTCTCATCTTATTCTTGTACTCATAAGTTAGCCAACATACAAGGGTTAGTTTCTTGCTGCAACCTTACCACTTATCCTTTCCATACCCATTAAGCTTTGCTAGTCTTGAAACCCATGGTAATGGGATTGCTAAGTCCTCGTGGCTCACAGATTACTACAACAATAGTTGCAGGTATAGGTAATGCGATGCTCATGACGTGAGAGCGATGCTTGATTGCTTTTGGAGTTCTTCTTCCTATTCTCCGATCAAGGGGTTAGGTTTCGAGTTGGGGAACCTGGGATTAGCATGGTGGATGTCATTCTTCTTTTTCGTTTGATTTCATCCGTAGCCGGATCCTGCTCTTCTGTATGATGATTGTTATGTATTGATGATTTGTTATATTCATGTTGTAACTTGTGGCAAGTGTAAGCCTTTATCTTGTATTCTCATCTATTTAGTACATGGTATGTTGTAATGATATCCACCTTGGTATGTGCTCGAAATGCGGTTGTGCCCCAATCATGAATTCATCACTTGATTGAGATAGAATCGCATCTTGGGTGCTACAAGTTGGTATCAGAGCCTTACCGACCATAGGATCCCCCTTGATTGATCGAACCACTGCCATTGATGAGTCTAGAACAAAAATGTTTTGAGTCTTAGGATTATATATATTGGAGAGTAGGATTATTTTTACTCCTCAGCCCCCTTTGTCGCTCTGGTGTAGTCTCCTGACGTAGATATTTTGACTTTCCTCTACTCATTTTCACTAAAAAAATAGTACCACGAAGGTATATTGGGATCGTTCTGATATTCTTGTGACGAGAACATTGTTCTTGCTGCCTCATGACATTTAGTGGTTGTGGCAGTGTCCCGGGGAGTTGAGCTCCGAGCTGTTGTCGTCACAATTTTATCGTTACAGTTCCGGAATACCTGAGTTTGCCGACATCGAAAATCTCTTTTATGCAGTTAGTGGTGAGATAATCTCGACGCCACCCAGTACTGGGAAGGGAGTTTGGGAGTATTGCATAGCTCATATGACGAATGCTTTTGGAAGGTCGAGGTACATGATTTCCGAAGTTTTCTTGGTTATGTGTTGACGGATGGATACAGTTGGAGCGTAGGGCTTGTTATTTGTGTGATATATATTGTGCATCCCTGTATCCCCAACACCAGATTGCATAACTAGAAAGTGTCGGGAGTTTCTAGGTGGGAATTCAAGTATCATGTAGGATATCTTTCCAACAGACACATGATACGATATGGGGTCTATCATATGTTTGTTTCCGGCTTATTTGCCAAGCCAATCCCTTGTTTTGTTTTGAGTGGTGGTATTCGAGTTTCTTCAATGTCAAATATGGATTCCATACCTTTTCTAAATGGTGTTCTCATATTTCAATGTGAATACTAATCCTTCTTGATCATCGAGGATGTCATGTTAACTCTTTTCCAACTGGTTCGCTTCTCGTCAAGATTATCCTATCATTTTCCTCATTCGCAAGATCACCTCTCAGTTTTCCCAACGTTGTTCGTTTCATTCGTCCCAAAGTTGCCTTTGTTTTCCTGCCCTCCCACCCTTTTTCTTCAAGGACTCATATTTCTTAATCAAGTGTCCATCTTATGGGTGTGAATTCTCTTCATTCTTTTCTTTCAATGTTCTTAGCCGGTGAATTCTCATGAAGATGCTAAGGAAGCTTCTAGTTTATCATCCTTCATTCTTTTTTTTTCTCAGGTGGACTAAATTCAAGCTTTCGGTGTTGATCATTGTAACACCCACGATGCGGCTATATCTCCCACGTGTCGGGGCACGACTTAGAGGCATAGCCCCATGGTAGGTTTGTCGCAAGAGGTGTAATCTTCACACAATCCCATGTATTGAATAAGAAAGGGGTAAAGAGTTGGCTTACAATCACCACATCACACAATACATAAATATATCATACATCATCCAGAATACAATCATGAGCCAACTACGGTATCAAAATAAAGAAAGACAACCCCAAATGCTACATCCTCGATCGTCCCAACTGGGTTCCACTACTGATCAACCGGAAAAGACACAACACAACGATCAAGATCTTCATCGAGCTCCCACTTGAGCTGGGTTGCGCCACCTGCACTGGTATTCTGGATACCGGGTTGCTCCCGGATACTGGGTTCCCACGCGTTGACGACGGTGCCAAGCGAGGGAAAACAACTAACGTTCCCAGGAGGATACAACATCCAAACATGCATCTCAGACAACACATGCATTCATTCACGGGCAGTCGTCTTGGGGTTATACCTTTCGAAGCGTGCATTATCGGAACGGATCAAGTTCGTAGAGGGAAGTAGGCATTCTCGCCACATTCGTAATGGTAGTAGTTGTACTCATGCTGTAGTGGAAGTAGTGGTTCACGTCGATGGTAGTGGTACATAGTAATGGTGGACGAACATGGAGGGTCATCGGTAGTCGTTCACGGGTCTTCAGCGATGGTTGTGGTACACATTCTGTAGAAGTTCGGGCGGAAGTAGTGGTACACAGTGTCGAAGAGGAACTTGACGAATCCGAGTCCTTCGGGGTCGACGGTAGTGGTACTCGTGACATTAGTGGAATTTGACGGTTCCGTTACACGGTTCTTCAGAGATGGTAGTAGTACAAGGTCGTTTCGAAGAGGTACTTGGCGTTTTTGAAGCCCGGGTCTTCGGCGGCGGTAGTTGTTCACTTAACGGCGGTAGGCGAATTTGGCAGTCCAGGGTACTTAGCGTCCATGTAGTCGATCTTGCCTGTTTTGGTGGTCCAAAACTAAGCAACACAAGGGGCCTCGGGTGACAAGTGACGACAATCAAAAGCCCGCGGAGAAGCCGGGGTGCAGAGGCGTTCCTGGTTCGGTGGTCAAGAAGGTACTTGGCAGCAAAACAAAGATGATGTCCAAATGGCTGAAAGAAACCAACCATAACCGAAAGCAACAGGGCCGCGGACCTGGAGCTCCGGGTGCTCATCATTGCGGAAGGAGGTACGAAGGCGCGACAGCGGCCTGCTGCAAGGTCGGGGAAGTGAGCATCCAAGGCGTCGGGCTATGAGGCGACGAGGAGGAGGCGGGTCGATGCGGAGGTGTAAAGGCGAGGCAGAGGCACGAGGGGCGCAGGAGGATGGCCGGGGTGCACGGAGCAGCGACGGTCGCCGGAGGCAAGGACGCATGGTCGAGGCAGACGCGACCGGCGGGGCAGGAGCAGAGCAGCAACCGTGACAGGACTTGCGCCTCGATGAAGAGCAGGAGCAGCGAGCGGCTCCAGGAGAGGGCGTAGAGAAGGAGCTCTGGTGCGGTTCCCGTTCATCTTGGTCGCCGGTCGGCACCGTGTGGAAGAGCAGGGGGAGTGGCTGTCAGGGACGGGGCAAGGGCGTTGGGAGCTCTTCTCCCTGGCGATGTGTGTGTTGCGTGCGGCGGCGCGAGGGAATGAGGAGGAGGGGTCGATGGAGACGAAGAGAGGAGGGGTCGGCCTAGGGTTAGGAGGCGGGGGCCAATGGGCCTAGCAGTTGGATGGGCCGGATGGAAAGGAGAGGCCCGGCGAGTAGCTGAGTAAGTAAGGGGCCTTTCCTTTCTTTTAATTTTTTTGTTGGTATAAATAAACAATCAAGAAAGGGGAAAATCCAGGGTTTTTTGGTTAGGGATATGAGATATATAAATATATATCTAGAACCCTGGATTTATGTAGGGTTTGAATAAATTTCTCTGGCATTTTTAGAAGGTAGAAAAATAATTAGAGTTTGAATTAATCTGAAACTTCAATCATTTTTTAACCTGACCAAAACAACTTCGAATGGGATGAAATCTGACAGAGAGGGTGTAGGAAAGAGGCAAGATTTATAGGGAAAAGATGAACATTAATGGAGGAGGAATAAAGTCACTTGCAAAGACATGAAAGAAGAAGGAAGTGAGAGGTGATGATGCATGGGTATCGCTTGAGAGAGAGATGACAAGGAAATATATGAAGTTGAGTCGGATAAAAGAAGAGTTGAATAGTAGTGCAATTGCGTTATGGGTGATTCCAAGTTAATGGAACATTTACAATAGCTCCCTAATAATAGTAGGAGACTTTCATATGTTATAATGAGAATTTCACCAAGTGAACTCCCTCGATTTAAATGGATCAGAAATCCATGCAATTTATTTAAGTGAGTTTTTGTTAGCTTTAAGAAAAACATGTCATGATGACATGATGCCATGCAAAATATGCAATGATGAATGCAACAAGCAAAAACAAATCACACCACGAAACTTGGAAAACAAGGAAGGCATCTGAAGCTACGGTCTTGGGGCGTCACAACACTCCACCACTATGACAGGATCTCGTCCCGAGATCTAGGATGGCACCGGAGGGAAACGGAAGAGGAAAAGTAGAGGTAAAACTAAGTTGCTTCTTTGACAAACGAGTGAAACCAGAGAACCTTGATAGGTTAAACAGTTTTGAGAAGAGAATACAACGGAGATGAATGAGGTTGAAAACACTCCGTTTGAAAGGAGGAACAAGGAACATTACGGGAACCTTGTAGGTTGACAGACATAAGAAAAGGGTTGCAATGGGTAAGACGTACATGCAAGCACTCCGGTAGAAACGAGGTGTACAAGGAACGATAAAAATCAATTACGACAACACTCTAGTTGGGAATGGAAGGTAAGAATATGAGCTTGGAAAAATGAAAGCACTTGGATGAGAGTCCGGTTAGAAGAGGAATGATAGACACAACACTCCGGTTAAAACAAGATAGGGAAGGAATTGAGCATGATCTTGACAAAACAAGATGATGGGTCGAAGAGAGCAACATCAAATGCCTCCGGAACAAAAGTAAGAATGAAATCAAAAGAATGGAGGAGAATACCACATCTTCTACCTCAAATGAGCTTGGAAAAGCATCTTTAGGAGAAGGGTCAAACAGAGTTGTTGGAAATCCAACAATGAAAAGAGTAAGCTTGTTGTGGGATTATGGAAAACATCTCGAAAACTTGAGGTGAGATTCTGCCACTAATGAAAAAAACAATAGATTGGATTGATATAAACAAAGAGACGAGAAACTTATTTCACCGGGAGGATAAATGAAGAACTTGGGTCATTTACAAGCACCACTAATAGCAACAATCCTTAGGGAAAGCTTTAGGTGAAATATAACCCAAGATAAATCTAATGAAGATACTGATGGGTTGCAAGGATCTCATAAACGAATTGAAAATGATGGGTTTAAAATATGTCATTCAGGACAACTTGTGAATCATGGAACACGAAGGGAAATGTCAAGAGTGACATAACACCATCTCAAAAGATGAGATATGAAAGAATTGCACTTCAGAATGCAAGATGAAGAATGCTTGAACTCCTCAAAACAAGACATGTGTTGAGCACCATGTTTATTTGAGAGTATAGCTTGGCGGAACATAACTTCGAGAGAAATATTGAGGACAATTGAAGAATGAAAGGAATCCTTGATGAACCACCATGTAGATCCTCCATGAAGAACTCTGGTAATAAAAGAATGATCAAAAGAAGTGAAGGTTGAAAACAATAAGATTGAAGCCTTGCAATACTTGCATGGAGCTTTGGGACGAGATAAAGAGGGAAACTTGGAACTCCGGAAAAGAAAAGATGAAACAATTGAAACCGAGAATTTTAATCATCGTGAACAAACTCCGAAAGAATGAATCCATCATTTGGATGAAGCAAGAATAAGAATTATGTTATGCGTATCCTTCACCAATTTAAATTGATGACAAGCAACGGATTTGGCATACTACTTACTCTCGTAGAAAGGATTAAGAGAGATATAGCGCAAACTTGAGAAAGGTCTTCAACGATCCACCGGTAGGATTGAAACAACGAATGAATTGATATGATAACCAAGGAAGAGAACTCTTGAACGAACCACCGTAAGGATCACAAGAACGAACGAAGAAAACAAACGCGTCACCAGGAAGAATTGGAAAATGAACGAAGATACTTGAGAGAATTTATATACAAGTGAACGAAGAGATCCCGAACTGATTAGAGAATACTTGAATGATGACTCGGTAATATTTGGAGAACAAGAGCTAAAAGCTGGAATGAATAATTCTGAGATGATGGGCTCCGAAGAATCAAACTGAAAAGACTCCTGAATAGCTCCGGATGGGTGAAAATAATTCTCACAATCGAAAACAATGATGAGAGGATGGCATAAAGCTAGCACCAAGAATCTTCAAGAGAACGGATATGATTGCAGAGAAACTCTTCTTCGGTATTCAAATGTTGAGTGATGACGAGAACCACTACTAAGAATTGTTTAGACACTCCAGGAGAATCAAAAGCGAAGAGGTTAAGCCAACGATGAAAGAATTTGAAAGATCTTGGAGGAAGACATATGACTGATGATAATTCATTCTTACATCAAACTTGGAAAAGAATTTAAGAATAACTCCAGAAAAGAATTAGAAGAGTCGGGTAAGATCCTGGAAAAAGACCTGTGGGTTAGGGCCCACTCAAAAGAAACACCGTTGAACGATTGCTTAGGAAGAGATAATGCACCGGTTGATTTAAATGGCTCGAAAGAGATAACAATCTCGAGATATCTTGAACGAATTAGCAATGGAATCGCGAATCTTCTGAGATGTCTTCAGCGCTCCGAAACAATTGAATAGCGAGAGGTGAATAAATAAGAGAGTCTTCGGTAAGGACTTCCAACATGGAAAGCATGTGAACCAATGTAAAATATATGATCAACACCGAAAGCTTGCATTGAATCCACCGGAGACGGAAAAGAACGAAGAATGATGAACTTGTAGAGCATCTTCATGAGAACCACCGGGTAAGAACATTGACGGGAAAGAATGGAGAGACATCCCATCAATAAAAAGGATACTTGATTAAGAAGTCTGAGTCCTTGAACAAAAATGGTGGGAGGGCGGGGAAAACAAAGGCAACTTGGGACGAATGAAACAAATAACGTTGAGAAGACTTTGAGTTGATCTTGCGGATGCTGAAAATGATCGGATCCACTTGGCCAGAAACATGCCGGTTGAAAAAAAGAATTGACATGACAATCTCGATTATCATGAAGGATTAGTATTCATATAGAAGTGTGAGAACACCACTTAGGGGAGGTATGGAATGAACACTCGACATTGAAGCAACTCGAATACCACAACTCAAAACATAACAAAGGATTGGCTTGCAGGATAAGCAGGAGCAAACATATGATAGATCCCATATCGTATCATGTGTCTGTTGGAACGAATTCCTATGTGATACTTGAATTCCCACTTATAAACTCCCGAAACTTCTGGTTATGCAATTAGGTGTTGGGGATACAGGGGAAGCATAATATCTCACCCAAAACTAGAAAATCCTACATCCAGTTGTATCCATCCTTCAACACATAACCAAGAAACCTTCGGAAATCATTTACCTCAACCTCCGAAAAGCATCCGTTATACAAGTTATGTCAATACTCCCGAACTCCCACCCCAGTACTGGGTGGCATCGAGGTTATCTCACCAACAACTGCATAAAAGAGGTTTTCGATGTGGGCGAACTCAGGTATTCCAGAACTGCAACGATAAAATTGTGATGACAACACCTCGGAACTCAACTCCCCGGGACACTGCACACAACCCCTAAATGTCAGGAGGCACCAAGAACAATGTTCTTATCACAAAACCATTGGAACGATTCCAAGATATCCGCATGATCCTAAAAAAATTTCGTGAAATTTGAGAAAAGAAGAGTCAAACCTTCTACGTCAGGAGGCCTCACCAGAGCGACGAAGGGACTGAGGAGTAAAAAGAATCCAACTCTTCGATATATATAATCCTAAGACTCAAAACATTTTGTGCTAGACTCAATAACGTTAGTGATTCGATCAAGCAGGGGGCTCCTAAGTCGGGGATGGCTCTGATTACCAACTTGTAACACCCACGATGCGGCTATATCTCCCACGTGTCGGGGCACGACTTAGTGGCATAGCCGCATGGTAGGTTTGTCGCAAGAGGGGTAATCTTCACACAATCTCATGTACTGAATAAGAAAGGGGTAAAGAGTTGGCTTACAATCGCCACTTCACACAATACATAAATATATCAGACATCATCCAGAATACAATCAAGGTCCGACTACGGAACCAAAATAAAGAAAGACAACCCCAAATGCTAGATCCCTGATCGTCCCAACTGGGCTCCACTACTGATCAACCGGAAAAGACACAACACAACGATCAAGATCTTCATCGAGCTCCCACTTGAGCTGGATTGCGCCACCTGCACTGGTATCATCGGCACCTGCAACTGTTTGGAAGTATCTGTGAGCCACGAGGACTCAACAATCTCACACCCACGAGATCAAGACTATTTAAGCTTATGGGTAGGATAGGTTAATGAGGTGGAGCTGCAGCAAGCACTAAGCATATATGGTGGCTAACTTATGCAAATAAGAGCGAGAAGAGAAGGAACGCAACGGTCGTGAACTAGAAGTGATCAAGAAGTGATCCTGGATCTACTTACGTTCAAGCATAACACAAGAATCGTGTTCACTTCCCGGACTCTGCCGAAAAGAGACCATCACGACTACACACGCGGTTGATGCATTTTAATTAAGTTAAGTTTCAAGTTCTCTACAACCGGATATTAACAAATTCCCATCTGCCACATAACCGAGGGCACGGCTTTCGAAAGTTCAAAACCCTGTAGGGGTGTCCCAACTTAGCCCATCACAAGCTCTCACCGTCAACGAAGGATATTCCTTCTCCTAGGAAGACCCGATCAGACTCAGAATCCCGGTTACAAGACATTTCAACAATGGTAAAACAAGACCAGCAAAGCCACCCGATGTGCCGACAAATCCCGATAGGAGTCGCATGTATCTCGTTCTCAGGGCACACCAGATGGGCAAGACATCGGGTCGGCATAGACCCTGGTTGCCCAGGGGGTGCCAGACATCGCCCAGTTTGGACCAACACTCGGAGGAGCACTGGCCCGAGGGTTTAAAATAAAGATGACCCTTGAGTCTGCAGAACACAAGGGAAAAAGGCTTAGTTGGCAAATGTTAAAACCAAGGTTGGGCCTTGCTGGAGGAGTTTTATTCAAAGCGAACTTTGAAGTGGTTCCCATAACACCCAACCGCACAAGGAGCGCAAAATCAAGGAACATAACACCGGTATGACAGAAACTAGGGCGGCAAGAGTGGAACAAAACACCAGGCATAAGGCCGAGCCTTCCACCCTTTACCAGGTATATAGATGCATTAATTAAATAAGAGATATTATGATATCCCAACATATCCATGTTCCAACATGGAACAAACTTCAACTTCACCTGCAACTAGCAACGCTATAAGAGGGGCTGAGCAAAAGCGGTAACATAGCCAAACAACGGTTTGCTAGGAAAGGTGGGTTAGAGGCTTGACATGGCAATATGGGAGGCACGATATAGCAAGTGGTAGGTATCGCGGCATAGCAATAGAGAGAACAACTAGCAAGCAAAGATAGAAGTGATTTTGAGGGTATGGTCATCTTGCCTGAGATCCCGCAAGGAAGAAGACCAAGTCCATGAAGAAGGCAAGTGGACGTAGTCGAACGGATCCTCACAAATGTAACGTTACCGGATCTAACACGAAGAAGCAACACCGGAAAGAAGCAAACAACATGGTAAACAACCATCACATAATCATGGCATGATGCACAATCAAGTATGATGCATGTCCGGTTTAATGAGGCATGGCATGGCAAAATGCACAAGCAAAACTACAAGTTAAGTGGAGCTCAATATGCAACGAGTTGCATATTGCCGGAACACCACATTTGATTATTTAGTTCGATCTCGTTTATGTACCGAACAATATTAAATGTTCTTAACATGGCAACGGGTGAAGCAAATGAAAACTAAACATTTTAGGCAATTTAAATGAGGGCAGCAACATCAAACAACAATTCCGGTAAATCCTCATGGGCATTAGTAATTTAATGCCACAACAATTCTTTTAACCATTTAAAATGTCGTTATCATGATGCCGATGACATGTGCAAGTTTATGCAAGTTTATGAAAAAGTTGACATGAGCGTGATGAGAGCATTTGTCACCGTGGTAGAAAGAAAGGGGTGCCACAGCGATAAAACGGAAATGACGCCGCGGCAACATTCCGATGATCCGGTAGCTCATGGGGATAACGGTGCAAAAGGAAGTTAGTGTGAGTGTGTCATGCAAGAAGATGGGGTGCTCCCGGATACCGGGTTCCCACGGGTCGACGACGGTGCCAAGCGAGGTAAAACAACTAACATTCCCGGGAGGATACAACATCCAAACATGCATCTCAGACAACACATGCATTCGTTCACGGGCAGTCGTCTCGGGGTTATACTTTTCGAAGCGTGCATTATCGGAAAGGATCAAGTTCGTAGAGGGAAGTAGGCGTTCTCGCCACGTTCGTAATGGTAGTAGTTGTACTCATGCCATAGTGGAAGTAGTGGTTCACGTCGATGGTAGTGGTACATAGCAATCATGGACGAACTTGGAGGGTCATCGGTAGTCGTTCACGGGTCTTCGACGATGGTTGTGGTACACATTCTGTAGAAGTTCAGGCGGCAGTAGTGGTACACAGTGTCGAAGAGGAACTTGACGAATCCGAGTCCTTCGGGGTTGACGGTAGTGGTACTCGTGACAGTAGTGGAATTTGACGGTTCCGTTACACGGTTCTTCAGAGATGGTAGTAGTACAAGGTCGTTTCGAAGAGGTACTTGGCGTTTTTGCAGCCCGGGTCTTCGGCGATGGTAGTTGTTCACTTGACGGTGATAGACGAATTTGGCGGTCCAGGGTACTTGGCATCCATGTAGTCGATCTTGTCGGTTTTGGTGGTCCAAAACTAAGCAACACAAGGGGCCTCGGGTGACAAGTGATGACGAACAAAAGCCCACGGAGAAGCCGGGGTGCAGAGGCGTTCCTGGTTCGGTGGTCAAGCAAGTACTTGGCAGCAAAACAGAGACGATGTCCATATGGCCGAAAGAAACCAACCGCAACCGAATGCAACAGGGCCGCAGACCTGGAACTCCGGATGATCATCATTGTGGAAGGAGTTACGAAGGCGCGACGGTGGCCTGCTACAAGGTCGGGGATGCGAGCATCCAAGGAGTCGGGCTATGGGGCGATGAGGAGGAGGCGGGTTGATGCGGAGGTGTAAAGGCGAGGCAGAGGCGCAGGAGGATGGCCGGCGTGCACGGAGCGACGACGGTCGCCGGAGGCGAGGACGCGGGGTCGAGGCAGAGGCGACCGGCGGGGAAGGAGCAGAGCAGTAACCACGGCGGGACTTGCGCCTCGATGAAGAGAAGCAACAGCGAGTGGCTTCAAGAGAGGGCGTAGAGAAGGAGCTCTGGTGCGGTTCCCGTTTGTCTTGGTCACCGATCGGCACCGCGTGGAGGAGCAGGGGGAGTGGCGGTCAGGGACGGGGCAAGGGTGTGGGGAGCTCCTCTCCCTGGCGATGCGTGCGTTGCGTGTGGCGGCGCGAGGGAATGAGGAGGAGGGGTCGATGGAGAGGAAGAGAGGAGGGGTCGGCCTAGGGTTAGGAGGTGGCTGGGCCAATGGGCCTAGCGGTTGGATGGGCCGGATGGAAAGGAGAGGCCCAGCGAGTAGCTGAGTAAGTAAGGGGCATTTCCTTTCTTTTAATTTTTTGTTTATATAAATAAACAATCAACAAAGGAGAAAATCCAGGGTTTTTTGGTTAGGGATATGAGATATATAAATATATATCTGGAACCCTGGATTTATATAGTGTTTGAATAAATTGCTCTGGCATTTTTAGAAGGTAGAAAAATGATTAGAGTTTGAATTATTCTCAAACTTCAATCATTTTTGAACCTGACCAAAACAACTTCGAATGGGATTAAATCTGACACAGAGGGTGTAGGAAAGAGGCAGGATTTATAGGGAAATGATGAACATTAATGGAGGAGGAATAAAGTCACTTGCAAAGACATGAAAGAAGAAGGAAGTGAGAGGTGATGATGCATGGGTGTGGCTTGAGAGAGAGATGACAAGGAAATATATGAAGTTGAGTCGGATAAAAGAAGAGTTGAAGAGTAGTGCAATTGCATTATGGGTGATTCCAAGTTAATGGAATATTTACAATAGCTCCCTAATAATAGTAGGAGACTTTCATATGTTATAAAGAGAGTTTCACCAAGTGAACTCCCTCGATTTAAATGGATCAGAAATCGATGCAATTTATTTAACTGGGTTTTGAGCTTTAAGAAAAAGATGTCATGATGACATGATGCCATGCAAAATATGCAATGATGAAAGCAACAAGCAAAAACAAAGAAGACCACGAAACTCGAAAAACAAGGAAGGCATCTGAAGCTCCGGTATTGGAGCGTCACAATCATATTGTTTCCTCTTTTTCCAAATGCTATCTGATGCCGTGCACCTCTTAATCATTCACCTCTAGCCATTCTTTTGCTCCGGAGTGTCGAAGATATCTCAGAACATTCGTGTTTCCATTCTTGATCCGTTCAAGTTATTCCGAGGTTGTTATCTCATTCAAGCCATTTAATTCAACCGGTGCAATCTCTCTTTAAAATCATTTCAATGGTTTTTCTTTTGAGTAGGCCCTAACCTACAGGTCTTTTCCCAGGATCTTACCTGACTCCTCTCATTTATCCGGAGTGATTCTCAAATTCTTTTTCAAAGTTTGACGTAAGAATGAATTGTCATCAGTCATATTTCTTTCTCTAAGATTTTTAAAATTCTTTTCATGGTTGGTTCAACAATTCTATTCTTATTCTGGAGTGTCTCAACAATTTTGGTGGTGTTTTTTCTCGTCATCATTCTCAACATTTGAAGACCGAAGAAGAGTTTCTATCAAATCCTGGTCTGTTCTCTTGAAGGTTCGTGGTTCTAGCTTCATGACATCCTCTCATAATTGTTTTTGGTTGTGAGAATTCTATTCACCCACTCGGAGGAATTCAAGAGTCTTTTCAGTTTGATTCTCTGGAGGCCATCATCTCAGAATTATTCATTCTTAGCTTTCAGCTCTCATTCTCCAAATCTTACCGGTGCATCCCTCAAGTATTCTCTAGTCAGCTCGTGATCTCTTCATTCTCTTGTATCTAAATTTTCCCAATAATCTTCGTTCTTTTTCTAATTCTTCCCAGTGATTCATTCACTTTTCTTAAATCATTTTCAGTTCTTACGATGGTTCGTCCAAGATTCCTCTTTTTATGTTCTCGTATCAATTAATTTCTTCTTTCCAAAATCCTATCGGTGGTTTGTTCAAGACTTTCCCAAGTTTGCGCCATATCTCTATTAATCCTTTTCCACGAGTATAAGTAGTATGCCAAATCCGTTGCTTATCATCAATTTAAATTGGTGAAGGATATGCATAACATAATTCTTATTCTTGGTTCATCCAAATGATTAATTCCTTCTTCCGGAGTTCATTCGTGGCAAAAAAAATCGGTTCCAAGTTATTCATCTTTCTTGTCCGGAGTTCAAAGTTTTCTCATTTCATAGCTCCATCTAAATCATTGCAAGGCTTCACCTTGTGTTTTCAACTTCTTTTTCCTTTTGTTTGATCATTCTTTTGTTACATGGTGGTTCATCAAAAATTTAATTCATTATCGAAGTGTTCTTCAAGATTTTCCTTGGAGGAGCTCAAGTACTCTTCTTCTTGCATTCCAAAGTGCAATTCCTTCTACCTTATCTTTTGAGGTGGTCTTATGTCATTCTTGATAATTTCCCTTCGTGTTTCATGATTCACAAGTTTTCAAGAGTGACATAATTAAACCAGTCAATCTCTTTGTTGAAGAGATCTTTCCAACCAATCAATCTCTTTGTTGGAGTTATCTTGGGTTATATTTCACCGAAAGCCTTCCGTAAGGAATGTTGCTAGTGTGGTGCTTAACAATGATCAAAGTTTCATCCTATTCTCGCGGTGAAAGAAGTTTTTCCATCTCTTCATTCTGGTCGACTAATAAATCTTTTGGTAGTTGCTGGTTGTCACCTCATAATTTTGAGATGTCTCCATAAGCCCACGAGGATCATATCCTTTCATATTGATCTTCCAACAACTCCATCCAATCCTTCTTTTAAGGATGCTCTCTCAAATTCATTGGAGGTAGAACATGTTTTTTTCTTCTCCGTTATTTTGATTCCATTCTTACATTTGTTCCAGAGGCATTGTGATGTTGCTCTCTTGACCCACCATCTTGTTTTGTAAATATCACGTTCTTTTCCTTGCTTATCCGTTTAGCAAGAGTGTTGTGTCCTCTGCTCAAGTTCTTTTCATCTTATCAGGTCTTGCATCTCTTCTAAACCGGAGTGCTGTCCAAATTTGTTCTTCCTTGTTCCTTGGGTACCTCGTTTCAACCAGAGTGATTTCAATTCCTTCTTGTCAATTGTGCTCTTCATTCATAGCTTCGCAACCCCCAAGGTTCACATGGTGTCCCTTGTTTCTCTTGTCTACGGGAGTGCTCTTAATTTCTTTCAACTCTGTTGTGTTCTTCTTTCATGTTTTCAACCTCTCGAAGTTCATTGGTTTCACTCGTTCATTGGTTCATTGGTTTCACTCGTTTGTCAAAGAAGCAACTTTGTTTTACCTCTCCCTCTTCCGTTTCTGCCCGGTGCCATCCCTAGATCTCGGGGCGAGATCTCTTGTAAGTGGAGGAGAGTTGTGACACCCCAAGACCGGCGCTCCAGATGCCTTCCATGGATTCCGAGATTCGTCGTGTGATTTGTTTTGTTCGTTGCATTCATGTTTGCATCATGTGCATTGCATCATGTCATCATGCACCCCTTTTTAAAACTCAACAAATTAAATTGCATAGATCGTTGATCTATTTAAATCGAGGGAAATGCACATGGTGATTTCTCTTTACAACACATAAAAGTCACCCAATATTGTTAGGGAGCTATATTAAAATATTCCATTAACTTTGGAATCACCAGAACACACTTGCAAAATAATCTCGTGTCTTTTCTATTTCAAGTTCATTCCCAAACTTTGCCCTTAATTCTTTTATTCTATTCCCAAGCTCCTTGATAATTCTCAACATCTTTGGACTCTCGTAAAGCCTAGCCTCCATTCGAACTCCTTGGCTCAAGTCAACATGTTTGGGGTTAACTTCTCCTAATTTGTTGGAACCACTTTTGTTGGGGTGGAAATATTCCATAAAGCCATACAACAATGTCCCATCATTTTGTTCTTCTCCATGGCCTCTTCTCTTCATTCCATTTGGCCTCTCTCTATTTGCTGAAAAGAGAAATTCAGAGAGAGGGAGAGGAGTAGTGCAACAGCCCAGCCAGGCTGTCCTGCTTCCCCGCAGTCCAAATTCGGCACAAGGCTCACCTGACCCTCCATACCCTAGCCCCGATCCCCTCTAGTCCCTCCCTCTCGCTGGATCCCCTCGTTCCCATCTACCGCCGCCACCCACACGTATCGCCAGGGTGAGGAGCTCCCCAGCGCTCGATCCCCATCTCCCATCGCCCCTCTGCACGACCCCTTCCTCTTCTTCTCCTTCCCTTGCCGCCGCCCCTCTACCTCCACGATGGCCAACGCACCCCGCTGCCTCGGCCTCGAAAACCTCGCCGAGAGCCCGCCACCGCTCGAGTCCTAGGGCCCTTCCTCCGTCCTCGATCGACACCAGCGAGTGGCCCCGTCGGAGCCACGTTCCCAGCGCCACCTCGAGCCCCAGGCGTCGCCCCGTCCACCGTGAGCACCCGCGCCCGAAACTATCTCCAGCCGCTCCCTCCTGCAGCTCCGCCCGTCCTCTGCCTCGTCTCCATCGCTGGACCGCCCCAACCTTAACGTCATCCATGCGACCTTGCAGGAGGCCGCCACCACGCCTTCTTGCCTCCTCCGCGCCCATCCCCTGTTGCATCTCCGTCAGCCTCACCCCTGTGCTATGGAGCTCCTACCTGAGCTGTCCCCTCCTGCCAACTCTGTTGCTGCCGCCGCTGGTTTGATCTTCCCTGGTGCAGCTTGTTTCCAGTGAACGACAGCCCGATGGTTACCTCCACGCGAAGTACCATGACCCGCAAGACCAAGAACGTCAAGCACCCTTCGAGTTGTCAAGACCTGCAAGTCTGAAGACCCCAAGTACCATGACAATTGACGCATAGTACTGCTACCTTTGTCGTGTACATCTACCGTCGCCGAGGACCCATGTAGCACAAACGCCAAGTTCCACTACCGTCGCCCCGGGAGACATCGGATGCGTCAAGTCCCACTCTGAGATGTGTACCACTACTTCCACTACCGTTGCGAGAACGTCTACTTCCATCTACCCCGCATCGAACCCGATCCGCTCCAAAAAATGCATGCTTCAAAGGTATAACGTCGAGACGACCGCCGTTGACCAATGTTGTGTGATGTATGAGATGAACCCCGTGTTTGCACCGTGCCTGTTTGTTTCATGCAGGTCCCTCGTTTGCCATGCCACCGACACATGGGACACACGGTAACCAGGAACACCCCACCATTCATCGCATGACCCGCTCCCGTCACACTATCTTTTGCACCAGCATCTTAATCGATTTACCGAAACCGAAATGTTGGCGTGGCACTGTTTTCGTTATCGTCGCCGTGGCACCCTTTCTTTCCACCACGGTGACAAATGCCCCATATCTTATAACATGTCAACATTTCTATAAAACTTGCATATTTCATCCGCATCATGATAAGAACATTTAAAATGTTTAAAATTGTTGTTTGCATTAAATTGCTACATGCACATGAGGACTTACCGGAATTGTTGTCTGTTATTTCCGGCCTCATTTAAACTTGCCTAAATAGATGGTTTATTTATGATTCACCCCTTGCCATGTTTAATAACATTTAATATTGTGGAGTAGCTTAAACGAGAGTGAACTAAATAATTGAATGTGGTGTTTCGCCAATATGTCACTCCTTGCATATTAAACTCCACTTAACTTGTAGTATTGTTTGTTTAACTTTGCCATGCCATGACTCATTAAACTGGACATGCATCACACTTGATTGTGCATCATGCCATGTTTATGTGATGGTTGTTTACCATGTTGTTTCCTTCTTTCTGGTGATGCTTGATACGTCTCCAACGTATCTATAATTTTTGATTGCTCCATGCTATATTATCTACTGCTTTGGACTATATTGGGCTTTTTTCCATTTTTATATTATTTTTGGGACTAACCTATTAACCGGAGGCCCAGCCCAGAATTGCTGTTTTTTGCCTATTTCAGTGTTTCGAAGAAACGGAATATCAAACAGAGTCCAAACGGAATAAACCATTCTGGAACGTGATTTTCTTCCCGAATATGACCCAGGAGACTTGGACCCTACGCCAAGGAAGCTTCAAGGTGGGCACGAGGTAGGGGGCGTGCCCTATACCCCCAGGCGCGCCCCCCACCGTCGTGGGCCCACCGAAGCTCCACCGACGTACTTCTTCCTCCTATATATACCTACGTACCCCCAAACGAACAGAAGGGCAGGCAAAAAACCTAATTCCATCGCCGCAACTTTCTGTATCCACGAGGTCCCATCTTGGGGCCTGTTCCGGAGCTCCGCCGGAGAGGGCCGTCATCACGGAGGGCTTCTACATCATCATAGCCTCTCCGATGAAGTGTCAGTAGTTTACCTCAGACCTTCGGGTCGATAGTTAGTAGCTAGATGGCTTCTTCTCTCTTTTTGGATCTCAATATAAAGTTCTCCCCCTCTCTGGTGGAGATCTATTCGATGTAATCTTCTTCTTTTTGCGGTGTGTTTGTTGAGACCGATGAATTGTGGGTTTATGATCAAGTCTATCTATGAATAATACTTGAATCTTCTCTGAATTATTTTATGTATGATTGGTTATCTTTGCAAGTCTCTTCGAATTATCCGTTTGGTTTGGCCAACTAGATTGGTAGTTCTTGCCATGGGAGAAGTGCTTAGCTTTGGGTTCGATCTTGCGGTGTCCTTTCCCAGTGACAGAAGGGGCAGAAAGGCACGTATTGCATCATTGCCCTCGAGGATAACAAGATGGGGTTTATTTCATTTTGCATGAATTTATCTCTCTACATCATGTCATCTTGCTTAAAGCGTTACTCTGTTTTTAACTTAATACTCTAGATGCATGTTGGATAGCGGCCGATGAGTGGAGTAATAGTAGTAGATGCAGAATCGTTTCGGTCTACTTGTCACGGACGTGATGCCTATATACATAATCATGCCTAGATATTCTCATAACTATGCTCAATTCTGTCAATTGCTCAACAGTAATTTGTTCACCCACCGTAGAATACTTATGCTCTTGAGAGAAGCCACTAGTGAAACCTATGGCCCCCGGGTCTATTCTCATCATATCAATCTCCATCACTTTAATCTTGCTTTGCTTTTTACTTTGCATTTTACTTTTCACTTTGCATCTCTATACCAAAAATACCAAAAGTATTATATCTATCAGATCTCACTCTCGTAAGTGATCGTGAAGGGATTGACAACTCTTAATCAAGTTGGTTGCGAGTAGCTATCGTTTTGTGCAGGTACGAGGGACTTGAGCGTGACCTCCTACTATATTGATACATTGGTTCTCAAAAACTGAGGGAAATACTTATGCTACTCTGCTGCATCATCCTTTCCTCTTCGGGGAAATCCAACACAAGCTCAAGAGGTAGCAAGAAGAATTTCTGGCGCCGTTGCCGGGGAGTCTACGCAAAAAGTCAACATACCAAGTACCCATCACAATCCCTATCTCTCGCATTACATTATTTGCCATTTGCCTCTCGTTTTCCTCTCCCCCACTTCACCCTTGCCATTTTATTCGTCCTCTCCTTCTCCCTCTCTCTCTATCCTCCCTCTCTATTTGCCTCTTTTTGCCCGCTTGCTTTTTGTTTGCTCGTGTGTTGGATTGCTTGTTTGTCGCGATGGCTCAAGATACTACCAAATTGTGTGACTTCACCAATACCAATAATAATGATTTCCTTAGCACTCCGATTGCTCCTCTTGCCAATACTGAATCTTGTGAAATCAATACTGCTTTGTTGAATCTTGTTATGAAAGATCAATTCGCCGGCCTTCCTAGTGAAGATGCCGCTACTCATCTGAATAGCTTCGTTGATTTATGTGATATGCAAAAGAAAAAAGATGTCGATAATGATGTCATTAAATTGAAGCTATTTCCTTTTTCTCTTAGAGATCGTGCTAAAGCTTGGTTTTGGTCTTTGCCTAAAAATAGTATTGATTCTTGGAACAAGTGCAAAGATGCTTTTATCTCTAAGTATTTCCCTCCCGCTAAGATCATCTCTCTTAGAAATGATATTATGAACTTTAAGCAACTTGATCCTGAACATGTTGCACAAGCTTGGGAGAGAATGAAATTAATGATACATAATTACCCTACTCGTGGTTTGAATTTGTGGATGATTATACAAAAATTTTATGCCAGATTGAATTTTGCTTCTAGAAATCTTTTAGATTCGGCCGCGGGAGGCACTTTTATGGAAATCACTTTAGTAGATGCTACTAAACTCCTAGATAATATTATGGTTAATTATTCTCAATGGCATACTGAAAGATCTTCTAATAAAAAAGTGCATGCGATAGAAGAAATCAATGTTTTGAGTGGAAAGATGGATGAACTTATGAAATTATTGGTTACTAAGAGTGTTTCTTTTGATCCTAATGATATGCCTTTGTCTACTTTGATTGAGAATAACAATGAATCTATGGATGTGAATTTTGTTGGTAGGAATAATTTTGGTAACAACGCTTATAGAAGGAATTTTAATCCTAGGCCATATCCTAGTAATCCTTCTAATAATTATGGGAATTCCTACTACAACTCTTATGGAAATTATAATAAGATGCCCTCTGAATTTGAGAATAGTGTTAAAGAGTTTATGAATTCACAAAAGAATTTTAATGCTTTGCTCGAAGAGAAATTGCTTAAAGTTGATGATTTTTCTAGAAACATTGATAGAATTTCTCTTGAGGTTGATGCTTTAAAGCTTAGATCTATTCCTCCTAAGCATGATATCAATGAGTCTCTCAAAGCCATGAGAATTTCCATTGATGAGTGCAAGCAAAGAACCGCTAGGATGCGTGCTTCCAAAGATGCCTTTATTAAAGCGTGTTCTTCCAATTCCTATGAAAATCAAGATGAAGATCTAAAAGTTATTGATGTGTCTCCTATTAAATCTTTGTTTTGCAATATGAATCTTGATGAAACTGAATATGATCTTCCTTTACCTAGAAGGCGTTCTAAAAATTCGGAGTATTTAGATCTTTATGATGAAATTGATGAAAGTGGGATTGAAAGAAATAGAAATCTAGATGTTGCTAAACCCACTATATTGGATTTCAAGGAATTTAATTATGAAAGTTTCTCTTTAATTGATTATATTTCCTTGTTGCAATCCGTGCTAAATTCTCCACATGCTTATAGTCAAAAGAAAGCCTTCACCGAACATATTGTTGATGCCTTGATGCAATCTTATGAAGAAAAATTTGAGTTGAAAGTTTCTATCCCTAGAAAACTATATGATGAGTGGGAACCAACTATTAAAATTGCAATTAAAGATCATGAGTTTTATGCTTTGTGTGATTTGGGTGCTAGTGTCTCTACTATTCCCAAGACTTTGTGTGATTTGCTAGATTTCCGTAATCTTGATGATTGCTCTCTGCATCTTGCGGATTCCACTATTAAGAAACCTATGGGAAGAATTAATGATTTTCTTATTGTTGCAAATAGGAATTATGTGCCCGTAGATTTCATTGTTCTTGATATAGACTGCAATCCTTCTTGCCCTATTATTCTTGGTGGACCTTTCCTTAGAACGGTTGGTGCGATTATTGATATGAAGGAAGGGAATATTAGATTTAAATTTCCATTAAAAAAGAGCATGGAACACTTTACAAGAAAGAAAATAAAATTGCCATATGAAACTATCATGAGAGCCACTTATGGATTGCCTACCAAAGATGGCAATACCTAGATCTATTCTCGCTTTTATGCCTAGCTAGGGGCGTTAAACGATAGCGCTTGTTGGGAGGTAACCCAATTTTATTTTTATTCCTTGCTTTTTGCTCCTGTTTAGTAATAAATAATTTAT
Organism: Triticum dicoccoides; assembly: GCF_002162155.2. Taxonomy (NCBI): domain Eukaryota; kingdom Viridiplantae; phylum Streptophyta; class Magnoliopsida; order Poales; family Poaceae; genus Triticum; species Triticum dicoccoides. The sequence continues at coordinate 359,753,092 of NC_041386.1, read as the reverse complement.
TTAGCCTCTGTTTTGGTTGTGTTTTTTGTGTTTAATTAGTGTTTGTGCCAAGTAGAACCGTTGGGAAGACTTGGGGAAAGTCTTGTTGAACTTGCTGTAAAAAAACAGAAACTTTAGCGCTCACGAGAACTGCTGTCATTTTTATTTGGAGAGTGATATTTAGTTAATTCTTTTTGAAGATTATTAATAGATAAATTCCTCACGTCCATCAATTTATTTTAGAATTTTTGGGGTTCCAGAAGTTTGCGTTAGTTACAGATTACTACAGACAGTTCTGTTTTTGACAGATTCTGTTTTTCGTGTGTTGTTTGCTTATTTTGATGAATCTATGGTTAGTAAAATAGTTTATAATCCATAGAGAAGTTGGAATACAGTAGGTTTAACACCAATATAAATAAATAATGAGTTAATTACAGTACCTTGAAGTGGTTTTTTGTTTTCTTTCGCTAACGGAGCTCACGAGTTTTCTACTTTAAGTTTTGTATTGTGAAGTTTTCAAGTTTTGGGTGAATTCTTGTGATGGATTATGGAACAAGGAGTGGCAAGAGCCTAAGCTTGGGGATGCCCATGACACCCCCAAGATAATCCAAGGACACCAAAAATTCAAAGCTTGGGGATGCCTCGGAAGGCATCCCCTCTTTCGTCCACTTCCATCGGTAATTTACTTGGAGCTATATTTTTATTCACCAACATGATATGTGTTTTGCTTGGAGCGTCTTGTATTATTTGTGTATTTGTCTTTTAGTGTACCACAATCATCCTTGCTGTACACACCTTTTGAGAGAGCCATACATGAATTAAAATTTGATAGAATACTCTATGTGCTTCACTTATATCTTTTGAGCTATGTAATTTTGCTCTATGTGCTTCACTTATATCTTTTGAGCTATGTAGTTTTGCTCTATGTGCTTCACTTATATCTTTTGAGCGTTATAATTTTGCTCTATGTGCTTCACTTAGATCTTTTAGAGCACGGTGGTGGATTTGTTTCAAAGAAACTATTGATCTCTCATGCTTCACTTCAACTATTTTGAGAGTCTCTTAATATCATGGTAATTTGCTTAATAATAATATGCTTGGTATTCAAGATTTGTGAAACTTTCTTTTGAGTGCATTGAATACTAAGAAAAGATTGAAGCATGATAATTGTTTTGATATATGGAGGTGATAATATTAGAGTCATGCTAGTTGAAGTAATTGTGAATTTAAAGAATACTTGTGTTAAAGTTTGTGATTCCCGTAGCATGCACGTATGGTGAACCGTTATGTGATGAAGTCGGAGCATGATTTATTTAGTGATTGTCTTCCTTATGAGTGGCGGTCGGGGATGAGCGATGGTTTTTTCCTACCAATCTATCCCCCTAGGAGCATGCACGTAATACTTTGCTTTGATAACTTCTAGATTTTTGCAATAAGTATATGAGTTCTTTATGACTAATGTTGAGTCCATGGATTATATGCACTTTTTCCCATCCTTCCACTATTGCTAGCCTCTCTAATACCGCGCACTTTTCACCGGTATCATACACCTACCATATACCTTCCTCAAAACAGCCACCATACCTAACTATCATGGCATTTCCATAGCCATTCCGAGATATATTGCCATGCAACTTTCCACCGTTCCGTTTATTATGACACGCTCCATCATTGTCATATTGCTAGCATGATCATGTAGTAGATATCGTATTTGTGGCAAAGCCACCATTCATAATTCTTTCATACATGTCACTCTTGATTCATTGCATATTCCGGTACACCGCCGGAGGCATTCATATAGAGTCATATTTTGTTCTAAGTATCGAGTTGTTGAGTTGTAAGAAAAATAAAAGTGTGATGATCATCATTTTTAGAGCATTGTCCCAAGTGAGGAAAGAATGATGGAGACTATGATTCCCCCATAAGTCGGGATGAGACTCTGGACAAAAAATTTAAAAAAAAGAGAAAAAAAGAGGCCATAAAAAAAGAGAGAAAAGGCCCAAATAAAAAAAATGAGAGAAAAAGAGAGAAGGGACAATGTTACTATCCTTTTACCACACTTGTACTTCAAAGTAGCACCATGATCTTCATGATAGAGAGTCTCTCGTTATGTCACTTTCATATACTAGTGGGAATTTTACATTATAGAACTTGGCTTGTATATTCCAATGATGGGCTTCCTCAAAATGCCCTAGGTCTTCGTGAGCAAGCAAGTTGGATGCACACCCACTTATTTTCTTTTGATGAGCTTTCATATACTTATAGCTCTAGTGCATCCGTTGCATGGCAATCCCTACTCACTCACATTGATATCTATTGATGGGCATCTCCATAGCCCGTTGATACGCCTAGTTGATGTGAGACTATCTTCCCTTCCTTTTGTCTTCTCCACAACCACCATTCTATTCCCCATATAGTGCTATATCCATGGCTCATGCTCATGTATTGCGTGAAGATTGAAAAAGTTTTGAAAAAGTTAGAGTATGAAACAATTGCTTGGCTTGTCATCGGAGTTGTGCATGATTTAAATACTTTGTGTGGTGAAGATAGAGCATAGCCAGACTATATGATTTTGTAGGGATAACTTTCTTTGGCCATGAGAAGACATGATTGCTTTGTTAGTATGCTTGAAGTATTATTATTTTTATGTCAATATAAACTTTTGTCTTGAATCTTTCGAATCTGAATATTCATATCACAATTAAGAAGATTTGCATTGAAATTATGCCAAGTAGCACTCCGCATCAAAAATTCTCTTTTTATCATTTACCTACTCGAGGACGAGCAGGAATTAAGCTTGGGGATGCCTGATACGTCTCCAACGTATCTATAATTTTTTATTGCTCCATGCTATATTATCTACTGTTTTGGACTATATTGGGCTTTATTTTCCACTTTTACATTATTTTTGGGACTAACCTATTAACCGGAGGCCCAGCCTAGAATTGCTGTTTTTTGCCTATTTCAGTGTTTCGAAGAAACGAAATATCAAAAGGAGTCCAAACGGAATAAACCTTTCTGGAACGTGATTTACTTCCCGAATATGACCCAGGAGACTTGGACCCTACGCCAAGGAAGCTTTGAGGTGGGCACGAGGTAGGGGGGCGCGCCCCCCACCCTCGTGGGCCCACCGAAGCTCCACCGATGTACTTCTTCCTCCTATATATACCTACGTATCCCCAAACGAACAGAAGGGGAGCCAAAAAACCTAATTCCACCACCACAACTTCCTGATCCACGAGATACCATCTTGGGGCCTGTTTTGGAGCTCCGCCGGAGAGGGTCGTCATCACGGAGGGCTTCTACATCATCATAGCCTCTCCGATGAAGTGTGAGTAGTTTACCTCAGACCTTCGGGTCCATAGTTAGTAGCTAGATGGCTTCTTCTCTCTTTTTGGATCTCAGTACAAAGTTCTCCCCCTCTCTTGTGGAGATCGATTCGATGTAATCTTCTTCTTTTTGCGGTGTGTTTGTTGAGACCGATGAATTGTGGGTTTATGATCAAGTCTATCTATGAATAATACTTGAATCTTCTCTGAATTCTTTTATGTATGATTGGTTATCTTTGCAAGTCTCTTCGAATTATCCGTTTGGTTTGGCCAACTAGATTGGTAGTTCTTGCCATGGGAGAAGTGCTTAGCTTTGGGTTCGATCTTGTGGTGTCCTTTCCCAGTGACAGAAGGGGCAGCAAGGCACGTATTGCATCGTTGCCATCGAGGATCAAAAGATGGGGTTTATTTCATATTGCATGAATTTATCTCTCTACATCATGTCATCTTGCTTAAAGCGTTACTCTGTTTTTAACTTAATACTCTAGATGCATGCTGGATAGCGGTCGATGAGTGGAGTAATAGTAGTAGATGTAGAATCGTTTCGGTCTACTTGTCACGGACGTGATGCCTATATACATGATCATGCCTAGATATTCTCATAACTATGCTCAATTCTGTCAATTGCTCAATAGTAATTTGTTCACCCACCGTAGAATACTTATGCTCTTGAGAGAAGCCACTAGTGAAACCTATGGCCCCCGGGTCTATTCTCATCATATCAATCTCCATCACTTTAATCTTGCTTTGCTTTTTTACTTTGCCTTTTACTTTTCACTTTGCATCTCTATACCAAAAATACCAAAAATATTATATCTATCAGATCTCACTCTCATAAGTGACCATGAAGGGATTGACAACCCCTAATCGCGTTGGTTGCGAGTAGCTATCGTTTTGTGCAGGTACGAGGGACTTGAGCGTGGCCTCCTACTGGATTGATACCTTGGTTCTCAAAAACTGAGGGAAATACTTACGCTACTCTGCTACATCATCCTTTCCTCTTCGTGGAAATCCAACGCAAGCTCAAGAGGCAGCAATGCTTCTTGTTGTTAGTTCCAGTTATGTTGCGGTTGTGAGGATTCGTTCGACTATGCCTGTTCGTCTACTTCAATGATTCGGTCTTCTTCCTAGCAGGATTTCAGGCAAGATGACTATCACCTTGGATCTCACTACTATCTTTGCTATGCTAGTTGTCTCGGTGCTATCGCTATGTCGCGCTACTTACCACTTGTTATCAAGCCTCCCAAATTGCCATGATAGCCTCTAACCTTTTTCACTATCTTAGCAAACCGTTGCTTGGCTATGTTACCGCTTTGCTCAGCCCCTCTTATAGCGTTGCTAATTGCAGGTGCAGTTGCAGTTTGTTCCATGTTGGGACATGGATACTTTTGGAATATCACAATATCTCTTATTTAATTAATGCATCTATATACTTGGTAAAGGGTGGAAGGCTCGGCCTTATGCTTGGTGTTTTATTCCACTCTTGCCACCCTAGTTTCCGTCATACCGGTGTTATGTTCCTTGATTTTGTGTCCCAAACACGATGAGGGGTATGGGACCCTCTTGACAGTTCACTTTGAATAAAACTCTTCTAGCAAGGCCCAACATTGGCTTTACCATTTGCCTTAATAACAACTAAAACTTGCATAGGGACTTGCCTGCCCCTGTGGATTTTTAATCAACCCCCCGGGCCAGTGCTCCTCTAAGTGTTGGTCCAAACCGAGTAGACTGCGGGGCCACATCGGGGAAACTCGAGGGTTGGTTTTACTCATAGGATGTCTCATCCGGTGTGCCCTGTGAACGAGATATGCATAGCTCCTATCGGGATTTGTCGGCACATTCAGGCGGTCTTGCTGGTTTTGTTTTACAATTGTCAAAATGTCTTGTGCACTGGGATTCCGAGTCTGATCAGGTGTTCCGCAATGAAGGATTGTCTCCACGGATCATGAGCTTGTCATGGGCTAAGTTGGGACACCCCTGCAGGGTTTAAACTTTCAAGAGCCGTGCTCGCGGTTATGTGGGAGATGGGAATTTGTTAATATCCGGTTGTAGAGGACTTGAAGTTAACTCTTTTAAAATACACTAACTATGTTGCATAACGTGACTGTCTCTTTTCGGGGAAGTTCGAGCAGAGAACACGGTTGGGTTATGTTTGAACGGAAGTAGTTCAGGATCACTTCTTGATCATTACTAGTTTGCGACCGTTGCGTAGTTTATCATCTTATTCCTGTACTCGTAAGTTAGCCACCATACAAGGCTTAGTCGCTTGCTCCAACCTTACCACTTATCCTTTCCATACCCATCAAGCTTTGCTAGTCTTGAAACCCATGGTAATGGGATTGTTGAGTCCTCGTGGCTCACAGATTAGTACAACAACAGTTGCTGGTACAGGTAATGCGATGCTTGATTGCTTTTGGAGTTCTTCTTCCTCTTCTTCGATCAAGGGGTTAGTTTCTGAGTTGAGGAACCTAGGATTAGCATGGTGGATGTCATTCTTCTTTTTCGTTTGATTTCATCCATAGTCGAATCCTACTCTTCTGTATGATGATTGTTATGTATTGTTGATCTGTTGTATTCATGTTGTAACTTGTGGCGAGTGTAAGCCTTTATCTTGTATTCTCATCTATTCAATACATGGTATGTTGTAATGATATCCACCTTGCTGTGAGCTCGAAATGCGGTTGTGCCCCAATCATGAATTCATCACGTGATTGGGATAGAATTGCATCTTGGGCGCTACACTTTGTGATGTAGCATGAATAGAGTTTGAGACGAGAAAATCATAGATAGCTAGAGGAATTCTTAGGCATTCTTGTCCATCCATTTGGCAAAAGAGAAAAAGCCAAACAATAAAAGCAACAGATGGATGTCCTTGAATGAGTAAAATATGCAATCAACATGTTCACACAATAAGATGGCAAATGAAATATGTGACAAAGCATGCACAAACACTCTAGCATCTATCAAGCAATTGGCGATGACTAGGTCATCTATATATGAGTATATTGACTTAGGAGTCAAATGATAACATTTGGTCATAGGTCATACTCATCGTTTAAGCACAAGTGGGGTTACCACTTTTACATAAAGCGTTGATGTGTTCACACCATTAGAGTTGCTTTAGCTCGATTTTTGGAGCAAAGCTCCCCCTAGATGTGATATCCCCCCGAAGAGGGATAAACTAACCTTGGGTTTTGTCGATGATGACTTCATGTAGATGTTGTAGATGTGGATGCTCAATGTTGATGTAGATCATTTGGAGCAATCCATTGGAGTGAGCTGCACTTTCAATACCTACATGAGTTAGTCACACAAGGAACAAACAAGGATATTCATAGACACAGAGTGATGTTCACACAAGATGATTTCCATGAAAGAAATAGGTTACCTTGTCAATGTCTTACCAACAAGAGGGTTTGTGACTCCTTGAACTAGTGCAGGATGTGAAAGTTGTTTGAACTTGTCCTCGCCAAAATGATATGAGTGAAGTATGTTGGCGGAGTCACCCTCAAGAACTCTCTAGTCCAACTTCTTCGAGATCCACATCATGTTGATGGGAATCCTTGGAGTTATAGTCGTACTTGATGAAGTAGAACTTGATGTAGTCTTGGGAACCCACTTGCCCAAGGCCTTAGGAGCTTCTTCAAATGCACCAATCTCCTCTTTAAGCTTGTCCTTGCCTTTGTGCTTGTGTTCTTCTGGTGGAAGATCATCTTGAGCTTGTGTCCCTTGGAAGGAAGTAGGATCATACTTCTCTCGGTAAGGAACAAGTTACGTATTGAGGTATTGATCTTCATCCCACTCAACTCCATTGGCATTGAAGTTCATTCAAAACCAATACCTTGATTCTTCTGGTGACATCCTTGGTTGCGTACAATTTCCTCAAATTGCTTACTCCTGGCAAGGCTCTTGTAAACACCTTTCTCTATAATTCCCTTTAATAGGATATTTTCTTACGCGAGTGTAACTTGGCTAAGAGAATCATTAGTGGAATCAAGAGAACTACTAGAAGCAACAACATTGGATTTAGTATGACAATTGTTACAACTAGAAGAACAATCTTTCTTACTCTTGTTGCTAGATTTTACTTGTGGCATATAAGTAGACAAGAGTAAATGATTGGAAATGTAAGAAGAACTTTTCTTGCGAAGATCATCATTGATTACTTTTAAGAACCCATGCTCTTGCTCAAGGTTGAGCTTTTCAAAGCGTAACTTCTCATGAGTCTTTAAAAATTCTCGATGATCTTCCAAGGTAGTTTCATGAGCTAACTTAAGAGTGTTTAGTTCTTTAGTTAGACGATTAATCTCCTTCTTATCACCATCATTCGTTTTATCTTGATGAGCATGATTAATAGCAATTTCATCATAGTTATCATCACTAGAATTGTCAACAAGTAAATCATCATCACCTAGCAAGTCATCTTCATCACTATTGAAATCAACATACTCGGGGTGTGATACCTTTGGGCCTTTAGCCATGAAGCATCTTCCAATTCCTTCCTTTCATGAGTCAAATATGTCGTAGGAGTTGGTTGACACAAGTGCTAGACCGGCAACACCTTCATCTTGAGTATATTCGGAGTCAGAGTGATAACTTCTCTCGAAGTGACTACAGGAGTCGGTGCCGGATACCCATTCACCAACATGAGCTTGATGTCTTCGTTTTGTGTAGCTCCTTGATGACTCGTCCTTCCTTTCCAAATCCTTGCTTCAACATGATGTTCTTCATTCATAACAATCATCTCTACTCCTTCTCTGTCTTGGAGGTGATTCTTCTCTTCTACTTCTCCTTTTGGGTGAATCTTCTCTTCTTTTGTTGGGAGCCATACACTCATTGGGGTAGTGTCCGAGTCTTCCACAATTATAGCAATTACGTTCATGACTCGAAGATCTTTTGTCATTGTAGGACCTTGACTTGGAACTTCTTTCCTTGCTTCTACTCTTGTAGAACTTGTTGAAGTTCTTCACCATTAGGCTTTATTCCTCATTGAAGGTTTGTTTCTCACTTGATGATGTGGGAGCATCACTTGAGGCCTTGTAAGCACCACTTGACTTGTTGTGAAGCTCTTTCTTATCCTTGAGTGACATCTCATGAGCGACAATTCTTCCAATGACTTTTGTTGGCTTGAGATCTTTGTAATTGGGCATCATTTGGATTGATGTGCATAATGTATCATATTTTCCATCCAAGGCTCTTAGGATCTTCTTGATTATGAATCTATCGGTCATCTCCTCACTTCCTAAGCCGGCAATCTCATTTGTGATGACAGCAAGCCTAGAGTACATTTCAGCGACACCTTCACCATCGTTCATTTTGAACTTGTCAAGTTGACTTTGAAGCACATCCAATTTGGATTCCTTGACAGAGTCGGTACCCTCGTGCATATCAATCAAAGTATCCCAAATTTCCTTTGCATTCTCAAGACGGTTGATTTTGCTGAATTCTTCAGGGCACAATCCGTTGAAGAGGATATCGCAAGCTTGAGCATTGTATTGCAGCATCTTCAACTCTTCTGCGCTAGCTTCACGGTTCGGTTCTCTCCCATCATTCACCTTGCAAGCCAATACACACAATAGCCCAAACGGCGGGGTTATGTCCAAGAATATGCATTTTCATTTTATTTTTCTAGCTAGCAAAATTAGTACCATCAAAGTAAGGACCTCTAGAGTGGTAATTTCCCTTGCTAGACGCCATACTCTCCTAGGTTATGAAACCAAGGCTATGATCACCAAAAGCTATGGAAATCAAGGAAAATGGAAACCAAAGCTCTGATACCACCTGTAGGATCGAATGTATGTCTAGAGGGGGGGTGATTAGACTACTTGACCAAATAAAAATCTAGCCTTTTCCCAATTTTAAGTCTTGGCAGATTTTAGCAACTTAGAACAAGTAAAGCAATCCACCTACACATGCAAGTCTAAGAGTATAGCAGCGGAATGTAAAACATTTCATATGACGGTAAAGGGAGGAGTTTGGAGGGAGGAAACGTAATGTATACACAGAGATTTTTGGCATAGTTCTGATAGGTGGTGCTATCGTACATCCACGTTGATGGAGATTTCAACCCACGAAGGGTAACGGTTGCGCGAGTCCACGAAGGGCTCCACCCATGAAGGGTCCATGAAGAAGCAACCTTGTCTATCCCACCATGGCCATCGCCCATGAAGGACTTGCCTCACTAGGGTAAATCTTCACAAAGTAGGCGATCTCCTTCCCCTTACAAACTCCTTGGTTCATCTCCACAATCTTGTGGGAGGCTCCCAAGTGACACCTAACCAATCTAGGAGACACCACTCTCCAAAAGGTAATGGTGTGTTGATGATGAACTCCTTCCTCTTGTGCTTCAAATGATAGTCTCCCCAACACTTAACTCTCCTTCATAGATTTGGATTTGGTGGAAAGATGATTTGAGTGGAAAGCAACTTGGGGAAGGATAGAGATCAAGATTCTTGTGGTTGGAATGGAATATCTTGGTCTCAACACATGAGTAGGTGGTTCTTTCTCAGAAAATGTATGTTGGAAGTGTAGGCACATTTTGATGGCTCTCTCCACGAATGAAGAGTGGGTGGAGGGGTATTTATAGCCTCCACACAAAATCTAACTGTTACACACAATTTACCAAACTCGATGGGACCGAATCAGAAAACTCGGTCAGACTGATTTAGTTCAAAATGTGAACGTTAGGATTTTCGGTGGGACCGACAGGTCAACTCGGTGGAACCGATTTCATTAGGGTTACGGCTTAACGTAATCTCGGTGAGACCGATTAGACAAACTCGGTGGGACCGATTTTGGTAACAGGAAAACAAAGAGTTGGTCAGGCAAACTCGGTGGGACCGAATCGCTCATTTCAGTGAGACCAAAACGTTACGAAAGGGAAACAGAGAGTTTGCATTGCGAACTTGGTGGGATGGATCGCTCATCTTGGTTGGACCAAAATGTTACAAAGGGAAATAGAGAGTTTGCAATCCCATCTCGGTGACACCAAGATCCCTATCAGTGAGACCGAAGTGACTAGGGTTTCTGGCAGTGGCTATGTCAAATGAACTCGGTGGCACCGGATAGATCAAATCGGTAGGGCCGAGTTTGACTTTTGGTTTGGGACATATGTGGATATGAGAAAGTGGTTGAGGGTTTTGGAGCATATCACTAAGAATTTTGAGCAAGCAAGCCATTAAGCGACACCTCATCCCCTTTTAATAGTATTGTCTTTTCCTATGGACTCAATGTGATCTTGGATCACTAAAATGAAAATGTAGAGTCTTGAGCTTGAGCCAATATGTGTCCTTTGCATTTTGAGTGGTCCACATTCCTAATCCATGCCATGCCAATCATTGAACTTTCTGAAATGATCATCTTGAAATAGCATTAGTTCAATGAGCTATATGTTGTTAGGAATTACCAAAACCACCGAGGGATATTTGCACTTTCAGTTATGAACGAAGAACCTCTTGTAGAAGCAAGATTTGAAAAGGAAGGACAAGTCATCAAAGAGCTACACAAAACGAAGACATCAAGCTCACATTGGTGAATGGGTATCTGGTTCCGACTCCGACAACTACTCCGAGAGAAGCTATCACTCCGGCTCCGAATACATTAAAGATGAAGGTGTTACCGGACTTGTCTTGTGTCATCCAACTCCTACGACATATTTGACTCACCAAATGATGGAATTGGAAAATTCTTCATGGCTAAAGGCCCTAAGGTATCACGCCCCGAGTATGTTGATTTCAATAGTGATGAAGATGATTTGCTAGGTGATGATGATTTACTTGTTGGTAACACTAGTGATGAAAACTATGATGAACTTGCTATTAATCATGTTAATCAAGCTGAAATGGATGGTAATTATAAGAAGGAGAATGAGCGTCTAACTGAAGAACTAAAGAGTCTTAAGTTAGCTCATGAAACAACTCTAGAGGATCATAGAGAGCTCAAAAGGACCCATGGGAAGCTACCCTTTGAGAAGCTAAATTTAGAGCAAGATAATGAGTTCCTAAAAACAAGAAGGATTCTTCCTCTAGTAGTAACAATAATCATGTTAAATCCAATATTGTTGCTTCTAGTAGTTCCCTTGATTTCACTAATGATTCTCTTAGCCAAGTTACACTAGAGCAAGAAAATAGCTTATTGAAGGGAATTTTAGAGAAAGGTGTTTACAAGACCCTTGCCAGAAGTAAGCAATTTGAGGAAATTGTACGCAAACAAGGAAGGCATCGAAAGAATCAAGTTGTTGGTTTTGAAAGAAAGTTCAATGCAAACGGAGTTGAGTGGGAAGAAGATAGATACCCTAAGACAAATTTTGTTCCTCAACAAGAGCAGTATGACCCCATCTCTTTCAAGGGAACACAATCTCAAGATGATCTTCCACCACAAGACCACAAGCTAAAGGGCAAGGACAAGCTTCAAGAAGAGATTGACTCATTTGAAGAAGCTCCTAAGGCCATGGTCAAGTGGGTTCCCAACACTACATCAAGTTCTACTTGATCAAGTACGACTACAACTCCAAGGATTCCAATCAAGTTGATGTGGATCCCAAAGAAGAAGAACTAGATAGTTCTTGAGGGTGACTCCGCCAACATACTTCACTCACATTCATTTTGGCAAGGACAAGTGCAATCAACTTTCATATCTTGCACTAGTTCATGGAGTCACAAACCCTCTTATTTGTTAGACAAGGGACAAGGTAACCTAATGCTTTCATGGACATCATCATAAGTGTGCTTCACTCTATGTCTATGGGTATTCTTGTATGTTCCTTGTGGGACTAACCCGTGTAGGTATTGAAAGTGCAACACTCCAATGGATTGCTCCAAATGATCAACATCAACATTGAGCATCCACATCTTCAACACCTACATGAAGTCATCACCGATAAAACCCAAGGTTAGTTCATCCCTCTAATGGGGGATATCACATCTAGGGGGAGCTTTGCTCTAAAAATAGAGCAAAAGCAACTCGAATGATGTGAACACAACAATACTTTATGTAAAAGTGGAAACCCCATTTGTGCTTAAACGATGAGTATGACCTACGATCAAATGTTCTCATTTGACTCCTCAGCCAATATACTCATATATAGATAACTAGTTATCGCCAATTGCTTGATAGATGCTAGAGTGTATGTGCATGCTTTGCCACATGTTTTATTTTCTATCTTATTATGTGAGCATGTTGGTTGCATATTTTTCTTCATTCGAGGACATCCATTTGTTGTTTTGATTGTTTGGTCTTTTTCATCTGCCAAATGGATGGACAAGAATGCCTAAGTACTTCCTCTAGCTATCTATTATTTTTCTCGTCTCAAACTCTATTCATGCTACATCACAATGTTTGAACAAGTCACTTTTGGACCCTCCGGGTGAGGAGCACTCGGAGCCACCGATCCTTCAAGGGCATAACTTCCAAAACCTCTTAATGATCTTTGGTCAGACCGACTCATCCAATTCGGTCTCTCCGAGATCAGTAAGTTGACCTAGGTTTTCATCTCGATGCCACCGGTTAGAACCATTCGGTCACATCGAGTTGCAGCAACTGCTAGTAGTTTTGCATCTTGGTGCCACCGAGTCATTCCACTCGGCGCCACCAACAGCGTCTGGGTATATATACTTCGCGTACCCGTATGGTTGAAAATTTCTTCAAACCGCACAAGCTCGCACCCCAGCATTGCCGCCTCCTTGGTCTCTGGATCATCGCCAGTGACCCTCCGCCGCTGGTTTCCACCAGCGTCAACGGAATCGTCACCACCATTGCCGCCATAGCAAATCCGTCGCCAAGTTAGGGTTCGGATTTTATCCTTTGTGCTTTTTGTTGCTCTGGTTCTTGCAAGTATAAGAGCGTCTCCAGCCTTTGGCCCCCAAGGAGGCGATTAAAATCGCCGCCTGGGGGCATACCAGCGCTAAAAATCGGTGTGGGGGCTTTCGGGCCCCCAGTCGCCGGCCCAAGGGTCGCCCCCAGAAGATGACATATTTTTATACAAAATACGAATTCTGCTAAAGTTCGGCAAAAATGACATTTTATAGCATAATTTTTATTACATAAAAAAATTTAATCATTCTACGACACGAAGAACATGGTGAGCTTGGTGAAGTCGCTATCGTCGTCACCAGTCTTCTCCTCCTTGATGCAGACGCCGCCCCTGCTAGACCCCTGGCCGGCGTCGCCTTGGAGGACCTGTGTCGATGGTACGTCGTCGTTGCTGTCATCGTTGAGGCCGATGATGCCTTCCTCGTCGTGGCCTCACCGATGTCGTGCGGTGAGCTCTTCTTAGGCGTGGCGCTAGCGCTCCATCTCCGTCTGCGCCCAGTCGTCGCGCGCCCACTTCAAGGCCGTCGCGTCGTCGAGCGCCTCCTTCTCACTGCCAGCGATCCCGGGCTCCGTCTTCACAGGAGCGAGCCCAGGCTCCTTCTTCACGGTGGTGAGACCCGGCTCCATCTTCGGCTTGACGAAGCAGGGAGGGGCCAAGGAGGAGGCGCGCCGGCCGCCTTCGTTGATCACGATGCCGGTCGAGCAGGCGCGCCGGGCGAGGGGGGTCTCCGCTGCGGGCTCGGCCTTGACACCGAACACCGCCGGAGAGCTGGAGGAGTGGGAAGAGGAGCGGGATGAGGAGCAGGACGAGGACGACGAGCTGGAGACAAACCTTCTTGGCATCCATTGACCGGCGCCGCGGCGGGGATCGGGGCGGCGGACGGGTATGTGAGCGGTGGGTTGTTGCCGCCCTCGGTTTACACAAGAACCTCGTGGAGCATCTGGCCAGGGGCGGCCCACCACAGGCGTCGCCCCTTACTATTCCCTCGGCCCCCACCACCGGCGCCCCATTGGTGGAGGCGGCGTACTGCGGGAAGGCGCGCTGCTCGTCGGTCAGGGACGACCGAACACGGTCGACCTCACCGGCGAAGTAGTTGGGGCGCGCGTCAACGTCCGGCAATGGGGGAATGGGGACGCCTCCGGCGCTGAGCCTCCATCCTGTCAGCCCAGCGCACATCTCTGGAGGCGCCGAGATGTTGGCTTCGAAAAGCATGTGCGCCTCCCCCGCGTGCAGCGAGCGGCGGCCGAAGTCGTTGGCCGCCGCTCCGTCGTCGGGGAACCGCTCGCACATCGTCGCAGCTGGGCTAGGGAGAGAGGAGAGGTTCATCAGGAACGGAGAGAGAGAGGCAGAGAGCACGACGTGTGTGGCCAGCGGCGTGGGGAGGGGCGACGCTTTTTATAGCCGCCGGGGAGACATGTGTACGCGTGGCGGGGAGTGAGGCGTCACCGCGCCGCCCGGGGAGTGAGGTTGACCAGTGGCAGCCTTGGCATTGATTCCTCACGGGAAACCGAGGCCTTCTGAGGACGCCGAGGTGAGTGTCGCTGACTCGGCGGGCCTGCGGCTCTTTCGCGCCAAAACCGTTTCACCCGGCGCCCCAGAGCGCCCCCCAGCGCGCCGGGGTCGGCTTGGGTGTGCCGGCGCCAAATTCGGCCCGAGCGGCGAAAATTGGGCTTCTCGGGGGTGCGGTTGGGCTGATTTTTGTGCGCCGGCGCGAAAAAATTGCCTAGGGAGGGCGTGTTGGGGGCGCGGCTGGAGATGCTCTAATGCCTTTCTTCTTCCCACATATGAGATCAATCTATCCACCAAACAAAGTCCTTGGAATAGATATGATGCAAAAACTTAGGGTTAGGTTTCTGCCGAACCCATCTCGGACCGACCGATCTGAGGGTTTCGGTGACACCATTAGCCCTGGCCATTGCACAAGTACAACTCCTTCTGACTGAAGTGTAGTGATCGATGAGACCGAAGTCACTTTCTTTGTGAAACCCTAGCATCTCGAAGTAACTAAACTACATTTTGGTCTGACCGAAACTGCGAGTTTATACTCTGTTAGTGCTTTAGTGTCACCGAGTTTGTCAAATCAGTAACTCCAAAATGCTTTCTGCAGAAAAAACTAAAGTTAAGTTTTTATCTCAATATTTTGCAAAACACTACAAAACAAGGCACTTCCGTGATGATACATGTTTGTCACAGTAGGTCACATTTTCTGTCATGCATGTACATCCATGACAATTTTATGACAGAATCAAGATAGTCATACATGTGCTGTCGTAGAAGTGTTCCATGACATTACCGAAATTATCATCACGGAAGTGTTCACTTCCATGAGGATAAATGCCACGTCATGGAAGTGCTTTCGTCAAGGGTGACGACATGTGGCATCTACCATAACGGGTCACCGTTAAGGTATCGGGTCCGGTTTTGGATCCGATAACCTGCTAATAGCCATGACCAATGACGATTTTCCACGTGTAAAATTCTCATTGCCCGACGGAACCACGCGTCAGCTCCGTGTCGGCACAGGTGTCACTCATCCAATGGGCGAGATACACCTATGATATGTTGACACATGGACCGGCCCAAACGTGGCACATAAAGATTAAATAGGCCGGCCCAACTAAAGGCCCACGAGATTTCGCCGACCATAATGTGCCGGCCCAACTAAAGTCCCATGAGATTTCACCGACCATAATGGGCCGGCCCAGCTAAAGGCCCACAAGATTTTGAGGACACTAATGGGCCGGCCCGTTAACAAGCTGCCATGTTTTGGGCCAAATGCCGACCCATATTTGCTCCGGTCCATTAATAGCCTACCACACTTCGGGCCCAATAAGGGCCCATATGAGATCCGGTCCGTTAAAACCCTACCACATTCTGGGCCAAATTACAGATCAGATCTGGCCCTTTTAGAGGCTTTGGGCTAAATTATGGCCAATATCAGATTCGGCCCGTCACCTAGACGCTATGCTTTGGGGCCCACATGCTAAAGGCACATTTAGTAATTCGGCATGATACTAGTTTCGGCCTGTTAAAGGCCTGTTTAACATTTCGGCCCTATATTTATCTTGTAATGTTAAAAGCTCGTCATATGGTGCCTAACAACGGCCCGGTTTGCATCTGGCCTGCTCACAGCTGATAATCTGATTGGGCCAAAGAAGGACCGAGACAATTTTTGCCTGTTAACGGCCCGTGATGTGATTGGCACAATCATGGGCCAAGGTCTATTTCGGCCTGCTGCAGGCCTATGAGCTATTCGACACGTTTCAGGCCCAACCTAATTTTCAGCCTCCTAAAAGTCCATTGAGTTTTCTTGCGAAAATAGGGCTGGCGGTTTACGCGGCCTATTAGAGGCCCAAATCTACTAGTGGGCCAGTTTACATTTAGGCCTATGTAGTGATTTGCATGACGGCTCAATTATGTACCGTAATTTTATGGTTTGTCCGGTTTACTGCGAAGATAGGATATATGTACAGTAAAATAACTGCAGCATCATGAATAAGAAAAAACCTAGACTATACAATAAAGAAATTACAGCATATTACATCCATTGGGCATCGAAATTCGCCGCTATTATAATAAAGCACAAGCAGACAACAGATAAATAAACTTGGCATCAAAGATCGCCACCAATGCAAATAAACACGATGACAAAATAATATACAAAACAGACACCACTTCAATAGAGTTCAAGAAAGGTTAGCCCTGCTCGGGAGCTGCAGCACAAGCAGCTGAGCTAGCTGATGAGACTCTGCTTGTTTGACGCTTATATCCTCCTCACTCTGAGAGATAAACAAGCAGACAGATGACATGTTTTGCACATATAAGTATTAGTGCTGACAATTCATCACATTTCTTACTGACAAATAAAGTGACACATTTTAAAATAGCATTAACACAATATGGTATTGTTCAGGTTAAGACATGGCAGGAAATGACATTGTGAAGGAGTTGGCAGCATCACGACACCACTGGATTATAGATCAAGAACTCATAAGTATCAATGGTTAGTGTGCTGTCAATTTATCCCATTTCAGATTGGCAAATAAAGAGACGGTTTAAATAATAGTAGAATGATATGACATTTTTCAAAGTTAAGACATTGCAGAATATGACATTGTGTTGTAGTGGGTAGGTTCACCACACCACTGGATTACGGATCAAGAACAGAAGCATACAAGCAGTGCAAAAGAAGATCACTTGCTCTGTATAGTTTAATTTACATGGTATGAAGAAGGAACTTGGTTGTACAACTTAAAACTTAAATTGAGAAGGACAAACTTTTGTTTATGAACTACATAATAAACTTTAAACATGCAATTTGATGCAAACACCAAAAATAGACAGCTGTTGCAGTGATGCCTAACCAAATATACACAACAAAGTTTGAAGGCTTGAGAAGGACAAACTTACATTAATGGTGAAGACAGGCTCTATAAAGCCCTTGTCCATGCTGATGGGGGGGCAATTCAAGAAGTTTACCACCGAATTTTCTTCATAAGCATTGCCTTTATTCTACATTTTGTTAAGAGTAAATATAGATGTGATAATATAAGAAAAAATGGAGAATATTTATGATAAGATGAAGAGTGATGCTACATAACCAAGTAGCTATAAATGTAAGTACAACGATACAGGCAAAAGGTACAACCAAGAGCAATGCAGAGCTAACCTTCTTTAGGACCATCGGTGTTATCCAACCTTATGGTAAGAGTAAATATAGATCTGATGCATAGAAAATGGAGGGCAAAGGAAAATAAGCTGCAGAGTGATGGTACAGGAACAACTACCCGTCAATATAAGTACATTGATAAAGGACAATAGGTACTTACAGGAACAATGCAGAGCTAAAAAAATTCATTGGCATTGGATATATTCTACACTAATGTAACCATTCATACATGTCAGATAATTTGGAGCGAACAATTGATGAGCAAGCTATCATGCATACTGCTATCACATAATGAACCAGGTATGATTGCAAGTATAGTGATACAGGACAACAGGTTCTAACAAGAGCAAAGCAGCAGGCAGCATATTTGGATATCCTGTCGTTCTTTTCAAACCGAAATTCTTCTTCGAGCTGATTTCCTACAAAGGCACATATGCAAAACTAGAAGTTCAAATTGTCATGTGATATCATAGACCATACCTCATCCTGGGAATGAGACCAGTGCATAACAAGTTTTTTCCATTCAATGTCTTCTAAATTTAGCACAGGAGACTTCATCGAAAATTCGTTTATAGACTTGCCACAAAAGTGTGATTTCCTCAGGTAACACCGATACTGTTGCAATTCTTCCTTGAAAAGCACAAACATGCTTTGCTCGTCATGACTATCCAGATTGACTCTTGCCTACTTACAACAATGTAATGTAAATCATTCATGTGTTCAATTAGCAGAAAACAGGAAAATAATCACCATGAATAATAGCACTTACACGTAACTAGGATAGGAAGATGTGAAATGGTGTTTGTCTTCACTATAATCTTCCCATGATGGGAATATATGCATGTAGTCCCTAACAACATTGAAAGCATTGTCTTTTAAACTAGGAATAACTGGAATGGGGTTCCAATCTGTAGGAATTGGTCGTCTCTGCAGTTGGGATAGGTCTTCGGCCGGTGTACTTGCTGTACTTTTTGCTGGAGTGGGATTTTTTTGTGGTACGGCTGGTGATATGGCAACTGAAATCGGCATACCTTTTGCTAGAGTGCAGGTCCTGTGTGGTGGGGCTAGTGGTGTGGCCAGTGAAGTATGGGTATAGTGTGCTGGAGTCGGTTTATGTCACTGGTTGTACAACCAATATAAGTGGGGTCCTGTTTGATTACTCCGGCACCACCATGTTTTTCAAGGACTTTGCTGGTGCTCCTTCAGGTTCGGCAATCACCCTCTACCTTTTTGATATCTGATGCACAAGAACAGCATTTGAGTGGAAAAACATGGTATGATGACATATGGAATATGTATTTATAATGGATGGGCATGACATCTTGACATATATGATGAGTAAACTAAGCAGATGGCGGTCCAGCAAAGTAGAAGAAATGCAAGACAACATATGCAAGATACGCACAATTAATAAAACCTTGCCAAATTAGAACAGGCACCTTGATGGGTGAACAGGACAGGCCATCTGCCTTTGACTCCTCGAGGTTAGAATAGTCATTAGGATCATATTCTGAACAAGAATCTACACGTGGGGAGCGCATGAGTCTCATTGCATCCAGAATGGCACTCAATGCCTTGGTGCTAATTTTGTAAGTCATTGCAGTGTTCCACAATATTCTTCTGATGCACGGATTCTGATATTCATTGTAATTACGTATAATATCTGAGAACCATGAAAACATAAATAGTAGTGAGATTATCTTTGTAATGCATAGGATATTCTAATTTAGGGGCGCCCCTGTAAACCCTTGTGTGCTATCAATGGATTCTGATGAGTGAGCTCATGTGTGCTATAATATGGTGCGTGCATTAATATAATCTGGCACAAGTACACAAAAAAATAGGTTCCAGAAGTAAGGATAGTTGGCAGATGATAGGTTCATAATATACTATATAGAGAGTTTATTGCCAAACCATGATAACAAGAGCAAACAACAACTAGGCGGACGATAGTGTACATAAAAGGGGTACACCATAACCACGATACATAAATCGGGAAAGTGGAACTGGATGCAAAATACGGTGTTGAATTGCCACTACTAATTGAAAGCCTATCAATCACGTACATGCCATCTCTATCAGTTGTTGACTGCAGATGTCCCTACACCCCTTCCAGACAGGGAACAAACTGTACGTACTAAATACAGAATAACGAAAGAGGAACATGTTAAAGAACAGAAGAGGAAGCATATTCTTGAGGTTCTGCTTCATTGCATACACTGTTGGTTGCCCACTCATGATGAGTCACAGCACTCAAAGAAATGTAATTCCATGTTGTCTCTCTATATGTGGCCACGTGCATTTGGAAAATCAAGTGGGAGCATTACCTGACCAATTAAGTGTGTGTCTGTTAACAAATATTAGTATCATATCACAATTTGTATTTGAAGAAGTAAGCTTTGGACTTATGATTGGTGGGTTGTTTAGCTTCAGGAGTGGACTGCTGCTAGTGCTGACACGTAGCACCTACATAGATCATAGTGTAGATATAACAGGAAAACCGTAAGCATTAGGAGTAAAATCAGGAAAGTGGAACTTGCTGGAATATATGTGCTAGTATTGCCGGTACGGCTAGTTCGGATACCAGCTCTCTTCAAATGAAGGTGTGGTACTATTAATATCAGTGTAACTCTCAAAGGCGACACAGCTCCCCGCATTTCCTTGCTAATCTTATAGGATTGAAGTGGGCAGACCACTACAAATCCTATTCCTATGTTTACAAAATCCTACGAATCAAAGAGGCCCGAAGAGTTCAAAGTGTCCATCACAACCGACCGTATAGACCTCTACACTTCAAATGTCCCTGCTCATCTTCACTACAAGGAACATATTGTACTACTATCATACTCCCTCCATTCCAAAATATAACTCTTTGTAGAGATTTCCAATATGGATCACATACAGATGTATACAGATACATTTTAGAGTGTAGATTCACTCATTTTGCTCCAGATGTAGTCCATGGTGGAATCTATACAAAGACTTGTAGTCCCTCTCTCCCAAAATATAAGAATGTTTTTAACACTACACTAGTGTAAAAAACGTTCTTATATTATGGGACGGAGGAAGTATTTAGGAACGGAGAGAGTACTTATTAAAGAAGAATGGAAGAGGAACATGCTAAAGAAGAGCAAGCAAATTTTGGATAATAAAATGTTCGTTGTGTAGTGCCCACACATGATGAACCAGAGCACATTAAGAATGCAACTCCCTGCTGTCTGTCTATATGTGGTGCACGTGCTTTTCGAAAGTAAAGTAGGAACATTAGCTGACCAATTAAACGTTAACTGTTTTAGTAATATCAGCACCATATCAGTTTCGTATTTGAGCAACAAGTTTGGAATTATGAGTGGCACATTGTTTAGCTTGATGGATTCTGAGCTGTGCTAAGCAGGTACGATGATGGTACTGAATATAAAGGCATGTCTGCATGCAAGTCGCGTGACTTTTGTCATTTGGGTCAGTTGACCATTTCAGGCGGTTGGATGAAGATCCTACGTCTCCTAACCCTTATTCTTCCTTGTCTCTGATTCTTCCCATACAGAACACTGCACGGGCCGCCGACCGAACCACTGGCCCCCACCGCATGTGTTCCTCCACCACCGCCACCCCCACCCCGCCCCACCCACGTCAAGTTTTCTTCCTTTGGCGAGGCCCCACCATCGCCCCACACAACCACCGTCCCCACTCGAGCCCCTTCCTTCGCACCAGCGAACTCCCGCGAGCTCTGAAAAATCGATTGGCCCAATTTTGAAATTTAGTCTACTGTCATTTAACTAGTGTGGAATATAAAAGGGGAAAACCATAAGCATTGCGAGTATAGTGTTGAGCATGCCATGGCGGATCTGAAGTTGCAAACCGGACAAAGGCAACTTCGCAACCAATGTTTGCTTTCAACTATCAAGTGATGGACAAGAAATCAGAGTAAAGTAGTGGTGATCTATTTTCTTGCAATGATAAATAAGTTGAGCAGATATGAAAGAGTATCGCCTCTGGTGCGGTGCCGTGTATGCATCTGCTAAGAATTTGACGGTGTTGCGCTAGCGATGGCTGTCAGCAGCGTGGAAGCAGATCTAGGAGGGTAGACGATGGTGGCGGGACGCGGTGGACGAGGCGGTCGTAGGAGCGGCGCCGGCAAGGTGGACGACGGCGGGGATGAAGCGAGAGGACGGGATGCAAGGATCTTGGTCCGAAGTCGTGGATGAGAGAGGCCGATCTCTTGTAATGGACGACGGTGTTGGGGTATCATCTCTGGCATGGTGGAGGAGGACGGCGAGGGATGGGGTGGCGGACGGAGGAGGCTGGGGAGGAGAGGGTGTTTTGGCGCCCATGGAGTACGAATGGGGAAATGGAGGGAGAGAGGAAGGGGAACAATGGCTTCAGGGCGCGCTTGTCTCAAATGCCAGGAAATTTACAAACTTAGCCCCCGTTTAAATTTCCTACATCTCAACAATATTATTCAGTTGGGGATAGGACGGTAATCTCGCATACACCGAACATTTGCCGACGAAAGTTTGTTTTTAGCGCCCACCATGTATGAATCGGGGAGGGAGTCGATTTCGGCCGACAAGACACTATGTTTTGGCGCCCACTGTCGGTGTCAAAACCGGCGGATCTCGGGTAGTAGGTCCCGAACTGTGCGTCTAGGCCGGATGGTAACAGGAGGCAGGGAACACGATATTTTACCCAGGTTCGGGCCCTCTTGATGGAGGTAAAACCCTACGTCCTGCTTGGTTAATATTGATGATATGGGTAGTACAAGAGTAGATCTACCACGAGATCAAGGAGGCTAAACCCTAGAAGCTAGCCTATGGTATGATTGTATGTATATGTCTATCGACTAGCCTAGCCTCGGTTTATATAATGCACCAGAGGCCTAGGATAACAAGAGTCCTAGCCGAATACGCCGGTGGGAAGGAGTCCTTGTCTTGATCACCAAGTCTTGTAGAATCTTCCATGTATGCGGCAGCTGTCCGAACTGGCCCGTGAGTATATGGCCATGGGGGTTCTCGGCCCAATCTAACAGATCGGGAGATGACGTGGTGAGTACCCCCTAGTCCAGGATACCGTCAGTAGCCCCATGAACCGGTCTTCGAGTTAGAGACGCTCCTCGATTCTTCCAAACTATTCTTCATCTTTGGTTGTCGGTCTTGGAAACTGGTTCAACAAATCTTCCCATCTTTGATCTTGAGGATCGCCGAAATGCATTTGACGAGTTTACACGTCGGGTATCCGAGGAGCCCCTTTAAGTTTCTGGCCTTTATCAATGCCTTGTTATTTTTATGCCACACCTCGGGTTTGAAGTTGTTCCAGGGAGGCAGTGTCCTCTTGCGTCCGAGCTCTAACACCGGATAGCATTCGACGTATCTATTGCAGCCGAGCACTAATGCCGGACTGCTTCCGAGCTCCAACGCCGAGATATATCCGAGCTCCAACGCCAGACTATGTCCAAGCTCCAACGTCGGACTATATCCAAGATGTCATAGATCATCTTGGTCCAAAAAAGTTGAAGGAGTTTAGCCGAGCTTAATGCTGGAAATGCCCTCTATGGAGCCAGCCACTAGGGCCCGAGCTTTATGCCGGACTGCTTCCAAGGTGGTGCACCACCCCGAATGTGGGCTGGTTTTTGTGAATATTTTTTATTGGTGCAATTTATTCTCTGCCGAGATATATAGCCAGTAGCCCTCAAGGTGTGTATCGGTCTAAAACCTGAGATGCACTGAAGGATGACGTAAGACCGCTGATCCCAGTAGCCGCTGAGACTCAGGTTGATTTGCAAAATCGACCTGAGGATCAAGTCCAAGCTCGGCAGAATACTTCGGGACACTAAAAGCAGCGTGCTCAGTCTTCGAGACTCAGGTTGGGTGCGGCCGACCAACCTGAGGATCAAAATCTCCTCGGAAACTATATTGCACATAAAATTTTCTGCATTGGACAAGCAATGCAGTAGCCCCCGAGACACTGGTCGGGTGGTAACACCAGATCAGGGGATCAATGTGCCCCTTTAATATTTGTAAATAATAAGCCCGAAGCCCAGTAGCCCCCGAGCCTTAATGCGGGCACGGGTGGCCGAATTAAGGATCAATATCCATAGTAAAATCACAAATTATGTGTAATGACTCTATGTATCCAAGTACATTACGTCATTAATGCTCGGATCCGCATTGTACAAAACCTTGTTGACCGACCATCGGCTTCCACCTCTTCGGCCAGTAGCCGAGGAGTGTTTGTCCTACTTTATAAAGCCTTTATGAGGGCAAAGATTTACAACAAACAAGGCAATCTGGCCATACGGTTTAATAAACAAAGGTACGTAGAGAGTTATATTTTGTTTAACAGAAGAAATGTCTTCCAAAGAAAATAGTCCCGCTATAGGTTCCTTTCTTTGGGTTGTCATGCTAAGCATGATCATTAAACCTCAGCTCTAATGTAAGAGCAAAATATTGAGGATTTAGTTTTGGGAGGCCAGTTAATAGCCCCGGTAGTGTTTGGCGACAGTTGGGGTCAAGCCGTAAACACTTCGGCCAATGTTATGAACGGCCCATCATTTAACATAGTCATCGGATCGCTGACCAGTTTACGCTTATTGTGAAAGTCAGTTTTCGCCTTTCTCCACTGAGGTGCTTAACCGTGTGAGCTGGAAGCACAATCGCAGTTGTTCTCCCTTTGCACGCCTAGCCGAACAAAACGGAACGTAGGAAGTAAGTGCAGGAGCCAGGCAACCCAACTATTGACCGAAGACACAATTCGAAACCGATGCATATATAGAAATATCTGAGAATGTTTTTGCTGAATCCCTAAAGGTGTCCGGCGTTGCACTGCGAGACTAATGCTGGAAAAGCACAAATAGTTTAAAAGTGCCAAAAAGCTTGGAAAACCAAGAAACGTCGGTAAAAACATGACGTCCGAACAATATCAAGTGTTCGGTGCCAATCTGAAAGTTGGTCTTAGAAAAAAGAAGTGCTTCTGTCGTGCTTTAACATGATACATCCTATCTCAAGACTTCGAGCGGGTCAGCCTACGGCTTCAACCTCCTATCCCGAGGGCGGAGTACTTCTCATCAGGCCAGTTTAGCAAACTAAACTCTAGCGGTTTTGAGAGAGAAATTAGGCTCCCCGGCTAGTGACCGCACACTCGTGTCGAAAAAAGGAGTGATAAATAATAATAATAATAATAATAATAATAATAATAATAATAATAATAATAATAATAATAATAAAACTTTGCAACGACTAAGAAGAAGAACACTTATTATAAAACGGCTCAAATAAACTTAAGAGCCCCCAAGTGACTTGGGTAGAAGAATGATTGCATGTACCAAAGCACTTATATCATACCTATGTTCAACCGAACTTTAAACGCGTCTTAACCGACCGTTAGCTTCTCCCCTCTTCGGTCAAGGACCGAAAAGTGTTATGTACTCCACCGGTCGAGAATATCGACGGTGTTTCCAATAACCAGGCAATCAGGCCATAAGGCTGTAACAGACAAAGCGCGCTCAGGGAACTTATGCTATATTACCGTGAAGTGTAAGAAGCATCTTCGAAGAAAATAGTACCCCCACTGATACCTTTCTTCGATGCTCATTGTTATTATGAGACTTGTGCAATAGATTTTTTTGTACTCATGAGTTTCGTTGTGTGCCGACCATCATTGAAAACTATAAGAGCGCTAGCTTTCGGCTTCACCCAGTCTGAGGTCCGGCTCGGGTGACCCGATCGTGACAATCGCAGAGGTGCTCCCTTTACTCCCTAGCCAAACAATCGGGAACGTAGGGGTAAACACAGGAGCGAGGCAGCCCAGCTTGCAAATCGCTTAAGTCAATATGGTGCATATTGTGGCGTAATACACGAACAAGGAACGAAGCCGTACAAGTATAATCATATGCAAGTGGAAAAGCTTCATGAAGGAAGCCCCCAAATGAATTGGGTATTTAAATTTATGCGTCACAAACAAAGTTTGGACAGGGAAATTTTTTACAAGCAACTTTTTTCCAAAAAAGTATAATGCTTGGTCGAACCGAACACAAGTTAAAAATTAAAACTTTGAGCATGGAAGTGACTTAGCTGGTTAATGTGTTCGGCATTGATGACGCGGTCCGAGCTTGATGCGGGACAAGGTTCCATCCCCCAAGCCGGTCCCGAGGTGGCGGAGCGGAGAGCTCGACACGCCGAAGTGGTGACATAGCACGGTCAGTGCAGACCGGCAGAGTGACGGCGAAGTCCCCGGATCGTTTTCTTGTGCACAAAAAATAGTGCAAACCGGAGATAATAGTAATAATAATAATTAAAAAAATTGTTGCATAATAAATAATTTATGCAAAGTGAGTAAAAAAAGAAATATGGCCTGGCGCCAAAGTCAATGTCGACCCAGGGCGTCGGCATGATGCGGTAAAGGCGTGGCAAAGCCTGGATTCATAGGTCGGTCCGAGTTCCGGATGCGGAGTTCGCCGGACTATGTACGGAAACTGACCGAACCACCACGCGACCGTCGTTAATGCGGCCATCATTTGATAGACCTGCGTACAGATGATGGACAAAACAGAGTAATAATTCCTTGGGAAAATAAACCCAAACAAGCAAAAAATACTAGGATTAATAGCACCTGGTTTATTTGTTGTAGCAATCCAAAGAAAGGTGATTCCCAAAATTGAGACTCAATCCGCACACCCATTGCCTGATGGGCGATAAAGCGATGGTATGGCGATGCTGTCAAAGGTTGGCTCGCCGAGGCAAAGCCCTCGGTCCAGCTAACGTGACGGAGCTGGTCGGCTAGTGACGCCGAAGTCTCCGAAGTAGGTTGATGAAGAGATGGTGAAGCCCCCGGTCCAGCCGAGATGTCGAAGCCTCGGTGTCAGCCGATGAGTCGAAGTAGGTCGGCGTGATGGACACCAGCTTGAAGAAGCAATAGTACGGCCCTGCCGATGCAGGTCGTGACGTGGTTGATGCCGGCTTGATGAAGTGACCGTGCGGCGATGCCGGTATGCCCGCTCCGTGTAATCCGTGGGGCGGCGATGTTGGTGATGATTTATCCTTCGCGATGCCAGACTCTTGTTCGGCTTGCCGAGATGATGATCCGAAGAAGTTGAGCTCGGCTAAAGTGACGATGTGTCTAGCGCAGGTTGGCAGCCGTGGAGTAATATTGCCGGACTGGTTTGACACCAGCATGATGTTGAAGATCATGTTCAAAAGATCTTAAAGTTAGTGGGATGTGTTCGGGAACAAAACACAATACCCCATATAAAACTTCCTTCAAAAGGGATGTCCGAAATCCCGTCCATAAAAAAGATGAACTCGGGTCGGAATCATTTTCGCGCAGAAAAGAGATCCGAAAAGTGATGCACTAATCGGAAGGTTCCCGTAGTTTGGACGGTCGGATCGAGCTGAAATTTTGAGAGGTGGTAGATATAGGAATTCCGCAGCCGATCAACGGTTGGATCTTCCAAAGGACGTCCGAGCTAGAAGCTGGACACCACGCCCTAAACTCATCCAAATTCCCGTCTAGATTTGACAGGGCTCCGGTATATCGTGGATTGCCAGAGATTCCTCCGTCGGAACTCGACGAAATTTTCCAGGGTTATTATAGACTCAATTCCGCACAATTCCACCAAAGCGATACTCGAGGAGGTGGTGGCGGCAGATACGAGTTCGCTGCCCAAAAAAAACAGCGCGGTCGCTTGAGGGCAATGTTGACATTGAGCCCCCGAGCTCCATAGATGATTCCTCCGTGATCTTGATAGAGATCGGAGTTGATGTTTGATGAAGGCCCTCGTCCGAACATGGTGATCCAAACACGGGGCGCAATTCTTGGTCGAACCAAGGTGACCAGTCGAACTGGTGACGAAGACGCCGAAGTTGCAGTTGATCTGCAGGCGAGCCATCGATCCTTTTGTCGATCACACGGCGAAACTCTCAATGAAAGCACCAATGTCGGTGTCAAAACCGGCGGATCTCGGGTAGTAGGTCCCGAACTGTGCGTCTAGGCCGGATGGTAACAGGAGGCAGGGAACACGATATTTTACCCAGGTTCGGGCCCTCTTGATGGAGGTAAAACCCTACGTCCTGCTTGGTTAATATTGATGATATGGGTAGTACAAGAGTAGATCTACCACGAGATCAAGGAGGCTAAACCCTAGAAGCTAGCCTATGGTATGATTGTATGTATATGTCTATCGACTAGCCTAGCCTCGGTT
Organism: Triticum dicoccoides; assembly: GCF_002162155.2. Classification (NCBI taxonomy): domain Eukaryota; kingdom Viridiplantae; phylum Streptophyta; class Magnoliopsida; order Poales; family Poaceae; genus Triticum; species Triticum dicoccoides. The sequence continues at coordinate 359,725,112 of NC_041386.1, read as the reverse complement.
TATATAATGCACCAGAGGCCTAGGATAACAAGAGTCCTAACCGAATACGCCGGTGGGAAGGAGTCCTTGTCTTGATCACCAAGTCTTATAGAATATTCCATGTATGCGGCAGCTGTCCGAACTGGCCCATGAGTATACGGCCATGGGGGTTCTCGGCCCAATCTAACAGATCGGAAGATGACGTAGTGAGTACCCCCTAATCAAGGATACCGTCACCCAACGTGTTTGAATCCGGGTGAGAGGCGGTTATGCCATGATTAAGTGAGATTACAAACCTACCCTATCGAAACCTATAGAAATCGAGCCGATAGGCTTTGCGTGTCAGGGATAGGCAGTAATTTCCATCTCGCAGATTTTGGTCTTAGACGGTAACTGCGAATTTCCCCTCTTCATTCAAATTTTTGCACAGCAAGAATGCACGCTTACCATGCCAACTCAATTCAAATCCAGTTTGTATTCTATTTTTGTTTGGGCAGGATCCATTTGCGATTGGAATAAAATTCTATATACATCATTAATTAATTAATTAGTTAATTAATTATATATATATATATATATATATATATATATATATATATATATATATATATATATATATATATATATATACTTTCAAAAGCACAACAAAGAATTTCGCTCCTTTATATGTACTAATTGACCCATTGCGCCAAATGGCACAAAGACCCGCTAAAGCCATGTCGTCGACGAAAATAGTTTCATTTTGCAAGGACATATTCGATACTCGTAATAGAAAGCTCATGTGTTAAACCATGCTATTTTTAAAATGTCTATCAAAAATATCATCCAGTAAACCCATGAGCCAATGTAAGCAGGTAATCTAATCTATGAGATTGTAATAGTGGAAAGACCATTATCAATATTTTTATCATTCTTATAACTGTAAACAAGGAGACCACTACCATCTGAATTCATACATGCACCTGCCACAAAACCAGTATATTGCACAAACAACACTCGCAAATTGTCATAGGCTTTCTGTAACAATGTAACCACTGTAATTTCTTCAGCGATGACAAGAGCTGGTACAATGATGGTTGCTTGCTTGGATCGCTGCACCAAAGATCGTTGAGGTCATAGTTAGTGAGGCAAGTAGCAGAAAAGAAGAGAAAATAAAAATTGAGAACAACAGCATATTATTTGAGAAACGATCTGTCATCTTACTTGTCTCGACATGAAAATATTATGCTAGCCACTAGTGGAATGACCTCTTTGGGAATACCTAGTTGTTTGTTCTGGAACCCAACTGCTCCAAAAACTTGCATTGGATTCAGCCCGCTTGAAAGTACAGCCAACGTTGCTAATTCCTATAGGATTACTCACATAGGGGTAGAAGCTCTTTCTCTAACATGCAAGCAGAACAAACATAGGACTATATGTATAATAAGTTTCTATAACATAAGCAGCTTGTTGTGTTACCACCTAGACAAAGCACCTGAGTGGACAGATCAAAACGGTGGATAGGGCCCACATCTAGCACACGCTTTTCACATATCATTTGAATTTTGGTGGATCCTGGATGAACGGCTTCTTGGACACTAAATTCGGGTGGACTCCTAGATCTCGAGTATAGATATTAATCCAGGAAATTGTCCTATGGAAAATACAAAAATATAAGAACCATGAGCTGAAGGCATGCTTGTAATTAGAACAACAACCTATATGTAATCCGCCAGGGAGAATGATACTGCAAAAAAGGTTAAATCTCTTATACTGAAAACCGTGCAAAGGAGTGCCCCACTATAATAATGTAAATTTCCCGGGATGTATATTTAATAGCTAAATTTTGTTCAAATATCTGGGAATATTAATCATAAAGCCGAAGAATGCATGAAACAGCAGACCAAATATATCTACCATAAGACACCGAAAAATATATCAATCTATTTTGTCAACAAAATTGACAACCACAATAACCATGATAATCCTGCACAAAGGATGGTATACACCAGAATACTTTCACTCATAAATTCTATCTAAAAGCTAAGGTTTATTCTTTGATGCAAATATACTATCAACTCATAAAGCTGAGATACCCTTTCGGACCAGATCACCTAAGTTGGCACTAATATCAACTTTTACTTTGCAATAATAAGAAGATCTTCATACTTTCCTCTGTCCCAAATCTAATAGGTTTACAACCCTGATATATGACATTGGCTACTGTCATGTTGCATTTCAAAAGAACAAGGGAAAAAGGCACAACAACCACATGTAGGGCTGCTCCAAGAAACTCACATGCTTAGTTTTCATCTTGATGTTGTAGGGTAGCAGAGACTCCATAGAAACAAACACATCAAAGCAAAGCGAAAAGAAAAAAATGGATACATAGCAAGCAATGATAATGAAAGATATTTTCAGTTACCACTGACCACCAGAAGTAACACTATCGGCTCCATAAAAATGGCTTGGTAATTGATCGTTGAAAGGCAGAAGAACTGAATATATAAGAATAAGCCATGAGGCACACTTCTCACAAAAAAAGAGATGGCCACTGTGAAGAAGCACGAGCCTAGTATGTCTCTAATAACAGAGATGCTCCTGTTCAATATAACTAAACTATTCCGTGAGCAAAAGATAAACATGCATGTAGCTTGAATTCAAAGAATACACATGTAGCTGGAAAGAAAGGAAGCAAACCTCGAGCAGCAAAACAGAGTTACAACAAAACAGAAGATCAACATGCAGCAACATAGGAGATCGCATAACCTGATAAATAAACATAAATGAAGTAGTCAGAGCAGGCAAAGAAAAATTCATGCCCCAAGGCATTAAAACATTTTACAGTTCAGTTTGCAACTTCAAAGTTGACACCATGGCGGCGCACAACTATAGAGTAAAAGACCAGCATGCTATGCATGTATACCATGTTTCACTTTGAAAATAAAGCTGGATTGCAACTGAATATCTCTCCTTGTATTTCCTATATTCCACCCACCTAAATTAAACCAGCAAGTTAGCATGTCATTATTTACAAAGAAACACCAAAATAACCTAATCAACCATATCCCTTCTTTAATATTTCCTTTCTTTTTTGTAATTCTAATTCTTCAACATGGCACAAGGATTTACCCTATTTAATCTCACACTAAGATCTACACTTAGTGTGTGGCATATATGTTAATACCCCCGACCTAAGATCTGAGAAGAGCAAGAACAACAAAACTGAGAAATTTCCCTTGGTTATTTTAAGTTTTCGTCGAACTGGCAAAATCATTTGTAGGCAACTCAAGTTATACGCCGCGTGCAAGAAGTGAACTTCCTCAGAAACCTCACAAATATACGACAAGTTAGGTAAGTAACAATATATTGAGGATGAAAAAAATGCTTATCGATACATGAGTTGAGAAACCAATCAAATACCTTCAGATTCAATGATGCAATTATCCTAGAAAGATCTTAAGCCTGGAGAACCCTTCAACTGAACAAAAAACAACAAGTCAACATATCAACAACGACACAAGAGACAGCTTGTTAGCAAATCCAGCAGTAAACAAAAAACACGCTACTAATTCTTAATATCATTAACCTGTAAGATTTGTACACGTAAAGTCATGTTAGTGATTCTTACACCAAATCAGTATACCAACGCCATAGTACTACACCGTCTAATTACTATATGATTACCAGACTGAAGAAAAACGTTGCAGCCCCCTTCCGCCACTTTGCGGATGTGACCTCATGTTCCCTCCGCTTCAGATCAGGAACTTGAGGGAGGAAGAACGGACAGAGGACGATGGTTATTTCCACTCTTGTTTCAATGTGATCAGGAAGCAAATGCAATCCACTTTTAGAAAACCAAACTATATATACCTAAAGGATCAGTGTTCTAAAAATGTGAGTTACACTTCCCGCTTCCATGATCCATAATAAAATAAGAGACTTAGGAAAGGGGCTAGCCTACACAAATAGCCCAGAAAGAGCAAGCAAAACTTGGAGAGTGGAGGGAGAGCTCACCTAGACCCAAGAATCTGTAGGTGGCCAAGCCATATGTGATAGGAAGCACAGAGGATCCGAAACTCATTAGGCAATACATTCCTCTCCTACATTCCATGGCCATGCTGGCCATTCTCGAACCAAAGGTCCACAATGTTGCACCCAGTATCAGCACAATAGTAAGGCAAATGCATGACTTCGGTACCTAATCCCAGAGCAGCAAAAATAAAATGGTAGTAAGGCAAAGACATGTAAAGATGAAAAGGTTACATGAACTGGACATGCCAAAATTGACCAGCTCATCTTCGAGTTCCTCCAGCAATGCTACTTCCCTGTTCGAGGAGCTCTCTGTATCAGCCACTCGCCTGCTCATCTTCATGATGCTTGCCTCAGTCTGTAAATCCATAAAATTTAATTTAAGCCAGATAAGTATTTTATCAGTAACTCTCGCTCTCTGGAACAAATGTGGACCAACTAAACTGAATATTCTACTCCCTCCGTTCCCAAACATTTTTCTTTCTAGAGATTTCAACAAGTGACTAAATACGAAGCAAAATGAGTGAATCTACACTCTAAAATATGTCTACATACATCCATATGTTGTAGTCTATTTGAAATGTTTAGAAATACAAATATTTAGGAACGGAGGGAGTACATCAGACCAAAATCTTGACTAACTAAAAACTGACATAAGCAATCAACCTGTGAACACTCGCTCTATGGGACAAATGCAGACCAAACTGAACAGAATATTCTACACGAGAATAGAATCCAGACTAATTAATAACGGCATAAGAACTGGACCTGTGAACACTCGCTCTCTGGGATAAATGTAGACCAAACTAAACCGAAGAAACATATAACTTTGTTTTTACCTTCATAATAGGCAGCATGACCAGAATCACATCCCGTGAGAGGCCATAAACCTAGAAATTGCATCAGTTAGAAAGACTGCATAGATGTGGCACATGTGCAAATATTTGTCCAATTACAAAATAAGAAAGGGATATTACCAGCACATTTTGTTATACTGCTTGGTTATGTTCAAATGGTACACACAATCGTAATGGTAGATGAAGAAACGCAATGCAAGATCTTTCAGTCCCCTCTTTTTATCCCTCTCTGAATCCATGTCCCTTCTTTTTCATCCCTCTCTCTGAATATAGATCCTAGCAATGATCATGCTTCCAGTCCCCTCTTTTTCATCCCTCTCTCTCAAACACACATGACACATTGCAGCAAACATAACACATCAACTACTGTAATTGAAAACTGAAGTTGTGACTCTCTATTATCCAATTTCAGTAACCATAAACTCTATGCCTAGCAGCAAAGATCTCATAAATGCACATACACATGATCACAAATTGTATCATCTAAATGCAAGAACAAAGTGGAGGAAAGAGAGGGGATGTAGAGGCAAACCTGAACTTCCTCGAGCTCCTTGCTCCTGCTGCTCTAGTCGGAGACCCTCCCTCAACCACCGACCACATCCGCAACTGCTGCTGAAATGTAATGAAGGCCTCCCATGAAAGGAAATTAATATCTATATATGAGAAATCAGATGAGAATATGCGGAGTAACCAATAGGCATTTTTAGCATCGCTATGATACTGGATAATGTTGGCCTCTGGTAGCACGATGCATTACAAGCATATGTCGAGACACAAAGGTAAGTAGTAGATAAATTATACCCCAGTGCAGACTGTGCGTTCTTCCTGAATGGAACACAGAAAACCTGGATTAGAATTTTCAGAAGTTCTCTAAAACTACCTATCGTCAATGAGTAAAGTATCCTATGGCTAGTACCTATGTACGTAACAAATTCACGTCTCCATTGTCCAGAATTCAACAGCCATCCGAATATAAACAAACTTGACAAGCATTGTACTGCCCCTTCTTACATAGACCATGCAAACTAACAAGGACGTCCCTTCAACCACATATAACCCAAACATAAAGCAAAGAATATTAAACTGTGACTTCAACTATAGATAACACAAGCACCGTTGTGTTGTCTAGCATAAACAACATGGAGCCTATAGCAGCAGCGTACGATCTGTGATTTACATTTATACTCAATACTGTTAGCAAAACAAACCACCTTTCGTTTATTGAATCATGATTTTCTCACCATGAATCATACTAAATTACATATACATGATTTTCAGTCATGGTTGGTTTCTATGCCTAAAATAGGTATGCAAATTGGTGCATGGCAACAAATAGTAGCAAGTATCGCTCACGGATAACAATCTACTCAAACTGAATTGAAACCGGATAAATAATGCAACCAGACAACCAGGTATAAAACTGGCACATATGTGTACAGACAACTATTTCATTGGCCTTTCCTCGAATTTGTACCTATTCATCCGTGCTTATGTTTAAAGATCGAGTATCCATGCGTTGTAACATCAAGAAATTGCACATGTATCTTTCTCTCCACTCTTTTCACAAAATTGGTTGCTTTAAACATAAAAATTGTTGGCAATACATATATGATTATATTTTTTCCAAATAATTAACTCACATGTCAGCATACATATCTAGGCACTCATTATTTATCCAAGAATTTGGTGGCATGGATCCACTCTAGAAACAAAGAGATACATGGTAGGAGAAAAACGTGAAGAGAAAAAACACGGGACAACACATACCTTGCCTCCTCCCTGGCACGGTTCCCTGTCGCCAGCCTCCTCCCCCTCCTGCGCAGCTCAACCCCATCGCGACCAGAGCGTTGGCCCGTGATCCAACCACCGGATGGCCAGTGAAGCTAATTGTGCTAAGGGAGAGAGACCATCAATGAAGGTTTGAAGAGGAAAAACTAAGAGAATAGATATGGGGAGAGGGATCTCACCATCTCCAGCTTCCCCGGTCTCGAGCACCTCCATCCGGTCTCTCATTTTTCTGACCTTCCCCGTCTTGGCCTCTAGCTCGAGCTCCGACCCACCAACGCCAGATTCGACCCAGAAGCACCAACGGTGGTTGAGGGGAGTAGCAGGCAGCGGCGGTGATGAGCGAGGATGAGGGAGGGGCTGTGGGGAACGAAGTGTGCGCAACACCCCGGCAGCGGCATGGCGCCACGAACAGCGGCTTCCTCCTGGCGACGTGGTTGTAGGGGAGAGAGGAGGGGAGGCAGAACGGCGGCGGCCGCTAACGAGGATGTATGAGGGAGGAGCACGAGGTGTGGGGCTTGGTGAGGCTAGGATTTGTCCGGTGGGGACTGGGGCTTGGGGAGACGGGGGATTGGGTGCGGAGCGCGTGGTGGGGATTGGAAAAAACGCCCTGCACGCGGAAACAGGCGACCCAGCCAACCAGCGTGCCGCGCGAGCCCCCTGATCGTTGGACAATGAAAACTACCGCCGGGTGACAATTAGTTTTAACCGTCGTGAAGATCTGATGACTCAGACGCGCTGGAATGCAGATCCGACGGCCAACAAAGCTCCAAATTGGGGGAGCCTTGTGAGAGTGGCTAGCCTCATTATAGTTTTACTAGTATAACGCCCGTGCGTTGCCACGAGCTCTTTAAAATTTATAATCAGTATCTTTCATTTATTATCCCCTCATATTGAGTGATTATGGGGTGCTCTAATTAGAAACACAACAATCAAATATTAGGAAATTTCACCGAACGAACAACAACGAATAATACGATATCTATCAAACAAATAAAATGAGGTCATATTTTTGGTCCGTCATGCACTTCTGTTGAAAAGTGCCTATCCCTTTTAGAATCAACCCACTGTTTGCTCGCACGCAAAAAAATACATCTCTAAAGTGGGGAACCGATCGGTGCCAAAAAGAACTCAAACTCCTATCCAATCTCGACTTCGTGCTCTTTCACTTCCATTGATAAAGATGGGATGTCAAGGGTTTCATCATGATGACCTCGAGCAGCCGCCGACATCCCTCCCCACATCTACCCCTACCCCCTGCTGCCGCTTGCACTGTCCTTGCTCCTCGAGGGAGCTAGGGACACAATGTTCTCTAGGATGGGCATGACCAGATCCACGAGGAGGCCACATTCTTCCATGGGAACCCAATCAAGCACACCACCCTCCGCAACCATCCAATCCCGGCCTAACAAAGTCAAGACCCGCCATCGATCCACAAATCAGGCTTGCCGCATCCAGGTTCACTGCAAGTCTGCGACGAGTCTGTAGTCGACATCTTGACTTTGGCTATCCCCACGGAAGAATCATCGGATCCTGCTTACTTTTACCATCACTTCGTCTCTTCCCAAGGCAGCGACACCACCCAGCCAATCACCACCACCGCTTGCGGCTTGCCTACATAAAATCATGAGAAATCCCCACGGCGGTGCTGTAAGATCACCTTGGCGACCTCGACAGTGACCGACTGGTCTAAGATCTAAGCTAGCCGCTCTTTGTAGAAACCAACAGAAGTAGGCATGTGACTCAGATTTGTTCTTTGGTGTGCATGCGTTTCTTGCTGCCCACCAGCTCTTGTCTACAACTCGCCTATCTCTGTACCAGCTCTTGGTCTACAACTCGCCTATCTCCATGCTCGAGACGACCAAGCTCGATGCGCAAGCCGCATACGTCTGCTAGAGCTATATCCAGGCCCTATGATTTTTGGATCACTGGCACTATGGGTGCCAGGACCGGAGTCGCCCTCATCCACCAAGTGGATCAAGGAGGTCCACCACCTAGACTCTACATCGCAACATTTTGTGTTTTCCTATAAAAAGTAAAGAACCTTCTCTAATAAACGTAAATATAACCTTTTGGTTTTATAGTCTCAACTTTCCTACACTCCAATACCAGAAGGATTTCTTGGTTTTATTTAATGACCTTCTTGAATGTCATTCACTTAGAAAGGTAGTAACACAATCTGTGATATTAAGGCAAACTATTAGTCATATTAAAGTGCAAAAGGCCCTATAGGAGTCAAAGCATGACTTTTATGGTTATACTGTAATTTGCAAGATCTGAGATTTATGCAAGTGTACAATTAGAGAAGAGCCAATTAAATAGATTTTCACATTCAGAATAGTGCGATTAGCAGTAGCACTTCAATTTTTTCATGTTTGATCAGCTTGCTAGGTGGTTATCACTAAGCATGTTGGAACGATGAGCATAACCTAACTTAGTTCAGTACGTGTTGCTGCAAATTAGTTCAGTACGTACGAAGCTGTTGCTAACTTCAATGCCTGGCTGTTGCAAGTTTCTAATGAAAAAGTACTTCAGGTCAAAGGTCAGGGAATATACACTTTTGTTATCATGGTTGTTTCCTTATAGTGAACAACTTTGATCACCACTTCAGCAGCTACTATCTATAAGAAGACATTAGCTAAGTAGATACAGGCAAAGAAAGCATGTAGGCAAAACCAGAATTAAAAACATCCTTCTCAATGGAGCTCGTGCAGTTCGGAAGACCCTAATCATCGATGAGGGACCCCTCCGATGGTAGCATGGCGTGACAATTGCCGTCAATGACGACACCCAAAGTACCTTGCACAATCCATCGATCCAGTTCGGAACAATCAAGCACATACCTTGCAAAGTGATGTGGATCTGAAGCAGAGGTGGGAAGGTAAAGGCTCAGGTGAGGTGGAATGAGACGTTGATATAGACGTGCACGCATGAGAATAAGGCGGTGCCCAGGATGGATCTCCATCGGAGGAGGCCGGATCCGCTGGGGAGGAGGTCGCTGTAGTACCTGCCATCTGTGTGATGGATCACGGGGCTGGCAGGCAGGGGGAGGGGATAGGAGGGAGCGGGTGGGCTAGAGCGCAGATGGCGGGTGCCCCCGACGACGGCTGGGAAGGATGGTGGAGGAGGTGGATGAGGATGGCGGCGGCGGCGTCTGCGGTTGCGCCTCGTCCGCAGCCGTGCTGGTGGTGGTCGATGCGAGAGCCGGATGGCGTCGGCCAGAATCAGGCAGGGGCGACAAAGATTTAGAGGAGAGAGAGAATGGAGGCGATGAGCGATGGGAGGAAGGGCCACCGGCGATTGGGGTGGCCTCAGATCCGCCCTCCGTGGCCGCCTATTTCATGGGACGAACACCCGTGCTCACCGTCGGGCTCGCCTTCGGCCGCTGCCTCGCCGACATTCACGACATAGAGCCCCTTCCTCCAATCCCATTTGCTAGGGAGGCAGCGCCATCCTTCATCGTAGAGAACGAGTCCACACTGAGATCCCAACCAGATCGTGATTGCGCCTCCCCAAACCGCAGTGGCACATCCCACTCCATCAACGACCAACCTATATGAGGCGGAGGGTCAGTGTAGGACGCGAGCGCCGTCACCATGGACGTGGGGGACGCCGTAGGTGGGAAGGAGGCGGCGACGGCGTCTGTGTCAGGAAGATCGCACGATGATGACGGCGTTTACTCGAGGGGGTCGAGAGGAGCTGCGTTTGGTGCCGGGTGGGTTCTTTGGTGCGTGCATGGGGCTGGAGATTGTGATAGGTGATCAGGTGAGGGCGTGCCATACCTGGATCGATAGCCTTACCATACCTGGTGGTAATTTAAATTTATTACCATATTCGATATTTCTCGAGTTATGGCCTTACCATACCTGGATTGATAGCCTTTGGGGTAATTTAAATTTATTACCATATAATTACCATATTCAAAATTTCCTGAGTTATGACCTTACCATACCTGGATTGATTTATTACTATACGTGGATTAATTATGATTTATTACTATATGATTTATTACTATACGTGGATAGCCTTACCATACCTAGTGGTAATTTAAATTTATTACCATATTCGATATTTCCCGAGTTATGGCCTTACCATACCTGGATTGATAGCCTTTGGGGTAATTTAAATTTATTACCATATTCAAAATTTCCTGAGTTATGACCTTACCATACCTGGATTGATTTATTACTATACGTGGATTAATTATGATTTATTACTATATGATTTATTACTATACGTGGATAGCCTTACCATACCTGGTGGTAATTTAAATTTATTACCATATTCGATATTTCCCGAGTTATGGCCTTACCATATCTGGATTGATAGCCTTTGGGGTAATTTAAATTTATTACCATATAATTGCCATATTCAAAATTTCCTGAGTTATGACCTTACCATACCTGGATTGATTTATTACTATACGTGGATTAATTATGATTGATTACCATAAATACATTGGGTATTGCCGGTCAGACGAGAAAAGAGAAAAACCGATGGGAGGGGCTGGTGGGAGGTGGGACGAAGAAAAACCGGTTGAAAATAAACCGGTTGAAAGTGGGGGGGGGGGACTATTCAACCAATTCGTCCATTAGGAGTAGAGATAAATATAATATGATTACAAATACAATAATCTCAAAATGATAAGGTTGAATTCAAAAAAAATAAACAAACTAAATTATGTTCTACTAAAATGTATGGATCAGTAATATCTACATATTAAATAACATAGATGCGCGTGAATTCATATGAGTATGCATGTTTGATAGATCAATTTTGGTTCGAGTATGAATTAGATATATCATCATCTCGAATTCATATATTTGAATCCCTTTTATGTTGACTCCTTTCACGCCCATCTCTCTCGCATGCTCCTTCATGTACCTATCATTCTCCTTTCTCCAGCTCACCCGCACGCTCACTTCATGTTTCTCCTATCTTCGCAAACATGGTCTCTCAACGTCTAACTTGAGAAGTGTCACACTCTCCCTATCATTATACATTACACGGTATTCATTATCTCTCACGTCTCTACCGTTCTCTGGCATCACTAGGTACCTAAGCTTTCTTTTTCACCACCACACACAGTCTCACTCGTCTTTCACTTTGTCTTTCTCTATGGGTTTCTCTCACACACCCTATATGTCTCTAGATATGACTCATACCACTAAAATTACTCTCTCGTACAGACACAACATTTGTTGCAGTCTCCTTTCCGTCTTCATCCCAGTTATAAAACTGA
>NC_041386.1:359684716-359713031 GCF_002162155.2 Triticum dicoccoides | reverse complement strand
TCTCACACACACATAGCTCCTGCTTCCACTCCCCTTCCCGACTATCGTCTCTCTCTCACACCCACAAAACTCTCGCTTTCTCACCCCGACTCGTATTTCTCTCACATCTTTGATCGACTAGCCTCCAAATAGGTTTATACACCCGCACACTCGTGCTTCCACTATCGCATACATGTCTCTCTCGCGCTCCTTGTATCTATGTAGATTTTTCGTCCCTTCTTGAGATGCGCCCTCTCGATTGTGCACACACACTATCGCCTTATTGTAAGCTGATACCTCTTGCACAGACACTCCTTGTGTCTTTGTCACACATGTACTGCGTCCTCCTCCTCTCTCCCTCTCTCTCACACACACAACACACACACACATGGTCTTTTTGCAACAACTAGCAAGATGCACATGCATTGCACGGAACATCAAGATGCATTTGTATGAGTAGTTTATCTTGTGGGAGAAAATGATGGACGAGGGAAGGCCTTATTACAAATGTGGAGAGGGGTGTGGGTATATTTTTGCAAAATTTCCATAGTTTCCTTCCTATCCGTCAGATATAAATCGGACGGCCTATATTGCATGATGGCAGGCAAACCATCATCACCAACTCTTTACTCTTATAAAAAACAGAGTTGGTGATGATGGTGTGCCTGCCATCCTGCAATATAGGCCGTCTGATCTATATCTACCGGATATGAAGGAAACTATGGCAATTTACCCGCACTCATCTCCACATTTGCAGATAAGGCGTTCCCTCTCATTCATCATTTTCTCCCACAACATCTTGATGTTCCGTGCAACGCATGGGCATCTTGCTAGTAAGAATAGAAACTAGAGATATACCACTTCTCAAATCTTGAAACCAACATCATTCCTCCCTTATCTCATCAAAACCGCCAAAGGAATATATTTTGAGTGAAACATAAGATATTTTTAGCGATACACGTATTTCAAAACTAGACTCTTTTTTCTATCAAATCGTTGAATATGTATTAATCTACTTTGATCGTGTGGCGACGCATTGGCACATTGCTAGTAGTTATTACTACTGTATAATTTTTTAGACATCAGACAAACGGTGGAGTACATATACGAAGAAAAGAGGCGCACGCACACAGTCGGTATCTCGCCCTCTCACACACATGAGAGTTACGTAAAGGCACCGTTAACAAATAAACCCTAAAATCCTAGGTGCACGATCGCTGCATGCGCGGGTACCGGGTACGTGGTGGAGCGCACCTTTGTAGGAATAGTCAGTTCACGTGATAATTTGATCCATACGAGTTGATGGTCGGGACCAGAGGTGAACGACCTGGAGGCGGTGGCTCGCCAGTTGCCACAGACCGAGTAGCCACGTATAAAATGTCTTTTTTGTGGGGTAAGAGTTCCGATTTTCAAGGGAGCGTTATACGTACTTAAGTAGTTTTTAGAACAATTGGTATGGAGCGAAAATGGAATTCATAACTACTACTACCTCCTTGGCGTATGGTTGTATGGGTTTATGCTGCGAGATGTTGAACCTGGTAGTTCTAGGGCAAATACTATGGTTTAGATGTTGGTTTTCAGTAATGAAAATCGGATGGGGGAAACCCTTCTTTGATAAAAAAAACTACTACCTCCGTCCTGGTTTACTAGTCACCATCGTATTTTGGGTCAAAGTTTGTCCATGAATTTTAGTTGTAAAATGTGAATGGAAAATGAGATTTTTTTTATACCCAAACAAAAAAGGACTAGATGGAGTGATTGCTCTGACACGGACGCGACCTCTCATAGCACAGGCATTAACCGGCGCGCCGGCCAAGAGGGCCCCACTCGCTACAGGCCTGGCTAAACATGCCTCCTCGCTGCATGCAGCCGGCTTCAGACTGCCCCGCCTGCCTCCATTGAATCCGTGCATGTGCCGGTAACACGTCCTTCCGCGAGCAGGCCAGCATTTTAGAACACAAAAAATGATCAAAATATAATTAATTACGCAAGGTCTTGACTTGTTGTGCTCGCACTGGTAGTAGGAACTAGAGGTTTTTCTTTATTTATAACTCTACTCGCATTTTTTGGCTTTGAAGTGAATCATGGTTGTGGACATTATCTATGAATGTGCAGATATCTGTGAACATAAGTTTGATGTGGAAGTTGAACTTGGAATGTTGGGCTTGCGCGTGAACTATACCATGTCCAATGCTTCGTCTGTTATTGTTTGGAAAGTAATTGATGTTATTACATGACCCTAAAAAATTATTTTGTGCCACATAAGTAGATGCATGGACATCACAACAGGCATGATGACCGGATAAATATTTGAACCTAGCTATTATGAATGAAAATTTGTATTGATAACAATTTTAGATAGCTGGAGACGCCTAGCCTGCTCTGCCTCTGCTAGCTTCGTTCTGGCTTCTTCCATCTCTTCTTTGGCTTGGGTGCAGAGAGCATCTGATTGCTCTTTTCACTTCTTCAGGAACTCAGCTACATTCTCAAGGGCTGCTACACGCTTTCTTTCAGCCTTTACTAGAGCCACCAGGACACGAACAATTGACGACTCCACCTGGCTTGTGTGTAATCCAACATCATCTGGGAATTCGCACCTTGTGTCTAATTCAGCATCATTAGGGAACTGGCACCTTGTGTGTAATCCAGCCTCATTTTGGAAACATGATCTCGAGGTTGACCATACTTCCCTCCTCGCAGGAACTGTATCCTAACATGAAGTTACTTCTTTTTTAGATCAATACTCAGAGCAACCCAGACCCATTTAGTAGAAGCCAGATAAACATGACTCGGAGAAGTTAATTCAAAAGGAAAAATATAAAAACAGACTACAAGGTGAGAACACCCACTTCTTACATCAAGCTAAAAGCCAAAGCACTAGGACGATTAAGACTCTTCTTATTACACATGAAGAACACGAGGCTAAGAGAAACAGAAACTACAACATATACACATTGAAGAACAGGAGGCTAAATGAAAGTAATTGAAAGGGTGTTACTTACCAAAGCTCGTTTTATAGGTTCGATGCAGGTCCTCTTTAATTTGCCACGCTCCTTGAAGATGTCCCCAATATCCCGTGTTTGGTATTCACTGCTCCTCTGCATGTTCGCACTCATGGTTTTAAAATCTCAACATGGCAAGAAAAATATACTAGTAATACTCACGCATCTTGTGGGCAACATTAAAGCACTCGTCTGCCATGTTAGAGCATCTCCAATAGAAGCGCAACGCGCGACGCTTTAAAAAGGCGTTTACAGTGCTGAGATCAAGAAGTAGAGATAGAGAGTAGAGACTAGAGAGTAGAGACATAGATAGTTCTCTGCATATATATAGCATAGATAGATAAAAAATAGATAGTTCAAGTACTCCTCGTCGTCCGACTCCTCCTCTGTGATGTCCTCCTCCGACGTCTCAATGTACGCGTGAAGATATCGATCATCGTCGGATTCCCAGGGCGACGCTGCTCCTAGCCTCATGTTGAATTGAGCGTCCGCTTTTCGCGTACGCTTGTCCTCGCGATAGGCGGCTCGCTCCGCCCTCCTCTTCTCCCTCTCCACCCTACTTTGCGCGTAGAACTCGCACTCGTTCATGATGTTCTGCGGGAAGCATTGTCGCCACAACGCCATGGCTTCCTCGTCCATTTTGGCGATGCCGAGACGGTGCTCCCGCCTCCGGTTGTCGTGATGATCCTCGTCGGTGATAAGCAGCGGCGGAGGTGCGAGCTCCTGCGCCCGCTCCCGCGTCGGCACGTTGGGGAAGTTCAATGTTCTATGAGGCGCCACCGGAGGTGCCACGCTGCCGTGTTGTACACGCGGGCGGCCTCGTTGGCAGTGTCAAAATTGCCGAGGCCGAGGCGCATCCCGCGGAACCGGATCTCGGTGGAGAAGCCGCCGGAGGGGCGCGCCCGGACACCGCGGTATCCCCAAGTTTCCCGGTGACGAGGCGGCATGGTGGCGCGACGGTGACGAGGCGAGAAAGAACGGGGAGAGAGCAGTGGCGAGGCACAGAGCAGGGAAAGAGCAGTGGCAAGGCACAATGCGGGGAGAGAGCGGTGGCAAGGCATAGAGAGGTGGGAGGGCGTTGGATTTTATAAAGCGCGTCGGACGCCGCGCGCCAAAACTAGCGCGTGCCCGGCCGCTTTTTCCCGTGCGTGCGCGATCCTTTTGCGACGTCCTTGCTATCTCTACTCTCTTCTCTATTGTTATATTTATTTTATATTAAATATTTATCTCTACTCTCTTCTCTACTGTTATATTTATTTTATATTTAATATTTATCTCTACTTCTCTACTCTCTACTCTCTTTTTTCTACTTTCTTTTCTACTCTTATAAAAAACAGAGTTGGTGATGATGGTGTGCCTGCCATCCTGCAATATAGGCCGTCCGATTTATATCTGACGGATAGTAAGGAAACTATGTCAATTTTGCAAAAAGATACCCAGACCCCTCTCCACATTTGCAAATAAGGCCTTCTCCTGTTCATCCTTTTCTCCCACAACATAAACTACTCATACAAATGCATCTTGATTTTGTGTGCAACGGATGGGCATCTTGCTAGTTCTTTTAAGAAACAGAGTTGGTGATAATGGTGTGCCTGCCATCCTGCAATATAGGCCGTCCGATTTATATCCGACGAATAGGAAGGAAACAATGGCAATTTTGCATAAAGATACCCACACCCCTCTCGAGATTTGCAAATAAGGCCTTCCCTCGTTCATCCTTTTCTCCTACAAGATAAACTACTCATACAAATGCCTCTTGATGTTCCATGCAACGCATGGGCATCTTGCTAGTTCTAAAAAACTTTCCATCATTTGCCACACTACTAGTTGCAGATGAAGAACCTACCCAAGCACAGCGTGATACAGGAGTGATGCACGATTACAAGCTGATATTCTGTTGGACAATGGAGGCTATAACCAATTAATTTTATGGGAACAATAGAAACCAGGAAATTTGAAGGGTAGGTATGAAAAAAATTGGAACTGCACATGTACTGCTAAGTGATTCAATACACACATTACCAATAGAGGAGGAGAACGATGGTCGCGGCGGCCTCTGTGCATCATGGTCGGCAACGGGAGTCAGTTCATTGTCCACGACGGTGGTGTTCATGCGCTTGGCGTCAGCTTACGGGAAGCAGATCCAAGACCATGGAAGATGGTGCCTGGGAAGAGGCTCCGTGTACAACGACGACGGTGGACCAGCTCCAGTGCGGTGTACGAGGTCGTCGATGAGGCAGATGCGTTGCGGTGGACGAGTGCGCCATTGGAGAAGGGGAGGAGCATGAAGGTTGTGGTGCCGTGGAGAAGTATTCAAGTGTACTACTCTAGGTGCCGGGGTGGGGTTTGCTAGGTAGGGTGAACCTGAATTTACGAAAATAGGCCCCTACCAAGCGTAATCCGTAGACCTGTTCCGAAGGTTATGATGGTAACTTCGCACTGCTCGAATCAGGATCGTGGGAGATTTTCCCGCCGACCTCAAAATTTTGTGACACTGAACTCCCCATGTGGCGTGTTGGGTGATTGGGCTAAGGAACTAGGGAGTAGTACTAGTGACTACTAGTACTCCCTCTGATTTTATTAACTTTGCATATTAGGTTTGACCGAAGTCAAGCTTCCTAAAGTTTGACCAAGTTTATAGAAAAATATAAACATTTACCATCACAAATATGTATGATGTGAAAGTACATTCAATAATGAATCTAATGGTATTTACTTGTTATTGTATATGTTAATATTTTTTGTTATAAACTTGCTGAGAGTTTACAAAACTTGACTTTGACCGATGCTAATATGCGGACTTAAATAAAAACAGTGGGAGTACACATTTGTTTTCTTAGTTTGTAGTGAATTAATCATTCATTGTAATTGTGAAATAAATATATTAGGCTACTGACTTCGAATGTAATGGTCCATACAATTCAAAGTTACAATCATTGTTGAATTACAAGATGTATACGAGGTCTATAGTACTTCACAATATGCTCCAACTCACATAATCCCAATCAAATGAGAATCTAAATGCATTTCACAGTTATTACTTTGTAGGATGCAACAAAACCAACAATAACTCTACATCATCCATTATAAAAAGCAACATTTTGAACACATCCCAATGTGTGAATGAAACATGTAGAGAGAGCTTGCCAAGATGGAGCAGATAGGGCGGTAAAGATTGTGTGTATGTGCACAAGACAGTAGGAGACCAACCTAACGATAGAGAGAGAGAGAGAGAGAGAGAGAGAGAGGAAGAAGTTAGGTCTGTGAGATAGATGGAGACATGTAATATACGTGAGATGTGTGTGCATCCGGATTCTCTAGATGTGGAAGGAGAAGAGACACCAGGTTTGATGAGAGAACTGGAAAAACATGGACGAGAGGGGAAGGATCTCGTGGGTTGAGGCATTGATAATTTTGTGCGGGAGAGACAGGGATTGGTAATTTTGTGCGGGAGAGAGAGGGGGGAGGAGTCAGTCAGCCGTCGTCACAATATCCTGCTTCCAAATGGCCTCGCATTCTCTAGTGCAGTGTGGTCGTTGTCTTCGATCTCCTCGATGCCCTCTTTGAAGGTTGAGGTGTTGTGCATGCTGGGGTGCAGAGAAGCACAAACGAGAATGGTCGCCATATAGCCTTGGATGGGGATGAATTGTGTGCTCTGGGTAGGGGGAGTGTGTGTGCGGTGTGTGTGTGTGTGGTGTGTGTGTATGTGACAGAAAGCTACATGCTAAATATGGTTTTCACGAAGATATTGTGCGTGCGAGATAGAGAGCAATGTGCGGGCCTTGAGGTGGGTAGGGGCCGGGTGAGGGTGTCAAAATGTGTGCGTTGATGCATGTGTTACATGCGATCGTGCGAGGGACTGACGAATCGAGAGAGATGGTTGTTGTGTTACGGATGCTCCTCTCCCTCACAAACACACACACACACTCAAGTACAAATAGAACACCGTTCTCTCATGTATACACAACGTATCGGCATCTATCTCTGTATCACTCATGCATGATCATTTGCACATTCACACCTCTCTATGTCTCTATCACACGCACACCGTCTCCATGTTACCCTTCCGCCACAACACACATATGGACACATACACACGTTCTCTCTCAGTCACACACACGAAATCAATATAAAAAAACTAGGGCGCACCTAAAACTTCCAAATCCAAATAAACACAAAATGGAGCTAAATTCAAATATATGGAAATATTGTAGCGTCAAGAACTTTTCTTGGAAAAAAAGTTGAGTAATATTCGGGGATTGTTTTCACACACCCAAAAAGGTTCGGTGGGTGTTCTTCGAGCGCGACACGGTGACGCACCGTTCGATCGACCGCACGGCCGCGGTTCATGCACTTGCATAGGATTATGTATCATGGCTGTGGTAAGTAATATAAGCGCTGCCTCAGTCTAATGTTTGCGTGTACTAGTACGGTTTTCTTTTAAGTTTGACCAACCCTATATAAAACTAAACTAAACTCCCATACGCACACTCATCAATATGCTGCAGCCGCTGTTGTGTATGCCGGCGCCCGCCTGCTTCAGCCAACCATTTCTCGCCCATCAACGCCGTGTCGCCGCCATCCCTATACCATGAAGTCGAAGGCTCGCCCACTCATGTCGTTTGCAGTCCCTCCTCGCGATGCCGCCGCGCTGCCAAGCACGCGAGCAGCTGGTGGAGCCGCGTCTATGCACGCAACGTACGAAGAGGAGGACGAGCGCATGCTCCAGCATGCCGACGAGGAGGAAGTAGCGTGTCATTGTCGTCTCTGCCCGCGCGGAGGAGGTGCGCATGGTGGCTGTCACGGCAGAAGCCGGTCGCGCCCGCGCCGAGCCCAAAAACCGGGTGCGGACGCGGAATCTACCTTCGAGACCTTGAATGCCACGTGGATCCTGCAATTTGAAGGAGCAATTTGGGTCAGTCGACGCTGGTGAGCTATTGGATGCAACATGGATTGCTAGAAGGGCTTCTTCAACCTCCGAAATTGATGCACTGTTCATCTTCTCAGCCCGCCACATGCCTAACCGCCTGCCGCCACTGCCCCGCCCTCCCTTGAACCGCCTGCCACCTTCATGCTCCCCCACGCCCACCCCCACCATCCGTTTAACCCCGGGCATGATCCATTTTTTCGGCAAACTGCATTCCACACCCAACACTCATAAGATAGATCATGGGCACCCTGCCACCCTAATATAGATATTGGGGTAGCTTCTCTGCCGTCTTCTTCCTTCGCTCCGTCGAACTTCTTTCACAAATCAACTGACCCAAATTATACTACTAGTACGAGCGTATTAAGTATAGTAGGAACACGAAGATATGAGCAGTAGTACCAATTGCAAGAAGAACAGTAGTAAGACATATAGTACTAGTACTACTGTACGTACTAAAGAGATCAAATAATGAGAAAGAACATAAAGTTCAAATAACGAGAAAGATCATAAACATAGTTTTGCTCGGCGCTCAGCACAACACACCCCTGAAATAAAACTAAGCAACTAGTCCGTTTGACACTGTAGTAGAACCAGCATGAGCGACGTCACTGCCACCTTACTCAGAGTCCGAGTCCATGTCCTCGACTTCGTCCTCGTCCCACTTCCTCTTCCTCTTTGCCGCCGCTTCTTTGGTTGAACCGGACACCGGGCTCTGCTTCTTCATCCAACCCTTGTAGATATTTAAACAAAGGTAGGCATCCATTGCTGTGTACAGGATGTGATCTTCATCTATTGTCTTCGACTCCCATGCATGATGAAACTCATGGTGAGGTTTCTTCAGTTTAGCATACGAAGGATCAATCATGGCTGCTGCGAGGGTCAACATTGAAGGCTGAGAGGAGGACACCAGGCTTGCCTTCTGGAGATCGAAGGGCTGGCCTACAACGAGGCCTATCCTACCCAGGACATCCCTGTCGTTCCTAAAGTCTATAGTAACGAATTTCACTCTTTCGTCCTTGTGGAAGTTCTTAAAATCTTGTCACTCAACGTCGGCATGGCATATGTGGTACATCAAGCACACGTTATGTACGCAAACTTGGATCACGGCGGGCTTTTCTTCTCTACCTCCTTTAGAATCTTCTCGCTTTCGAGGACTGTGGTGTACTCAACATCTAGCCCAGCGACCCACTCATCCTTTTAGTTTTTGAACATGCTTCTGAAGCGAGCAAGGCATCCTTTCACCGTCGCGGATCCACGGGTGTAGATGACGATGAACTCATCGCTGGTGATGGCTCTAACCTGGTACTCAGCGGCGACCATGGAGATTCAGGAGGCCATGGATTTTGGAGGAGGGTTAGGAGAAGTTGAACTGGTGTAATGTGAAAGGACGGGACGACTGGGAGCGAACTATTGTAAGGCAGAAGATGGGGACGAGTAGGGCGTGCGAATGGCATGTGGTTGTTGGCTTGCCCGGTGGATAAACGGCTGATAGCCCCCAAAGAGTTCTCGAGTACTATGCGGGACCCACTAGATGTCATGTCTACTAGACCCATATCATAGTCCTGACGATATAGCTTCGGCTTGTTCGCATGCCATGTAGGCGCGTGGATGTAACTTCACTTTATTCCCTCAACCGCCGCGCCCTTTGAGACTTCGACCGGCTATAAATGAGCAATTTTTTTGCCTAATCCGCATGCATGATACTCCCGCTGGTCCTTTTTACTTCCGTCAACCATTTGGAAAGTTTTAGACCAAATTTATACTAAAAATATCAATATCTACAATACTGATTATAATGAGTATAAAAACTATGTTCTATAATGAGTATAAAAATATTGATTTGACATTGTGAATGTTGATGTACATTTTTCTGTAAGTTTGGTCACAGTAGAGGTACATTGACTTCAGACAAAACTTAAATGCACAATGCAGACTAGTTCCTCCGTCCAGGTGCATGCCATCTCCTATCTAGTCATCACAACAAGGTTAGTTATTAGAGTACCACTACCTCCCTTCTAGTTTAAAGGGCCCGATTCAAAAATTTCACCTACTCTTACCAAGATAGAGGCGGTGGAATAGTTTTTGTAGTGGTTTCTAGAGTCTGGACTCCATCTTCAGGAACCTTCGCCGCCGCTGACAAGAATGCAAGGAGATGAACCAGAAAGGAAATGAGGCTAGAATGAGTAGTTCCATATTTTATACAGTGGCAGAGGTGGGTAAATATCTGATCTACAGTACGTCCGGTGGCAAGGCCATGTCTCTATGCACACACATCTCAGCCGTTGGTTCCAAGTAGATCGAATGGCTCACTTTGTTGAAGAGATTTTCAAATTAAGCCCTATAAACCGGAAAGGAGGGAGTACCACATTACCACCACTATGGCCAGCCTTAATCATCGCATGCAATAATTTAGTGCACCTTGAAATCTGAATGCCTGCTTGACTCTCCTTCTCCCTCCAGCAGTCCAACCACTCCACCCTCTGTGGAAAAAATATGCATGCTAGACTCTCCTCCCCCGCGCTCGTCCAATCGGTTGTGACCAGCAATATTTACACCCCTTCCCTCACCTGTAATTTACTCCAACAAATATGCCCACGTAGCTGCTTCACTTACTTAATTGTAGGTGCATTGGGTCACTAACATGTTGTTGGCCCAATAGGCATCTCGCCCACATGTTAGTGACGCAACTGGACCTGCAGTTAAGTCAGTGAAGCTCAGTCCATATATTATGTTGGTGTGCCATTGCTCGCCATTAATACTACGCCTCCCATGGCATTCGAAAGAACGCTCACGCTCATCGCTATCTCCTCCCCCTCCCTCTCACGTCGACCACCATGGCATGACCCCTCCCAAGCCCTAGGCGCCCCTCGCTGCATCGCGCGGATGGTCACGCGTCGTCGTTCCATTCCTCGCTGCCACTAGTCGTGGAGGACACGTCGCCGTTCCTTTCCTCGCCACCACTAGTCGAGGAGGACGCGTTGTCATTCCGTTCCTCGCCACCACTAGTTGAGGAGGACGCGTCGGTGTTCCGCTCCTCGCCGCGACGCATTGAGGTGGACGCATCGGTGTTCCCCATCTCGCCAGCATGCGCGTCGGAGGATGCGTCGGCTCCCCGCTATGAGGAGAGCACCGTGCCGCCCGCCGAGCCCCCCAGCCTTGAGGAGCTTTGGAAAGAAATGTATGTCGCCTTGTGGGAGGCAAAGCCTCCAGCAGAGTGCGCTAAAATAGAGGTGGAGAAGAAGGCCAAGGAAGAGAACCGCGCCGCAGGGCAAGCTGCTTGGCAGGCCTATGTCTCGTTCGAGAGAGTCATGCAATTGGGTCTTTGGCATAAGGCTCGTGAGAGGGCCGTGAGGGTGGCGTAGGATGCCCGTGCCAAAACCCTGAGTGCAGTCGGGCCCAAGCGCCTCATCTACACTTGGCGGTACGTGTACCGGGTGCATGCTTCCAGCGAGGAGGAGTACCTGTTGGCGCCGGATCACCACAACGGTGAGATCGCGCTCGCCCACTGGCAAGCCGCCAATCAGCACCTCACGAGTTGCGAGGCTAAGGAAGAGGCGTTGTGTCGGCGCGCTTGGAAACGGCCATGCACCAGGGCACCCGTGGTGCCCCGCAAGCGCTCCTGTGAGCGTTGTGGCTTTTATTAGGAATATAATTTAGTTTAGTAAGGCGATCTCATTAGTTTTGGAGCAAATGATAAATCCCAAACATTCAGGAATTATTAGCGTCCTTAATTAAGTATGTAAAAGGAAAAGTTTGGAAACCTTGTATATCCGTACGCATTTTGTAAGTACGTGCATATGTCAAATGCACTAACATTTTATCAGTTAAATGTTTGGTCAAAATTTAGCACAAATTACAATGGTGACGAATAAACCAGGACGGAGGTACTAGTAGTAGTTTAGAAGCCCAAATAAATGAGTGAGGCACCTTAATGTTACTCTCCACCGTGACTAGTCTTATGGGAAAAGCTGGGGAAGAGACGGCTTATTCTTTAAGCCGCCAAAAGAACTGGCCCTAGGAGTAGTAGCTAGGGATCGAGTGTGCGAGATAAATCGGAGAAAGTAAATGCAGAGAGATGAAATGCAAAAAAGACAGAGGGATGTGATGGTTGCTTGTCCGTTTATTTTACCTGGCCACTTATTACAGGGAGTGGTTGGGTTTTGTGATATGATGGCTTTATACGTGCATCCACAATGTATCCTTTTGCTGCCTCTATACGTGCATCTATGCCCTTAGAGGTCGTCGCTATACGTTGCTGGATGGAGCCTCTAGGAAAAAAATCTCTAGCGTCGCCTCTAACGTAAGAGGCTGCCTCCAAGCTATTTCTTTTGATTAAAATAATCCCCTAACCCTACTTACAATCATGTAGCCAAATATTTGTGTTTAGATTTGGTTTGAGAAGGATATGATCAGTTGGAGAGGTCAAATATTATATGTTATATGGACCCCACCTTAGTGGTTGCATGTCATAGCTATACAGTACACATTTTTAGCTATGCTTAGAGGCAGGGGCGTAGGGCCCACCTTAGAGGCAGCATGGCCTCTATACACTACTGATGCCCAGTGCCGCGCCACGAGCGGGGTGAGACTCGCGTGCAGCGCCGCCCTCTACACTAGTACTACATCGGTCGTGGTTTATTAGCCCCCCATTGAATTTGACTAAATATTTAACTGACAGAATGTTAGTGCGTGTCCATAGAAACTATATCGTTGGATTCGTATTTGAACATAGTTTTCAATGATATAATTTTAGGTGACATGCATCAGCATTCGTTCAATTTTTTATCGTACTAATCTATAGTAAGGTGCCCGTGTGTTGCATGGAACAGTGAAATGCATTGATCGGGGAGTTATTTATTTTGACAACGGATGTGGGTGTCATCTCATGTGTAACGGCTATTGATAGGTTTCTTAGGATATTATTTCATCTTTAAAGCTCACATACATCCAGGTGAAATAGACAAAAAAAGTATCTTTTGCAAACAAAAGCGTTCAACAGTTCAACCTGCATCCAAAACTTGTGAAGAAATAACACTTATTGTGCTTTGCGAGAAATGATCTTTAAGAATTAGTTTTTGAGTATCAATTATTATACATGTTGGTTACAGATGAAATGACACTTTCTTATAGTCAACAGTTGGCTATACTATTAAGTATTAACCATGCCCTTATACACCTAGATGGAGGGATTAAATCAGGATGACTTGGAAGGGGGCAGAGGAGATGCAAGAAATGGTTCATCATAAGTCTTTCACCAGTACTATAGTAAAAATTACATACATGGAAGATTCTAGACTAAACCATAAATGGATACACTTTTATTCATACGCGATACTCCAATAGAGCAAGATCATGCATGGAAGTCTCCACATCCTTAGACAGCGGATTACATTGTGACGCCCCTAGACCGGAGCTTCAGATGCCTTCCATGTTTTCCAAATTTCGCCGTGTGTTTTGTTTTTCTTGTTGCATTCATCATTGCATCATGTGCACTACATCATGTCTTCTTGCACCATCTTTTTAAAAAACTCAACTAAATATATGGCATGGATCTTTGATCCATTTAAATCGAGGGAGTTCACATGGTGAAATTCTCTATGTAACATATAAAAGTCTCCTACTATTATTAGGGAGCTATTATAAAATATTCCATTAACTTGGAATCACCCATAACACAATTGCACTACTCTTCAACTCTTCTTTTAGCCGACTCAACTTCATATACTTTCTTTTCGACCTTTTAAGTTAAATTGCAATTGAGTTGCAATTTTACTTTCTCCGTAAATGTTCCAAATCTGCTCATAAATCACATCTAATGTGTGGATCATCTCCTCAGATCTCAGCCCATTAAGAGTCCATTTGAATGGGTTTCAAAATTCAAAACTCCTCTTGCCATTTTATTTATATTCCTCAGATTTTGCGAGTCCAGGAAATTTATCCCCATGCCCAAATCATGTTTCCACCATTCATTTCTTTTTTATTTCCTTTGTTGTTTTTTCTGGGCATTAGAAGAGAAAGAGAGGTAGGGAGAGAGAGCCTGCAGCCTAGTCGGGCTCTAAGCTCGGAGCCCAGTTGCACCGAGGCCAAGGACCAGCGCCGGTGCCAGTAACCCTAGCCGATCCCCACACGCACCCATTCTCCTCAAACCCCTCCTCCTCGTTCCCTTCCGCCGCCACCACCCATGCACGCGCTCGCCGCGCTAGGAGCCCGATCCCCTCGCTCAACTCCCTCACTCCCTCGTCCTCCTCGACATTGCCGTCCTCCCAGCACCGCGAGCCTCCTCCGCCGCCTCCTCACCTGCCATGCCTCTGCCGTGCCGACATGCGACCGCCGCCGCCGGGCTCCTCTAGGAAGGCAACCTCTAGCGCGAGCTGTGCCAGGCTCCTCTTTGTCGCATCGTTGCCTTGCCCCGCCATGAATGCCCGCAAGACCTCCTCCGTGCTGAGCCACCGCCTTGGGCCACCCGTCCGTCGCCCCACCGCAGCATCCTGCTTCTCTCGATGCCCCTGCGCCAAGTCCCTCAACCGGAGCGCCGCGCCTATGCCCCTGCTTCCTCCTCTTCACCGGCGAGCATCGCACCGTCTTCTTCTCCTCCTGCCCGCAACCGCGCCCTGCTGCCACTGCCCCTTCTGCAACGCCGCCGTCCGCGACCAGCAGGAGACCGCCGCTTGCCTCACACCTCTGCTGCCGGCGACCGAGGCCGCTGGAGCATGCCCGCAGTCACCCAGCGCCGCCTTGCGCCGCTACTCTCCCTTGCGTTGCCGACGACCCTGATGGCTTCGCTGGAGCGCTCTGCCGTGCCAAGTCCTCGCCAACCTTCCTCTGCATGCCTGCAAGCTCCACCGACGATGGGTTGGGTGCCTTACGCTGTCGGATACGCCAAGATCACCCGGTCCAAGACCACCGCTAGTCCGTCTACACAAAACTGCCAAGTACCTCTACGTATTTGGATGTCGCCAAGTACCATAACGCCTTTGGGAGACCCGTGAACATCAAGCTCCTCTGCCACGAACGGTTATAGTGTTGTGGATCCGACAAGTACCCTCTCTGGACCGCCAAGTTTCTTTACCGGTGACTCGAACGTCTACGGAACGTGTACGCCTCCCATCATCGTAAACCGCTTCCCGAACATGAACGACTACTTCCACGACCGTCCCGAGAACGTCTACTTCCTCTACATTGCACAGAACCTGAACCGTCTCGTTTGCACGCTTCGAAGGTATAACTCCGAGATGACGCCCGCGAACGAATGCATGTGTTGTATGAGATGCACCATATGTTTGCACCATGTCCGAATTGATCCTTGTATGTTCCATGTTTCCTTGTCGTCGTCTCGTGGGAACCCGGTATCTGGGATCACCCCACCCTCCTTGCTTGACACGCTCCCGCCACACTACCCTTTTGCACCGGTATCTCCGTGAGCTACCAGAGCCGATATGGTGCCGTGGCATCATTTTCGGATTCATTGCCATGGCACCCTTTCCTTCCACCACGGTGACAAATGTTTCATAATATGCTCATGTCAACTTTTTCATAAAATTTGCATAAACTTGAACATGTCATCAGCATCATGTTAACAACATTAAGATGTTTAAGATTGTTGTTTGCGTTTAATTGCTAAATGCATATGGGGATTTACCGGAATTGCTGTTTGTTCCGGCCTCATTTAAACTTGTTTAGATAGAGGTTTTTCTCATGCTTCACCTCTTGCCATGTTTATCAACATGTAATTTTGTTGAGTACTTTAAATGAGAGAGAACTAAATAATTGATGTGGTGTTTCGTCAATACGCAACTCGTTGCATATTGAGCTCCACTTAATTTGTAGTATTGTTTGCGCACTTTGCCGTGCCATGCCTCATTAAACCGGACATGCATCATACTTGGTTGCGCATCATGCCATGTTTATGTGATGGTTGTTTACCATGTTGTTTGCTTCTTTTCGGTGTTGCTTCTTCGTGTAGTTCTGGTAATGTTGCGTTTGTGAGGATCCGTTCGACTACATTTGTTTGTCTTCTTCATGGACTCGTTCTTCTTCCTTGTGGGATCTCAGGCAAGATGACCATACCCTCAAAATCACTTCTATCTTTGCTTGCTAGTTGTTCGCTCTATTGCTATGCCGCGCTACCTACCACATGCTATATCATGCCTCCCATATTGCCATGTCAAGCCTCTAACTAACCTTCCCAGCAAACCGTTGTTTGGCTATGTTACCGCTTTTGCTCAGCCCCTCTTATAGCGTTGCTAGTTGCAGGTGAAGTTGAAGTTTGTTCCATGTTTGGAACATGGATATGTTGGGATATCACAATATCTCTTATTTTATTTAATGCATCTATATACTTGGTAAAGGGTGGAAGGCTCGGCCTTATGCCTGGTGTTTTGTTCCACTCTTGCCGCCCTAGTTTCCGTCATGCCGGTGTTATGTTCCTTGATTTTGCGTCCCTTACGCGGTTGGGTGTTATGGGAACCCCTTGACAGTTTGCTTTGAATAAAACTCCTCCAGCAAGGCCCAACCTTGGTTTTACATTTTCCTAACAACCTATCACAGTCCCTTGGGTTCTGCAGACCCGAGGGTCATCTTTATTTTAACCCCCCGGGCTAGTGCTTCTCTAAGTGTTGGTCCGAACTAGAGCCCCTTGCAGCGCCACCTCGGGGAAACCCTAGGGTTGGTTTTAGTTGTACGGATTGCTCATCCGGTGTTGCCCTGAGAACGAGATATAGCAGCTCCTATCGGGATTGTTGGCACATCGGGAGGCTTTGCTGGTCTTGTTTTACCACTGTCGTAATGTCTTGTAACCGGGATTCCGAGACTGATCGGGTCTTCCTGGGAGAAGGAATATCCTTCGTTGACCGTGAGAGCGTGTGATGGGCTAAGTTGGGACACCCCTGTAGGTTATAAACTTTCGAGAGCCGTGCCCGCAGTTATGGGCAGATGGGAATTTGTTAATATCCGGTTGTAGATAACTTGACACTTGACTTTATTAAAATGCATCAACCGCGTTTCTTGCCATGATGGTCTCTTTTCGGCGGAGTCCGGGAAGTGAACACGGTCTTGTGTTATGCTTGAACGTAAGTAGTTTCAGGATCACTTCTAGCTTCACGACCATTGCGTTGCTTCTCTTCTCGCTCTCATTTGCGTATGTAGCCACCATATATGCTTAGTGCTTGCTGCAGCTCCACCTCACTACCCCTTTCCTACCCTTAAGCTTAAATAGTCTTGATCTCGCGTGTGTGAGATTGCTGAGTCCTTGTGACTCACAGATACTTCCAAACAGTTACAGGTGTCGATGATACCAGTGCAGGTGGCGCAACCGAGCTCAAGTGGGAGCTCGATGAAGATCTTGATAGTTGTTTTGTGTATTTTCCGGTGGATCAGCAGTGGAGCCCAGTTGGGACGATCGGGATCTAGCATTTGGGGTTGTCTTTCTTTATTTTGGTTCCGTAGACAGACCTTTGATTGTACTCTGGATGATGTATGATTTATTCATGCATTGTGTGAAGTGGCGATTGTAAGCCAACTCTTTATCCCTTTCTTATTCTGTACATGGGATTGTGGGAAGATTACCCCTCTTGTGACTAAACCACAATGCGGTTATGCCTCTAAGTCGTGCCTCGACACGTGGGAGATATAGCCGCATCGTGGGTGTTACATACATTGAGCGAAGAATAATGATCAACATTTAACTTGGTAATGCATATGTCGAGGTAAACCTCCTTGGAGTCCCCGTGCACCACATTGGGGGCCAAATCCTACCATGCGTCTTCCATGTCCAAATCGGTGGGAAGGTCCCAACTCGGCACAGTCCTAGTCAGCTTGATGCAGCCAGTGTCACCGCCCACGAACCTCCGAGGGGTAGTAACAGTGAGCACGCGCCCATACATCGGCCTCGTGTCAGTGTTAGCGTTAGCGGCGTCGCCCCTGACGCACACTACAGAGACGGGGCGGCGGCCTGCGCGGGCCTTGCCGGTGCCCACGATCAAGAGGAAGATGCTGCCGTCCTCCTCCGAGACTAGCAGGTGGCGTTGATCCTTCAGCGACTCTGGCACAGTGAACAGGTAGCACGTCTCATACTTGATGTTCTTCGCCGCGGGCCAGTAGTGATAGACGGACGACTGTGTGAGGTGATGCATGAGGTCCGCCGGCGAGCCCCAATACGGCATCAGACACTCATAGCAGTAGACGAAGGGCTCCTTAGAGGCATCGACCAAGCCGTCCATGAAATGGGAGTGGCTAAAGGGGACGGTGCTCCAGTTGAATATATGAGCAAGTTACTATGAGATTTACTATGAATAAGCACAAAACAAATCATGATGACAATTAAACTAATCATGTGGACTAGTATAGTAGCTGAACAGAACGAATCTAGGACACAGACTAGAAACATGAATTCTACCATGATTCGAATAGGAAGGACAGAAACATATACAGTGCAATGGGTGCAGCACCGTTGGCGTTGAGGTTGTCGCCCATGTCATTGACGAAGAGGTTGCCAAGGTCAGGGAAGAAGTCGTCATCGGTGAAGTCGTCACTGCCAGCAGTCGCGAGAGTGCACTCCCCAAATTTCAACAGCGCCCGCCGAATGGAGTGCAGGAGGGAGTGGTTGTAGGGGAGGTTGCGGCGGCCGAATGGAGCGCAGGAGTAGCACATGAAGCAGTAGATGGTGCTCCTCCCTAGTCTCTATATCTACTCTTATCTCTATCTCCACTACTCTTCTTTCTTTTTTATAATTTACTAGTAGCTATCAAATCGAATTGTACTGTGCCACCCGCTGCACGCCCTGCTGAACACGCCTCCTTGCCTCCATCAAACCCCAGCGTTAAACCAGCATGCAAACCGAGAAACCTACTCCTGCCCGCGGCAGGAAATATTTTGGTTGTCGTTGGAGAATAATAGTCACATCCAATCAATTTGAGTTAATTGCATCCTTAATCTTGTATTCTAAGTACTCTGTGGGTTCCACTGTCAGTATAGTGTACATTACTTGCAGGCTGGCTACAGATTCATACAGAAAGTTAGAAAGAAACGAATCCATCCTAATCTTGTATTCTAAGTACTCTGTGGGTTCCACTCCCAGTACAGTAGCAAAAGAACTATATATTAAAAAAAATATAAAAAGCTATAGTTTAGGACATAATTCGAACTCAGGCCATCGCGCTACAAGCATCCGGCCAGGACCGGTACACCAGGTGTTCGTTGCGGACGATGCAGGACATATTCACAAATTTGAAAGAAAACGGTTTAGTTTTGATATACATATCACTAAAAATATCTTATGTTTCACTCCAAATGTATTCTTTGGTTTTTTATGAGGTAAGGGAGGAATGTGGTTGGTTTCAAGATACTAAGGGGTTTTGCGTAAACTAGAGCAGAGAAGTGGGAATTGTTGCAAAAGGCCACAACGTACATCACAACCGTTAGATGCAGATCTAATGGTCAGAAATGGCGGATGGCAGACACACCATCATCACCAACAGAGTCTTTTATAGGAGTACTAGCAAGATGCCCATGCGTTGCACGGAAAATCAAGATGCATTTATATGAGTAGTTTATGTTGTGGGAGAAAAGTATGAACAAGAGAAGGCCTTATTAGCAAATGTGGAGAGGGGTGTGGGTATCTTTTTGCAAAATTTCCATAGTTTCCTTCCTATTCGTCAGATATAAATAGGACGGCCTATATTGCAGGATAGCAGGCACACCATCATCACCAACTCTGTTTTTATAAGAGTAGAGACAAGTATAAGTAATATAGGAGTAGGAGTAGAGAAAAAACCGAGTTGGTGATGATGGTGTGCCTGCCATCTTATAGTATAGACCGTCCGATCTATATCTGACAGATAGAAAGAAAACTATGACAATTTTATAGAAGATACTCGCACCTCTCTCCACATTTACAGATAAGGACTTGCCTCGTTCATCCTTATCTCCCACAACCTCATTGTCGAGCAATTAAAAAAGGAAGTCTCTGGAACAACCTGGCATGGTGGCTGCTGCCGGCGCCGTCCATCCCCATGCCTCTGCCCAGTCCGACCACCAGTTACCACCACGCCCCACTCCTCCTCACCTTATTTATCATCTTTCTCTAGGTATCGTTTTTTCGATAAAATGGTCGAGATACCATGTTTCCGATAAAAATCTCGAGATATCATTAGTTTTTACACATGGGATTACTCTTGCATGGGTCAATCACAATAGGTGTTTTGTAAAAAAATGCATCTTGATGTTCCGTGTAATGCATGTGCATCTTGCTAGTTTTTTTCATATAATTCCCAACACCACGTAGACACGGTCTTCGACCATTTTACAACTATGTTAGTATCATTGTTAGTGGTCAGCCAGTGCAAGTTATAGCCCCACGTGTTTTAACCCTTTTTAGTAATGATATCAGGCGATTGTTCGCCACGAGCTCAATCATGGCGAATCCCACGTAACCATCAGATTTCCATCCGACGGTGGCCTGTTTTTAAGCCATAGTATTTGACAAAACCGCCAACCTTACACACATACTGTAACAATGTCGCGGGCGTTTGCAACTGCCATGTCTGCCAGCGAATGTTTGCTGGGGATTGGAGTTAGCACCGATGGCGGTTCGTAGTCGTTCCACGCTCGGGCATTGAAGTTTGTAAATATTTTACATTAGAATATACTAATCCTCCGATGCTAGTAGTAGAGCAGTGTCCTACTCCACTACTACTCTAGTCAAGCAAGTTAGGGCATAGTAGTTGGTACCGTAGGGAGTACCAGCACTGTGATCACTCAAGCAAGTTGTGTGGCATCGATATGACCCTATGCTGCTGGTACGTGTCTCGTAAGACAAGCGGCGTGCTGTAGTCATCATCACCTATACACTTCCCGTAGCACATATTCGCTTCTCCATCCTTGTCCGCACATAATCGTCCAATCTCCATCCTCGCTAAGGCGCCTCCCCCCTCTTCCGAAACCAAAGCACTAACAATGGCAGAACCGAGCAGCGTCTGGCGAAAGAGTGGCTGGAATTCGCTCCCCACAGAGGTAATCAAGCTCATTGTTTCGCATGTAGAGAATCTCAGTACCATGTCGCTCGCCGCGTGCTTGTTGGGGCTGTACCGGTTACTCAAAGCCCTCAGGCCGGAGCTTTTTAAGCCAGTTCCTTGCTTGTTGATGCCGCCTGATCTTCAGAAACCGCGTGTCACGCAGGATAACGATTGTAGGGTGGCGAGCATCAACCCTCTTGACTGCGATCTGATCCCCGTCACCCTCAACTACATTAGTAGTATGTACTGGGTCGGCATGAACACATCTTGGATGGTGCTCGTCAATGGTGGCGGCAGCTGGATGCTCGTGTTGGTCTACACCCGGCAATTGATCCCCCTTCCTTCGATTAACATTACACTACTTTGGCACTGCGGCCCAGAATACTAGGAATCTTACAGTAGCCAACATGATACCAAGTTTGATTTGCTCAAGGTTGTAATCTGCCAAGTGCGCACAAAATCTGCGAATTATAAAAACTTCAGGCTAATTGCGTTCTTCAACCGCGGTCTCTCCTATCTGACAGGTAACTGCGGTAAGTGGATAAATCTGCACGTCCATCACAGGATCATACATCCTCCATGGTTCTCTGATGCCATTGAACACAAGGGCTTCATTTACGCTGTCGACTCCTTCTATGGCTGGATGTATTGCTGGCCTACTCTAGTCATCGCTACAAATGACTATTAGAGCAGTATGTTACTTTCCTATGATATCATGATGGCTTGCTTATATTACTGTCAACATTTACTGAAAAAATATTCAAGCTCATAACATGCTGTTCTTAAGATTGACTACATTAAGAGCCCTTTTTATTTGACTCCAACTTGATACAATGTTGTAGGCCGCCTGGTGTCCCTACCCTTCCTAATCCCAGAACCTTTCAAAGAAAAGTGGCATAGCAGTTGCAGGTGGTTCCTGGCTCGATCAGACGACGGCGAACGATTGATGATTATTCGCACGTACCGGACATGTTGTTTCACGAAATACAATCACAGTCACTACAAGGTCTTTGAGCAGGATCCCAGCTTCTCTGGGCCTTCAGGAATTTTTGACTGGAGGCTGGTAAGTAGCCTTGGTACACGCTCTCTATTTCTCGGACTGAATCATCTGATTAACCAGGAGATAACCGACGACAAGGATCGTGATGGCAGCGTGGTTTCGTTCATCAGGCAAAACTATGTGTACACAGCGTACCATGCGTCTCTGCATGCACCATACCCTGATAGGTGCCGCCACGCTCTGCGGCCCAAAGAACGAGAGAGGGTCGCAAGTATCAGACTTCAACCTGCTGGCTGGAGTTTCCCCCGTCAGGCACCCATCTGGTTCAAGCCGCCAGCCAATCTCCACAGCTTAATAAATAGTAATGTCTAATTAAGCCAGTTAGTTAGATGCGTACACTTGGTGTAGTAGGATCTTTATTTAGTTTTTATGCATACACTTGTTCTTTTTTGGTAGCCCTTTTGTAATGATGGCTGATGTTTGGTTTGGAAGAGAGAGCTGTGTCTTTACTCTTCTGGCCTGCTTACTGCTTCTGTTGCACCCCCGAGCCCTGGTTGCTGCTGCTGCTGCTGTTTTCAATGTACAATCAGTACTATATCTCGTCTGTTGGTTGAATAAATGTGTTGTTAGAATGACAAACACAAAGTTTTGGAAGTCGTTGCACGGTCTGATCCTTTAGTGCCCCGTACCGTATGTAGCGCATACTATTTTTTCGTAGGAACACATTTTCCACTTGTTGATAACATGCAGCCCACTGATGAGGGCCCAATAGAGGAGCCCATAATTAACTGGAAGGGAGGCTCTCACATGAATCCGGCCCAGGTACATGCTCATGGTCCCCTAAACATAAATAAGTAAATAAATAAATAAAGCTAAACGCTCATGCACCAGTTCTTTAAATTTACGATTTAACATGAGGATATTATTTCCTATGATGTGTCATTACATTCAGTCGATATAATTCTTAGGCAAAGATAGCGACCAGTCTTTTCTTTCTCCCTCCGTTTCTTCTTGTAACCAGCGGACCCATCCAAATCATAGTCAACATCGTAAATAGTTCCGGTCCATTTTTATTTTTCAATAAGAATGTCCAACCCAGCCCAGCACATTGGCAACAGCACTTTATCCTCTGCCTTGGTGCACTCGTCGTGGCGCCACCGTCTGACCCTATCAACATAGTGAATCGGGAGAGGACTGTAGATGTGAGTATGACAGTACAGATCCACCAGGTCCACTCCCGAACACAAGCAAAGCGCCTCATTTACTACTCAGATGCACCCCTCATTTTTACTCTAATCCACCCTGCTGATATCTGGGACCCACATCATTTTCAATGTATAGTCAATTCATGACATAATTGCACAATTGTTTTTGAGGATTTGTTCAGAGGAGCAGGCTATAAACTGGGTTGTGCGGTCTCTGTGGCCCGTCTGACAACATGACCAGCCCAGCAGTTTGTTCTTTGGGAAAATAGGTAGGCCATTATTTCTTTTTGAAAACTACCCAAGCTAGGCCTATTTGTTTTCTCCGACTTACTCAGCTGCAAATCTTTCAAGACGACGAGGGATGCATACCAGCCTGGCCAAAGAGTTTGGTCAGTATCTGTTAAAAGTAAATGGGAAAATTAGTTTCTTTTTTTGTTTTTGTTCTTCACTGATATTTTATATATCATTGGATTTTAACATGACATAGTACTAATTTATTTTTAAATTTGTTTTAGTATGGCTAATAACTTTTGGATTAAGAATATTTTGTTCCCTAGCAAAAAATGCGAATTTTCAAAATTTCACACATTTTTAGTTCAAAATTTTAACCCTGGTACTGACCAAAAAATGGGCAGCAATTCTAAAAATAGAAAATGGGCTGCAATAAATTCCATATGAATTAGAAAATGAGTAAAAAATATAATAATAATAGAAAATGGGCTGTACACGCCACAAATTTCGAGGTTGACTTGTTTACGCAAGGCTTTGTCAGTCAACACATGATTCTAGCAGCAGTGACTGTTGGATGTCCATCCAACGACCGACGTGCTTCTTCAATCTCTGATCTTCCTGCTCCAGCTGCCTAAACCATCGCCGGCGGGACTGCCTGTTCCCTCCTCTTGTGGCCCGCTGTCATGCCGCGCAGGCTTCACCAGCCCACCCTTTGAAGAAAATGATTCCTCCCACTGACATCTGGGGTGCACCGGTTCGGAGGCTGGCTGTGGGCCTACTAATTTGACGCATACGCATGGCTTTGTCAACTTGGTCAACAAACAATTCTAGCAGCAGTGACCGTTGGATTTGAATCGAACGGTTGTGTTGTTTCTTCAATCGCTACTCTTCTTGCACCAGCCGCCTAGACCAGCGCCGGCGAGACCGCCTGCTCCTGCCACCAGTGGCCGGCTGTGCTACCATTGAGGCCTCACCGCCCTACTACTCCCACCGACGGCCAGGCCCTACGGCGATGGCAGGCTCACACCGCAACCGAACTAGTGAACCCTCGTACTCCTCTCCGCGTGGGCATCCACTACCACGTCTTCCTCGGCTCTGCGTCATCCCCTTCCTAGGCCTCACCATCGTCCACCACCCTGGTGCTATCGGCGCGCCATGGTCAACATGGTCAACAAACGACATCCATCGGACATGGAGTGTACGTGGAGAGGCTGACAGCTGGGTCCACGACCACACATAAGGAAATGACTCCTTATTATGCGCAAAATAATGATTCCTCCACCTGACATCTGGGACCCATTGGAAGGGCCTCTGTATTTCACGAAAAAAACATTCCCCCCGCTCACAGGTCCGACCCACCAGCTATATATTCACACGCAAGGAAGTGCCTCCTTATTACGCACAAAGAAATTAATACTCCCCCTGCTAGCTGGGTCCCAGCATAGTGGGAGGCTGACATGTGGGCCTACTAAGTTGACGAGGACGGAGGGCTTTGTCAACTTAGGCAGTATGAATGATTCTAGCTCGAGTGACCATACTGTTGGGGAACGTAATAATTTCAAAATTTTCCTACGCACACACAAGATCATGGTGATGCATAGCAACGAGAGGGAAGAGTATCGTCCACGTACCCTTGTAGACCGTAAGCGGAAGCGTTATGAGAATGCGGTTGATGTAGTCGAACGTCTTCACGATCCGACCGATCCAAGTACCGAACACAAGGCACCTCCGAGTTCAGCACAGGTTCATTTCGATGACTCCCCACGAACTCCGATCCAGCAGAGCTTCATGGGAGAGTTCTATCAGCACGACGGCGTGATGACGGTGATGATATTGCTACCGACGCAGGGCTTCGCCTAAGCATCGCTATGATATGATCGAGGTGGATTATGGTGGAGGGGGGCACCGCACACGGCTAAGGGATCAATGATCAACTTGTGTGTTCTAGGGTGCCCCTGCCTCCATATATAAAGGAGCAAGGGGGGAGGCTGGCCGGCCCCTGTAGGACACGCCAGGAGGAGGAGTCCTCCTCCTAGTAGGAGTAGGACTTCCCTTTCCTACTCCTATTAGGAGGAGTAAAGGAAGGGGGAAGGGGAGAAGGAAAGAGAGGGAGGAAAGGAGGAAAGGGGGGGGGGCTGGGCCCCTAGTCCAATTCAGTTTGGGCTAGGTGGGGCGCACGCCCTGCCTCCTCTCTTCCACCACTTGGCCCATGAGGCCCCATACTTCTTCTCCGTATTCCCGTAACTCCCCGGTACTCCAAAAAAATACCCGAATCACTCGGAACATTTCCGATGTCCGAATATAGTCGTCCAATATATCGATATTTACGTCTCGACCATTTCGAGACTCATCGTCATGTCCCCGATCTAATCCGGGACTCCGAACTACCTTCGGTACATCAGATCACATAAACTCATAATGTCGATCGTCACCGAACATTAAGCGTGCGGACCCTACGGGTTCGAGAACTATGTAGACATGACCGAGACACGTCTCCAGTCAATAACCAATAGCGGAACGTAGATGTTCATATTGGCTCCTACATATTCTACGAAGATCTTTATCGGTCAAACCGCATAACAACATACGTTGTTCCCTTTGACATCGGTATGTTACTTGCCCGAGATTCGATCGTCGGTATCTCAATACCTAGTTAAATCTCGTTACCGGCAAGTCTCTTTACTCATGTCCGTAATGCATCATCCCGCAACTAACTCATTAGTTGTATTGCTTGCAAGGCTTATAGTGATGTGCATTACCAGAGGTCCCAGAGATACCTCTCCGACAATTGGAGTGACAAATCCTAATCTCGATCTATGCCAACTCAACAAGTACCATCGGAGACACCAGTAGAGCACCTTTATAATCACCCAGTTACGTTGTGATGTTTGGTAGCACACAAAGTGTTCCACCGGTAATCAGGAGTTGCATAATCTCATAGTCATAGGAACATGTATAAGACATGAAGAAAGCAATAGCAATAAACTAAAACGATCAAGTGCTAAGCTAACGGAATGGGTCAAGTCAATCACATCAGTCTCCTAATGATGTGATCCCGTTTATCAAATGGCAACTCATGTCTATGGTTAGGAAACATAACCATCTTTGATCAACGAGCTAGTCAAGTAGAGGCATACTAGTGACACTCTATTTGTCTATGCATTCACACATGTATTAAGTTTCCGGTTAATACAATTCTAGCATGAATAATAAACATTTATCATGAAATAAGGAAATAAATAACAACTTTGTTATTGCCTCTAGGGCATATTTCCTTCACGTACGATGTCCATCCAACGACCGTAGTGCTTCTTCAACCTCTGGTCTTCGTGCTAAAGCTGCCCAAAGCAGCGCCGGTCGTGCCGCCTGCTCCAGCCTCCCGTGGCCGGCTGTGCTGCCGCGGAGGCCTCACCGCCCCCTACTACTCCCACCGCTGGCCAGGCCATGCGGCGACGGCAGCCTCACACAGCAGACGAACCAGTGAACCCTCATACTCCTCTCCGCGTGGGCATCCACTTCTGCGTCTTCCCTGGCTCCACGTCATCCCCTTCCTAGGCCTCGCCGTCGTCCACCGCCTTGGTGCTCTCGGCGCGGCATGGTCAATGTGGTCAACGACCAACTTCCATCGGAAGAGTACTCTACATGGAGAGGCTGACAGCTGGGTCCACGGCCACAGCAAGGAAATGCCTCCTTATTATGCGCAAAATAATTATTCCTCCACCTGACAGTAGGGACCACAGGACGAACCACCATATTTTATGAAAAAAACGTTTCACCCTCGACTACTAGGACCCACCAGCTATATCTTCACACGCAAGGAAGTGTGTCCATATTACGGGAAAAAATAATGATTCGCCCCCTGATTGCTGGGACCCACCAGCTACATCTTTGCACGCAAGGAAGTTCCTGACAATCAGGACCCACATGGTCGAAGCATACGTAGCATTGTCATTCTGGCCGCGAACATGTACGTACATACGATCGGTCTATATGCAGGCTGCAGCGATGAACCATGGCCATGTAAGGAAGGGCACATGTCATAGTAGAGGCGCGCACGTGTTGTAGTAGACGCACGCACGTAGCATGTACACGTACATACAACGGCCAGGGTGCAAGAAAGTAAATACGACCACGTACGTACATACGGGCGGGGTCTCGAATGCCTACTCGCGCATACCTACGGCCAGGGCTCCTGTACATGGCTGGGTCGGAACGGAGAAACTGCGTCGTCGTCGTTTTCATGGGGACGCAATAGATTGCGTCGTGTTCATCGGGAGGCAACGGAACGCATGCTATTCATCAGGAGCCAACCAGCTTGGACGGAACAACCGATGGAAACGAGGCCTGGCGTATCGCAGAACGGAGGAAACAACCTTGTGTTTGACCGGCCACGGTTGAAATGGGATCCTGTTCATCGAAGGGGTCTGGCGTACCACAAAACGGAGGAAACAGACCTCCTACGGTGGAAACGGGGTCCTGTTGATCGGGAAGTGTGTGGCGTACCGCAAAACGGAGGAAACGGACTTGTGTTGGAGCGCTAGGGTCGAAATAGGTGTCCTGTTCATCGGAGTGGTGTGGCATACCGCAAAATGGGATTCCGCGGGATACGGTTCATCTCCATCGTTGACCTCCTCCACCCTCCACGGGCTACTGTTCATCCACCGTCGACCTCCTCCAGCCTCCACATGCAACTATTCATCTTCGGGCTCGTGTTCATCCAGCCTCCACCGCGCGCTCCTCCACCGGCTACTGTTCAACCAGCCCTCTCCACGGGGTCCTGTTCAACCACCCCTCCATGGGCTACTGTTCATCCAGCCCTCCACCGGCTACTGTTTAGCCAGCCCTCCACGGGGTCCTGTTCATCCACCCCTCCACGGGGTCCTGTTCATCCACCGGCTCAATCGATCGAGGAACTATTCATCCAGCGGCAACGGCCTCTACTACCACGGGGTCCTGTT
>NC_041386.1:359660792-359684326 GCF_002162155.2 Triticum dicoccoides | reverse complement strand
AACCCCCCCCCCCAACAACGCTCACTATTCATCCAGAGGCAGCATCGATCGGCTTTAATTAGCAGTCGTAGCAAAGGAATCACTCGGGTTCAGTTAACAGCAAGGGATCGATCAATCGCTCAGGTTCAGGAACGCGTAGCCTGCAGTACAATCGCTCAGGTTCAGTTAGAGCCCAATGCCTCGCACCCACGCGCGTACGTGTACGAGAGAAACGTGCATCGTTGGGCCCCCAACCACCCAGTGTAATCGGGAACTCCCCGATATTTTCATCGCCCTCGCTTCTACCACGGTTTTTTCCATCATGGACGGCCCAAAGAATGTCATGTAGCTACGTCTCGGGCCCGGCCAGGACAAATTGCCCATTTTTTGTCATGATT
Organism: Triticum dicoccoides; assembly: GCF_002162155.2. Lineage (NCBI taxonomy): Eukaryota > Viridiplantae > Streptophyta > Magnoliopsida > Poales > Poaceae > Triticum > Triticum dicoccoides. The sequence continues at coordinate 359,683,949 of NC_041386.1, read as the reverse complement.
TTTTTCATAGAAGTAGGACCCCACCACATCTATGATGATACCGAGTTTTGTCACAATTATCGTCATAGAAGTGTCATTAGTATGACAAAAAAAATTATTTCGGCCCAAAATGTCACGGATGTGTCTTTTTTGTAGTGAAATAAGCCGTACTTTGTGATGCTCATCTACTCTATCTACACCCAACTATTCATAGGGTCAGTTGCAGCTATGTCAGAGGGTAGTAATAGTCAGAATAGGTCTGAAGAGAAGCTCAACCTCAGTTAGGGTACTAGTCCCTCTAGTAGCTCTGATGATGGGAGTAGGAGGCACTCCCAGCAATTTTCCTAAGGCATCTACTAGGCAAAGGAAGAAAAAGACATCTGAATCCGAGGATGAAGATTTTGTGCTTGAGGAGGAAGTGACCTCCAAGAAGAAGGTACTCAAGAAGGAGTATGCTACTGCTGCTGCCACAAAGTCAGGCATGTCCAAGAAAGCTCCTACTAAGGAGACTCCAATATCCAAGGCCAGAGCCTCAACTCAAGAAACCATGGATTTTATACTTGAACCAAGAGAGGAAGAGGCTGCTGGTGGAAATAAGAGGAAGGAAAGGGTCTGGAAGACCATTGCCAGAGTGATTGGAAAACCATCATGATAACATATGAGGAATAATAAGAGGAGTAGGAAGAGCCTGCTGCACCTCCTGCCAAGACACAAAAGCTGATGGGGGATGCCACTAGGACTGGGGCTATTTGTTCTAAGCCCAAGTCTACCCCCAAGCCTTCAGCTCAACCTCAAGCCCCCAAGAAAACTACACCAAAGAGATCTACCAGGAACATCTCAGTTGCTAAAAAGAACAAGGCCCAGTGCCTGAAGTTCAAGAAGAAGAAGAGCCACTAGTGCTCAAGAAACCCAAGCCCAAGATTCCAAACCACAATGATGATCATCCTGTGGTAGAGAACTTGAAGTTGAGAAATGATGCAGGTCTGAGACTATGGAGGAAGACTGATCCTTATGCCACTAGGAGAAGGACTGCTGTGGACTATCGCTTTCGCACCAAGGAACATCAAGACTTCTATGAGACTATCCTATTGGACAAGAAACCCATTGTGTGTGACATGAAATGGGTGGACTAGAAGTACATTAACTCCAATGAAGATAACTTTCCTCATGTGCATGAGAGCTTCAAGATGAATGGAGTGGACAAGTTTGTGGGATAGAAGTTGACAAAATGGAATGATGAGATGATAATGCAATTCTACTCCACAACTCACTTCTACCCCGATGGAAAGATAATATGGACGACAGAAGGAACCAAATATCAGTCTACTATGTCAGAATGGGACAAGTTGATCAATGCCCCAGAGGAAGATGAGGATGATCTTGATGTGTACAGTAAGTCTAGGAAGGATCACAACTCCATGGCTAACATGTACAAGCCTATCCCAGATGTAGCATTGGACACACACAAGTTTGGATCCATATATTATCTAATTGTTGGTTTGACCACCATGAACACCATCTTGAGGCACACTCTTTTTCCCAAGTCAGGAGATCGTAGGATGATTCGTGGTCACTCCATCAACTTGCTTTCACTTGTTTGATGTTCCATAGAAATTCAAAATGATGAGCTTGATAGTAGAGACTATGAAGAGAATAGCTGCAGACCAGAAGAGATCTTGTGGATATGCGGCTCACATTCAGACTTTGATCAACTCCAAGATGGGAATTGGGACATATCTACTAGACAGAAAGCACCTTCCCCTAATGCTAGACTTAGAGGACAACGAGGTTGTCATGGATGCTTCACATCCCACATGTGCAAAAGCCCAGGAGAAGATAGAGAAAGCAAAGGCTGCAAAAGCAGCAAAGGCAGCAAGTGCCCCAGATGCTTCAGTTGCGAATCTCAAGACCAAGCAAGGCCAACTCAGTTATCTGCTTGAGGCCACCGTGAGAATTAAGCAAAGCTTGGCAAACTTTTCTCAAAATCAGCAAAGTCTTGAGAGGATCATTCAGACTAAGATTCATGACCTGATGTAAAAGGTCATTGAGATTCAAACTATTGTGGAGAAGCTTCCAGAGGATGCTGAGGACAGGGATGATAGACACACTACATACACATTCTAGAGAGTGCCAAGCACACAAAGGTCATCAGCTATGCCAGTTGCCAAAGACTCCAGGACTACCACTTCAGCACCTACAGTCACTGCCACAATTATTCCTCCAGTGTCAACTCCTCCAGTTCCACAAACTTCTTCAGAGGCATTCATAGACGCCCTCCTCTCCATGCCGTCTACTCACACTGGAGCAACAAGGCAGAAGACCCCTTCAGGAGCTCTCGTAGATTGTGTCTAGAGTGTTGTATAGCACTATACATTTTCAAACTTCTTGGTAACTTGTTGCCAAAGGGGGAGAAAGTGTATAGATCATAGGCTAAGAGAGAGAGAGAGTGCTTCTTGCTTTTGTTGGTTTCATTTCCATTCTTGCTACTTTGGTCGTTTGGTTGATTGATACTTATGCTACATTTGTGTTATGCTCGTGAGATACTTATGTGATCATGTATTTGATCATATTATGCTTAATGTGTGCTTGCTTGATTATATCCATAAATGTTTGTGTATGATCAATCACTTGTATCCTTGGTGATGAATGCATGTTATTTAACTCCTATCATTTTTTAACACTCCACCAAGATGTATGTGACATGGAAGAGTGACCCATGATCCTAATCGATTGTGCATTTGCATTCAAAAGGAAATTGTAAATAATGCACAAATTTATGGGGAGCTCTTACTTATCACATACTTCTCAAAGCGACGATGTATTTCATTCAAATTATCATTTGTCGAACCTTTGATCTATATGTTGTCATCAATTACCAAAAAGGGGGAGATTGAAAGTGCAACTAATCCCTGGGTGGTTTTAGTAATTCATAACAGCATATAGCTCATTGAACTAATATCCATTCAAGTTAAATATTTCAGGAAGTTTAACGATTGGCATGACATGGACTAGAGATGTGGACCCCTCAAAATGCTAAGGACACATACAGGCAAAAAAAATCAAGACTCTTCATTTCTATTTTAGTGGTCCAAGATTACATCGAGTCCATAGGAAAGCCAATACTATTAAAAGGGGATGAGGTGTTGCCTACTGGTCTACCTGCTCAAAGTGCTTAGTGATATTGCTCCAAAACCCTCAACCACTTTCTCACTTCCAAATATGTCTAAAACTCAAAGTCAAACTCGGCCTCTCCGAACTGATCTATCCGACGCCATCGAGTTCACTTGACCAAGCCACTGCCAGAAACGCTAACACCTCGGTCACACCGATACGGATCTCGGTCTCACCAAGATGGCCTTGAAATCTCTCTGTTGCCTATTGTGATTATTTCAGTCTAACTGAAATGTGCAATAGGTCCCATAGAATTTGCTTGACCAACTCTTTGTTCGCTCTTTGCTGAAATCGGTCTCACCAAGTTCAAGCAATCGGCTTCACCGAGATGAGTTTTTTCCCTAGGCCTAGAACATCGGTCCCACCGAGTTGTTCTAGTCGGTCACACCGAGATTTCTAACATTCACATTTTGAACTAAATCTTTCTCACCGAGTTGTTCTATTCGGTCTGACCGAGTTGGGTCAAATGTGTGTAACGGTTGGATTTTGTGTGGAGGCTATATATACCCTCCACCCCCTTCTCCATATGTGAGAGAGCCATCAAAACGTTCCTACACTTCCATCCTACATTTTCTGAGAGAGAACCACCTAAACAGGTGTTGATATCAAGAAATTCCAATCCAACCACAAGAATCTTGATTTCTAGCCTTCCCCAAGTTGCTTTCCACTCAAATCATCTTTCCGCCATATCCAAATCTGTTAGAGAGAGTTGAGTGTTGGTGAGACTATCATTTGAAGCACAAGAGGAAGGAGTTCATCATAAACACAAATCTATTACCTTTTGAAGAGTGGTGTCTCCAAGATTGGTTAGGTGTCACTTGGGAGCCTCCGACAAGATTGTGGAGTTGAACCAAGAAGTTTGTAAGGGCAAGGAGATCACCTACTTCGTGAAGATCTAACCGAGTGAGGCAAGTCCTTCATGGGCGATGGGCGTGGTGGGATAGACAAGGTTGCTTCTTCGTGGACCCTTTGTGGGTGGAGTCCTTCATGGACTCGCGCAACCGTTACCCTTTGTGGGTTGAAGTCTCCATCAACGTGGATATATGAAAGCACCACCAATCAGAACCATGCCAAAAATCTCTGTGCCATCATTGCATTTGCACTCTCAAACCCTTCCCTTTACCTTCATATGCATTTTTTTACTTTCCGCTGCTACACTCTTAGAATTGCATGTGTAGGTTGATTTCTTGACTTGTGCTAATTGCTAAAATTTGCCCACAAATGAAATTGGGAAAAGGTTAGTTTTTATTTGGTCAAGTAGTCTAATAACCCCCCTCTAGACCTACTTGCGATCCTACACCCTCTCTCTCTCTCTCTCTCTCTCTCTCTCTCAGAGGGAAGGAGCATGTCGTCGCTAGCTCTTATGGTTGTCGGTGGAGGCAGTCAACTCGGGCATCATAGATGTGGTGGCAATGATGACCTCAAGAGTGATAAGCAGGTCAAGTGCGACCTCATCACATCAAGGTGTAGTACAGTGTCAGACTCGGCAAAGGTTGGTGCCATGACCCTCCTCTCTCTCTCTCTCTATCTATCTATCTATCTTTACGTGCCTCACATAATTTATGGTCTTGTATTCTGTCCCTCTCCCATGATTGGTGGCCAAGTTGCAATGTTTCAAGCTAAGCGTGTAGGGATAACGGACATCGGTGCAGCCATGGAGGAGGAGAATCTTCAAGGACGACATGGTGCTCTAGGTTCTTGTTATTTGTGTACAACTTTCCTCTTTATGTGCTGGCACTTGTCCATGTTCATATCCATACATTTTACTGTGTAATTTATTTTGTTTCCTTTTTGCATCGACATGCATGTCTTCCTACCAGTATAGTGTGTTTGTGTTAAGGGAAACATATCCTAACAGTAGTCTGATAGAAAGCCATCGTCAAACCACTAGTAATCCACCAGTTCCTATTAAATCACATGGTCTAAATATCAAGAGAGTAATCGCCTTTTCCGTTTCTAACAACCAATATCTCACGCTCATGTATTCGCTGATCCCTCAGTCTATTTCTTCTCTTCAAACCCTAGAGATTTTCGTCAACCATGCTACCACTGTCTCCTTGTATTATCCCTCCCAGATTCAATCTCCATGGTACCATGCTTCCTTTCCACCTCGCCGCCGACCACAACATATGCCACACTACCTAGATCTGATCCCTTAATGCGCCATCCTCCTCCATCTTCCATTCTTGCGGTGCAGCCTTCGAGTGACCTCACTGGTGTACCAGTGGGTGGTCGCTACCTCGCCAAGTTACCCAGAGGTTCAACAGGTTACCAGAGTACCACCCGGTATGAAATTGTTCTTCTAGTTATTAAGTTAGTCAATCATCAATCTCTATTACTAAATCAGGATCGAATGTCGTTTTCGTTCAACCTTCTCGACCTCTTCCCTCACTCTTCGTACACGTACGATTAATAAATGAGGAAAACCACCAACCGCTCCTCTCGTCCCTGCTCGAGAAAAAAACCAAAGAAAGGAAAAATAGACCCACCAACACATGTCCCTTTCGCCGGTCCCACCCATATCATAGCCCTCTCTCTGCACGCATGCACCGCTCATCCTAGACGGTCGCCATGGCCTCCATCGATTCTCGACAGGCCATAGGACGCCTCCACCATGCCGGTTAAGATCTTGTCATAGGCCATGGTTGGGTGCCACCACCACTCATCTCCTATGCATGCACTACTGCAGGATGGTCCAAACGCGACACTACAATCAGAGACCCTTCGACGAAACTGTGTCCAATGCCATAATCGCAAATGGTGGTGTAAAAAACTGTCAAAAGGGTGCAAAATGTTTGCGATGACGGATGCATAAAACATGGTTCAGATTTTAGTTGCGTGTGCGATGTAGGGCATACGGTTCAGGTCAATTAACTGTTTGCGATGAGGACGGACAAAATAAACGGGCAACCAAATGAAGGTGTGTGCGATATACAGCATATGGTTCACTAGGATGAATTGTGTGTGATTAGGCAACTCAATGGAGACGGTTCAACTGAAATAGAATGTGTGATACGCGGCAAACAGGTCCGTAATTAGAAATGTGTGCGAAGACCAGTAATAACACAGACGATTGCTGTTAATAAGCCATGTGATTTGCTCTGTCTACAGAAGAATAACATGTATATATATAACTGAAATAAACATCCAATTACATAAGTGACTATACAGATCATTCGCACACACATCAATAAACAATTGCATGCATTCTAAAGTAGGAGAAATGATCGTCTAGTCATCTACTTCTTGTGACGCTCCAGCCACTGCTCTATGGCTCCATCCCTCGTCTGGGGCAGGAGGAAGACACTTCCTCATGTCCACGATCCGCCTGTACATCTTGTAGCTTGTGTACGCGTCCATGGCGGTGTACTTGACATGTTGTTCATGCAGTCTCTCATGCCACACACTGTGCCAGGCGGTTTTGTCCTTACTGCTCTCATTCTTCATCTTCATGTAGTAGGGGTCGATGATGGCCGAGGCAAGGTTAATCAGGGAGTTTAGTTTTTTTGTTGCTGCCCCAGACCTTGTAGTGGTGCTAGATGTTGACAAGATTCGGGCATTTCAAGCCCGAAACCTTGAGCACTTTTAGATCGTTGGTAGTGTCCACTTTAGCAAAACTGTAGTCGGAGCTGTTGACAAACCTGGAGAAATGCTTGCAAGGCCTTGTGGCCAGGTGGTAGTGGTAGATGAGGACGTCATGTCGCATGCCCAACTGGGCGACGGAGACCTTCTGATCATGCTCGGCATGATCCATGGTGTACTCGAGGTCGAAGCCGACCACTTGGTACTTGTCCTCGGCAAGGAACTGCTCCATAGTTTGGATGGAGCTCTCCACCGAGTCCGGATCATTCGTGTACACCACCGAGAGATCCATCACCCTCACGTGGGCATCCATGACGTGTTGCAAGGTGAACTGCCCGCCGTTGTCGTCGTCGGCCGCTGGGAGCGCCATTGGAGCCACGAGGAGCACCATTGGAATCGTTGGATGTCCTCCCTGTATGCATCCTCGTGGGTGTCCTTATTGTGTCGTGTGAGATGAGAGATGAAGGTAAATGGCTACAGGAATAAAAGGGGCCCGGGCAGCATGGATTCCCGGCGCGTCCACATGGCAGTTTTTGCAACAGGTAACTGCATCATCGCGCCCGGTGCAACCGCATGCACACGAACATGTGTGATCATGAGCCAACTCCAAACACTGGCAGCGTGCATGGAGGGATGAGGGCAGAGCACCCGGAGGGACGCGAGAGCAAAGCGCGTGCGGCGAGATGCGAGCAGAGTGCGCCATGGCCGCATGAACCGCAAGCAACCACACGCATAGAGCAATTGAACATGCAGGAAATGGTCGCCTACAAGCCGGCCGACAGTTGCGTCACCGCATAGAGAGTGGCAGTGTGCTACTACCTCTGTCTAGTCTATTGTCCCCTTTATATTCTGTGCCATACTTCGCCCTAAAATTTAACCAACAAAATATTAATGGATGATATAAAAATTATATAATTGGAAACTATGTTCAAATACGAATCCTACTATATAATCTTTGGCGACATGCATTCGTATTTTATTTGCTAAATCGTACTTATAAACCAGGATGGGGGTATAGTAGGTAATTAAATCACAAGCGTTTTTTATTAACCATATGTGTACGTGGCCTTTCGTCCTCCTCTGGCATGTCTTGTCACCCCGCTGCCACGGACGACTTACAACACAAGCTTGCACAGTGCGCGGGGGCATTCTTTTGGCCAAACGGTGGTGCCAATGAATCGTCAGTGAGCCGGTTCCCGCGCAACCTCGTAGGTTCCCGTGCAAGCTTCCCACCTGAATCGGTGAAATCCCCCAGAATCTCAATCTTACTGGCCTGCTATATAAACCCTCATGGCCAGGGAGTCCCGCGTCGCGTTTTCCCCTCCCTCCCTGTAGCTTATCTCATATGCTTCTCCCACAATCGCCAATGGCACCGGTCTGTCGTCGTCGCTCAGCCACTCCGCCGTCATCATAGGAAAGCTCCAGGTGGGAGGCTACACCACAGCGGCAGCGCAGTCCCTGGCGTAGTGTAGTGCGCGTGGCGTCCCTATTGGGTGTGGGCAGAACACCCACCACATGCATTGCCGCCGCTGCCCGTCGGAAGCTGTTGCCGGCTGCCGTTGCCACCACACCACCGTCGAAAGCTAGGGCCATCTCCCGCTCGGCCGCCATGGCCCGAAGGCGGGAGGTGGCAGTCGTGGCCGCCACCCCACTGCCAACCACCATGGCCATCACCCGTTCCGCAACCACGGCCCGAAGACGGGAGGTGGTGGTCGCGGCCTCCACCCCATCGTTGGCCGCCGTGGCCGCCAACCCACCGTTGATTGCCGGGGTCATCACCCGCTCCGCCATCGCTGCCCATAGGTGGAGGTACAGGTGGATGCCCGCATGTGCGTTAGCGACCTTGCGCGCTACACCGAGTTCCTACAGGAGGAGGAGGAGGAGCGCCTCATCGAGCATGCAAAGAGCCTTACCGCCGCCGTGGCCGCGACACACGCCGCCTCAGATGCGAGGAATCAGGAGATCTATGAGGAGAACCACCGCTTCGAGAGGGGTGGTCTGTAGCGGCAGAGGTTGCTCGAGGTGAGCGTCGCTGAAGCTGCAGCAGCGGCAGGCACCGTATTGCAGTTGTCCAGCTCGTCGGTAGGCTCCTCCTACTCTGCCTCTTACTAAGCATGCTCGGCAGAGGAGAGGCAGCCGGAAGTTGTACAAAGCCCCTCCGTAGTAGTATTAGTATTTCGGGGCTATTTTGTTCAGTTCATCTGACTATATATGTGGTGGAACTGTAGAACATACTTAAAATTAGCTAGTATATATAGTTGAACTAGCTATTTCAGTACGTGGTTGGCAACAATTGGGGAAAAGTTTGGTCGGTTCAGCTATCGAGTTGAACTGTTTGTATAAATTAAGAATGACTGCTTAATCTATGAATGAAATCTATGCTTAATTACTTAATTTTAGTTGCAAAAATTAGATACTGCTAGGTATTTTTAGCTTCATATTTTGACAAATCGCAGTGTTACAAGGTTTACAAATGGCAATGTTACTAGATCAACAAATGTCAATCTTTCCAGTTTGACAAATGGCAACATACCCAATATGATAGATGCACATCTTACCAAATTGATTGTAAGTGGTTGCACGCAAGTCATCCAAAAGAACCTTTTTCTTTGAAGAGATGCACAAATCCTGCTCTCACTTTGCATACGGATGTTCTATCTAAAATGTTTGCATCAGGTGCTACACAAATCCTGCCTGGCACATTTTCCCTTGGCTTCCGGGGGAAGTTATCGGTTTGCATACGGGTGGTCTAACTAAAACGTTTGCGATGAGTGTTTTATATTTAAAAACCATTGACGTTTCTCTCAAAATAAAATCGTTTGATAAGTCTGTACATTAAGAGAGAAAAATGCAAGTTCTCTCAACCCATATCTTTCATTCAGTCATACTGTGAATTTATGTTCATATGATCGAGATAGAGTATTAAACCCAAGAAAAACCTATCTCCGGTAGCAGCGGAGGCGGAGGCGGCGTGCCGCGCCATCGTTGTCGTCCTCCGGGATGCCATTGTTGAAGTCTTCAATGGAGCACAGAATGTCCTGGGATCGACGGGCGGGGCGCGGGAGGACGACAGCTGGTGGCATTGAGAGGGGAGCTTTCGCGGTGTCCCATGCCGCTGTGGGGGGCGCGTGCACGGAGAGGAAGGCAGGCGGCCATGGAAGTCAAAGGGCTCGCTTCCCAGTGAGCCTGCGTAGCATACAGCTTGCACGCTTCCCAGTGAGCATGCACATTGGAGGACAACATGCACGCCTCTCGGTCAGCCTGCGCACCGGACTGCGCTCGCACGCCTCCCGTTCAGTCAAGGTCAGACAGCTATCCACACGGCACCTCCTACTGCCATTAAAACCAATACACATGGCGTCACGTGAATGGTTAATAGAACGCACACGGTTTGAATTATACAAACATTTGAGATATTAAACTGGCAACTATTTTTTGAAAATGCCTTTGTTGGCTGTCATTATTCGAGTGCGCCTTCTATCAAAATGGACACAAAAATACCACAGCATGTCGGGTGCCATTCCATGATAGCATGCCAAGTTTCATGAATTTTAGACGAGTTTTGGATTTACTAGAATTTAAAAATAAAGTATCTCAATGCTTTGCCGGCAATCAACGGTGCCCTGGTTTTTGAAATTCATTCCCATTTCCTGCATGGGACCTAAGCATCCACCCAAGGACACATATTTGATTTTTCAACCAATTATATGCACTGGAGCTTGTGCATGTAGTTCAAATTTGAATTATGCACATAAATGCATTGACAATTCAGTTAATGCATAAAAATATCCAAACGAACCCCGAAAAATCAAAAAAATTGACACAACACTCCTGTCGTTCTATGTTGACATGAGAAATTTTTTGAAAGCAATAAGAGCCAATGGATATCATTTCATTCCCAAAGCTGGGACGTTCCCTACCGAAACCATCATGCTTGTTGTGAGAAGCTTTGGTTTGTGAGAAGCATATACCCAAACCTGCCCCAAATGGGACAAAAAATTTATCACGGCATGTTGATGCCGCTCCATGATAGCATGCCAAGTTTCATGAATTTCGGATGAGTTTTGGATTTACTAGAATTTCAAAACTAGGTACCTCAATGTTTTACCGGCAATCATGGTGCCCTGGTGTTTGAAACTTGTTCCCATTTCTTGCATGGGACCTAAACATGCACCCAAGGACACATATTTGATTTTTCAACCAATTTATATGCACTGGAGCATGTGCATGTAGTTCAAATTTGAATTATGCACATAAATGCATTGAAAACTCAGTTAATGCATAAAATTGTGCAAACGAACCCCGAAAAACAAAAAAAATTGACAGAACACTCTTGTTGTTATATGTTGACATGAGAATTTTTTTGAAAGCAATAAGAGGCAATGGATATCGTTTCGTCCACAAAGTTGGGACGTTCCCTACCGAAACCATCATGCTTGTTGTGAGAAGCTCTGGTTTGTGAGAAGCATATACCCAAACCTTCCCCAAATGGGACAAAAAATTTACCACGACATGTTGATGCCGCTCCATGATAGCATGCCAAGTTTCATGAATTTCAGATGAGTTCTGGATTTAGTAGAATTTAAAAACTAGGTATCTCAATGTTTTGCCGCAATCAATGGTGCCCTCGTGTTTGAAATTTGTTCCCATTTCCTGCATGGGACCTAAGCATGCACCCGAGGACACAGATTTGATTTTTCAACCAATTTATATGCACTTGAGCATGTGCATGTAGTTAAAATTTGAATTATACACATAAATGCATTGAAAACTCAGTTAATTCATAAAAATGTCCAAACGAACCCTGAAAAATCACAAAAAATGACAGAAGACTCCCGTTGATCTATGTTCACACGAGATTTTTTTTGAAAGCAATAACAACCAATGGATATCATTTCGTCCCAAAAGGTGGGACGTTCCCTACTGAAACCATCATGCTTGTTGTGAGAAGCTTGTGAGAAGCATATACCCAAACCTGCCCCGAATGGGAAAAAAATTACCACGACATGTAAATGCCGCTCCATGATAGCATGCCAAGTTTCATGAATTTCAGACGAGTTTTGGATACTAGAATTGAAAAACTAGGTATATCAATGTTTGCGGCCGAGTGACGGTGGCCGGGTGCTTGACATTCATTACCATTTTTTGCATGGGACCTAGGCATGCAACGAAGAACACATATTTGAATTTTCAACCAATTTATATGCATTAGAGCATATGCATGTAGTTAAAATTTGAATTATGCACATAAATGCATTGAAAACTCAATTAATGCATAAAAATGTCCAAACGAACCCCGAAAAATCCCAAAAATTAACACAACACTCCTGTTGTTCTATGTTGACACTAGGAAAAAATTTGAAATCGAGAAGAGGCAATGGATATCGTTTCGTCCAAAAAGGTGAAGCGTTCCCTTCAGAAACCATCAGGCTTGTTGTGAGAAGCTTTGGTTTGTGAGAAGCATATATCCAAACCTACCCCAAATGGGACAAAAAATTTATCACGGCATGTTGATGCCGCTCCATGATAGCATGCCAAGTTTCATGAATTTCGGATGAGTTTTGGATTTACTAGAATTTCAAAACTAGGTACCTCAGTGTTTGCGGCCGAGTGACAGTGGCAGGGTGTTTCACATACATTCCCATTTCTTGCATGGGACCTAAGCAGGCAACCAAGGACACAAATTAGAATTTTCAACTAATTTATATGCATTAGACCATGTGCCTATAGTGCAAATTTGAATTATGCACATGAATGCATAGAAAACCCTGAAAAATCCTAAAAATTGACACAACACTCCTGTTGTTCTATGTTGACAGTAGGAAAAAAATTGAAATTGAGAAGAGGCAACGGATGTCATTTTGTCCAGAAAAGTGAAACGTTCCCTACCGAGACCGTCACACTTGTTGTGAGAAGCTTTGGTTTATGAGAAGGTTATACCCAAACCTGCCCCAAATGGGACAAAATTTTTACCACGGCATGTTGATGCCGCTCCATGACAGCATGCCAAGTTTCATGAATTTCGGTCCAATTTTGGATTTACTAGAATTACAAAAGCAAGTACGTCGACGTTTTTCGGAGAGCCACGGTGCCGTGGTGTTCGAATTTCATCCCCATTTCTTGCATGGGACATAAGCATAAACCCAGGGACACATATATGATTTTACAACCATGTTGGTGCACCGGAGCATGTGCATGTAGTTTAATTTTGAATTGTGCACCTGAAATGGCTAGAAAACCAATTTAATGTATAAAATGTTCCAACGAACCCTGAATAATTCCAATTCTTTTACGACACACATATAGTTGCATGTTCACTGCAGATAAAAGGTCTAGCAATTTAAACACCGTCCATTGCCACTGTGACCCCATTATGTAATTCAAATCAAGATGAAAAATCAAGTAGATCGCACATAGTTTATTATAACCAACCATGTGAGATGCAGCACAAAATATCCTGGAGCACCGTCGGTGTATAGTACGCCTATGGCTTATGCGAAAAGGTGCGTCGGCTATAGTCACAGCCGACATCTCAAGCACACTAGCTCGCTCCCCAAATATCATTTCATTGTTCAATCGTCGCCGGTGAAATATGGGCACATGGACCCACGTCGTGAGGGTAACTTCAGTGGCCCACTCCGGCGAGAGCGCGGCCACAACCGCCATGCGTGTGCTAACAAGGTGCATGAGTGTGGCTGCAATCTGCGACCGGGCGGCCAAGGCAGCCCAAATGGCCGCTATTGCTTCTTAGGTGGCGGCAACTACATCTACCTTGGGGATAGCAACTTGCGATAGAGGCACTGCAGTTGTCTGTTCCGCAGCGGCGGCCTTAGCCCTGATGAAGGCCGCCCACGACTATGTCGAGGCCGTCCACGCCCAGCTCTTGGAGGTCACCACTCAAATCGAATGAAGCTTCTCTGACAACGGTCGGCAACCCACGGCCGAAGAGCTTGCAATCGCCGAGAGCATTCGAGCAGCCGTCCGTTCCTCCGCTGCATACCTTGCGACAACGGAGCCCGTCCAAGCCCAGATCGCGGCCGCCCATGCCCAGCTCATGCTGGCCTTTTCCAAAGAGATGGCGGATGTGGATGGCGAGATGCTTGCCGAGTATGATGCGATGGATGCCATGGATCCCCTTCCCTAGGAGACCGTCTGGCGCGAGCTGGACATGGTGGTGGCGGCGGAGATCGACGAGCACCAGCCATAGTAGTATTCTTTGTTTTGTTTAATTAAGAACGCTGGTCTTTAATTTGTTAGAGTAATGTTTAGGTCAGCTAGCTCTATTTAATTGCTGAACTTGTTCGATTAAGAAGTGTTGGTGTGTTGTAGTCTCCTTTGTGTACACAAATTATGCAATGACGTGGATGACCACTGTAACCATGGAAATTCAAACCAAAATTTGTGACATTCAAACTCATCACACACGGGTTAAGCTATCTGAATCGTTTGTGATGTTCACATATCGTACATAGTTCTGAATAAGGGACTGTGTTTGCTGACACTTTGCGCGCAAGTTTTTTTGCTGAAGCGATTCCGAATTTTCGGCTTCCGCGGAAATATCTACCTCCCCGCCCCCCCTCCCCTTGCCAAAAGCCACATTTCCCCTGTTTTTGCATTCCTTTCCAAGTTGAAACCTTTACTCCGTGCTTGCAGTGCTGCCTCCTCCCCGGCGACCCTCCTTCACGCTGCTCGGCCTCGTCTATCCAGGCAGGTAATCCACACCCGACCCCCATCCTCCTCCTCCTTCCACATCCCAGATGCCCCAACCGTTGGCAGAAGCGCGACACCTTCCACCCAAATCACCGACCCCTCCACCAAATAAGCGCCGCCCTAAGCCATGGTGCACGCAGTATAGCCAGGATCTCAAGGAGCATTTGGCAGCGGAGAAGCAAATCATGGCCGCATGCGCGGATGAGGTTGCGATGGCTGCCATTCGTGCCAAACCCTAGATCTTGGAGGAGCACCTTGCCATTTGCTAGCTACGCCAGTTAAGCATGCTCGGTTTACCCGTTGCGTGTGCTGCTCCTGCCTTTCCTTCACAAATTCTAATGAATTGTGCTATCTAATTTTACCATGCAATCTGTTGCTCTAGTGTATATGTTGTATATGTCGTGCACTGTGGTGCTCACTTATTAACTGTTCTGTTAATTAGTTGTTGTCTTTAGTTAACTGTTCGGTTCAATTCTGCAAATGTGATGTTCAATTCTTCAGGCTGCAATTTTGTATTGTCTTCCATGTGAGAAAATAAATCTAATTTATCTTTACAAAATACATGAGAAACGAATACAATTGCTATATTTCCAAGTTGTCAAGCATGCTTGGTTTGGTCATACATTGTGCAATGTGGTGCTCAGCTAACGTTTTGTTCATTTGTGTTGTGGTGTTTAGTTAACTGTTTGGTTCAATTTTGCAATACGATGTTCAATAGTTGTGGGTGCATTCTGTTACTGTATACCATGTGAGGAATAAATTGAGTTTGGTTGTAGTAAATACATGAGAAACAAATACAATTGCTACAATTGGTTGTAGTTAACTGTTTGGTTAACTTTCTGATCTTCTATTAGGAGTATGTTATATTGTGCAATGTGGTGCTCAGTTAATGTTTGGTTCATTTGTTGTGGTGTTTAGTTAACTGCTTGGTTCAATTTTGCAATGCTATGCCCAATTATCGCGGGTAGAATTTTGTATTATTGTGCATGTGAGGAATAAATCAAATTTGGCTGCACTTAATACATGAGAAACATATACAAGTGCTATATTTCCTAGTTTTTAATCATGCTTGGTTTGGATAAATGGATTTTCCATGTGGCTTGAATTAATCTGAGGAATCTGCAATGTGCTTATTTTTCATCAACATGTTTTACTGATAGCATGCGAACCCTTACTTAACCTGATGACTAGCTATCGTATATGTGTTATAGGGAAACAATGGGAAGCACCGAGGTTTACAATCGAGGTTAGCACGTGCATGGTCCGTTGTCTAATAGCACATTATTGTGCAATTGCAGGAACCATTCTAATATTCAGGTTTTTAACAATTTGGTCTTGCACATGTAGGTCCTGCTGTCAGAGGTTTTGACCCACTGTTCGACCCTTTTTGCATATGGGGAAATGACTTGTCCATGAATATCAACCAAATCAAGAAACTTAGAAAGATTGTTAGGATAAAGAAATTAGCGACAAAAACAACATGATCTTTGTCTGCACAATGAAGAAGATATCAGTTCACTACAAGATGGTACTAACTATTATACCTTGCCTTTGTTTACTCCTTTGCCCCATTTCCAATATAGAGAAGATATTTATGCACATCCTTGTTTCGGGGCCTTTCCAAAGCAGTTCACTGATGATTACCTCTCAAACCACCTCTATGGTTAGGAGGCGAGGAAGGTTTTCATACAACACCCATGGTTCAATATTGAAGTGTTCCTAAAGAGGACGAAGGACGGACGGTCAATCATCCACAGTTACTAGCCTAAAGTTGCAAACACCTTCAACATGAATGAAGGCTCCATATTCGCCTTCCACTTCAGTAGTTTTCTAGATGAGATGCATCTGTCTATATACCGTCTATGATGTTAATTTCGAAAGGTTCTACATGTTGCATGTGAAACTTGGTGCTGGTGCAGTTGTGTAATGGGGTAGCTGAGTGTTGAAGCTATATCATGTTGTACTCTGATGTATTTCAATTACGAAATTCTGCTTCCTTAATATGGAAATGAAATATATTATGTGCTTAATATGAATGTCAATCATATTAATAAATGGATTATTGATAATAGGGAAATTAGCCTGCCAATGGCAAATTAGCCTGCTAATTGGGTTTTGCTATTACAAAGGGTTATTAAAAAAATACTGTGGGCAATGACCTCAGGCAACGCACATAGTTTCTAGGAATGAACCGTGTTGGATCAATGAATAATCGCACACGACTTTCTCTTGAAAACTGTTTGCGTTAGTCCACCTTGCCCAAATGTTTACCACATCAAAACTGTGTGTGATGGACAGCCTTTGCCACACAGTTTCTTCTATGGACTATGTGTGATGCATTCAATAACACAAACGAGAAAATTGTTAATATCGTCTGCAATGGCAACGCTATGACAAATGATTTAACAGGAAAAATGGTGTGTTATGTACTGTGAATGGAAACGTTTTCCTTGGAGCGACTGTGTGGGATGTACATACAAATGAAAACGTTTAGCAGGGACTGATTGTGTGGGATGTACTCGCGACCAGAAACAATTTTGCATGTATAATTGTATTTTTATCTCTACTATACGTATTTTCATATTTGAGCGCTCGCTGATCGCACACGAACTCATTTTGCCGAGCGTGTGTGCCAGGAGGGCATATCCCCGACGGTTTCTAGGTCGTGTGGGAAGGACCCCCCTATCACCGTCACTCACTAGGCGACGGTTCCAAATGTCGTCGCGAAAAGGATTTAAAAATCGTTTGTATAGCACTGACGCGTACTAGTGATGGCCCCTTCTCTCTCAGATCCAAGCTGGCCGTCAGTGTTGAACCCCAACCAGAGTGGGCCCCACCTATCTTTCCTCATGCGCCATGGGCGCCGCTTGACAGTTCCCTTCACAATGTAGTCACCGTAGCCTAAGTTGGATGGGCTAACAGCGTCCACTGACGAGCCTGGTCTAAGGATGGCACTCCGTCACATCATGTGCCGCTGCATCTAGCCGGAAGCCACCATCGCTGCCCAGTCCATCCACTTGCGAGCCACGACATCCATCCATTAATTTTTGCATCTATCAGGCACCCAACCACCAGGTATAGGCCACTTCTTTTATTATGTTTCTCCTATAATTTAGTCGGATATGTTGCTGCTGTGCTTGCAGGATGAGAGAGTACATGGCTGGTATGACCAGGCCCAATGTCATGGTAGTAGAGGTGTTGATAGATGTCAAGGAGGAGGAAAGGTGTGAGAGCTGCAGCTGGGGAGGTCGAGGAGATGTATGTGGTCAGCGGCAACTGGATCTCTAAGGACAATCGGATCCAGAACAGTGTCCTGCTCTTTTTTGGTGTGTCGGTGTACAAAAGTAGGGGCTCTCCTTTTCACCCCTTTACTTGTGCATGGGCAGTCAAAGCCACGCGACTTGGCCACACTTAGCAGGGCAGAGGAGGGAAGCTGGAGAGAAGCCGAAGCACAAGACAACCATTGGTTGTCTTGTCCAGAAGCACATGAGAGAAAGAGGGCGAGGTGGACTCCCTCGGCAAGATCCTTGCTGAGGCAGCCTCCGCAGCCCCGACAAGGCAACTTGCCCAACACCGTCAGAGCGAGCCACCCTTGAGCCCACAGGCTCCAACCCAATCAACTACATTAGAGCCAAGGCTCGGGAGGAGCGTTTGTGGTGGCATGCAAATCTTCGTCAAGATCATATACATATGAGTTCAGATGAGGACCAGAAGATGGCAACCCTCGGCAGGATCCTAGCCGAGGAAATCCACCAGACCCCCGGCAAGTCTCTTGCCGGGGATGACAGCAATGCCACGGCAAGACCATTGCCGGGCCCCCGGCAAGACCCTTGCCGAGGGCATCCGCAGTGCCACTACCAAGCCTGCGCCAGCCAAGACTCCACCGCCATCCCCATGCAGCTGCCAGCTCAACCAGTTGAGCAGGCGCCTGCGTGGCGACGTGCGGCCTCTACACCAACATAGCAAGCTCCTGTGTGGTGGCATGCAAGTCTTCCTAAAGGCTCCACCATCGCGCTAGCCCAGTAGCCAACCAACATGGCGCCACGACGCCCCATCAGCTCGGACGCGTGTCAAGGCCAGGCGAGGCGGCGACAACTGGGACATGCTTCCCCGGTGTTCCCGGTAAAGCAAGGGGGGCACATCGGCAGTGAATTAAATGCGTTTGTCCAATGGTCCCAGAGGATAGGCTCATTGACTATAGACCTTTCCACCTCCTATGTGCCACTATGGCGACCCCTTTTTGCCTATAAAAGGAGGCCCGAGGCGACCAGGAGGGGGATTCGGCTTTTTTGGGCAAGTAGCACCCCGTAGCTAGCTCAAGAACACAAGAACACTCAAATACATCCACCAAAGTAGGACTAGGGTATTAAACATCTTCACGGCCCGAACCTGGGTAAACGATCTGTGTGCTTCCCGTCCGACCCGCTCTTCTCACAACCCCGTGCCCGCCTACCATAGAAGGGATCCCAATGACCCCATAGGTGTCGTTTCCACCGACATCTCTGGCGCGCCAGGTAGGGGGCGCGGTTGTGAAAATCTGGTCTGGAAGTCAGCCTAGCAGTTTTTGATCGTCATGGCTCCCAAGAAGAAGGCAGCCACAGCGGTCGGTTCATTGGGAGCCAGACGGCCCATACTAGTGTGGGCGAGCACCGGGACGGTTGTGGACAGAACCCGAGGTGCGACCCGCGAGCACCAACATCGCTCTGGCAGTCAGAGCCTGGTGAGCGGCGTCGTTCATGCGCAAGGCGACGGGATGCATGTCGCGAAATCTAGAGACGGAGCTGGGCCCCCCGCAGGCAGTGCGGGACCCTCCGGGGGCGTCGCCGTACCACCCGCGGGCGGCGCGGCGACCTCCAAGACGCCCACTCTGGCGCCCATAGCATGCTCTTCCCAGGTTGTGCACGACGAGCAGCATCACCACACCGGTGACCCTGGACGCCGCCGTGTGAAGAGTCTTGTGCATCATCCGCGGGACGAAGGAGGACAGCATGCCCGTCGAAGTGCTGGCGAAGGTGGCGCACAGCCGCTGGGCCGTGATAGAGCTCTTTCTAATGTGGTTAGAAGTCGAAGTGCACCACGGTCCATGGAGATTTCGCGCCACCCACGCCAGCAGAAGCCTTGGCGCGCACACAACTACTCCTCGACTTCCCTCCCGCTGCAGAGAAGGTCGACGAGTGGAGAGCCACTATCCGGAGCCTCTTCGGCATCACCAACAAAGACGAGCCACGGCCGGCGGGGCCCTCAGGCCGGCACTCCATCGAGCCACTGCATGCCGGCGGTGAAGGGGTCGGAGGTGCCACGGCCACGGTGCACTTTCCTCCTCCACGCCAGCCACCGCGGATATCAGTCCGTTGTGATGACACTTATGATGACATTTCCATAGCGTCGTACGACTGACGGAACCACCGCGACCAACGCCAGGTTCTTCAGCATCGATCCCATGAAGATGCTTGAACCACCATCGAGCATCGGCACGATACACGCCACCAGCCAGACAAGCGGGCGGGGCCTGCTATGGGCCACCCAACACCGGGAGGCTCCGGCCGCCTGCCTTACGAGGTGGGTTGCCCAGCCTATACCCGTGAGCTGCGGCAGTTCCAGTGGCCGTCCCACCGCACGTTCAAGCCCGACGTCGATGAGAAGTACAATGGCAAGACCCACCCGTCGGAGTTCCTTAGCATCTAGACCATCACGATGCAAGCCGCTAGAGCTCGTAACGACAAGGTGCTTGCCAATTACTTCCCGTTGTCCCTGAAACCCATTGTCATGTCTTGGTTGATGCACTTGCCGGCGGATTCCATTTCTTCTTGGTCAGATCTGTGCCATGAGTTCATTGATGCCTTCACCCGAGGCCACCAAGCTCATGGCCAGGCGAGTGATTTGCATATCATTCCCTAGAAGGAAGGTGAAAACCTGCGCAAATACATACAGAGGTTCAGCTGAGTGCAATACAACATCCCAGATGTTCATCCTGCCGCCATGATCAGCGCATTCCATCAGAATGTGCATAACCGCAAGATGCGTGAAGAGCTGGCAATGAACAAGGTCAAGGACGTGGCTGAACTTTACATTTTGACTGATAGATGCGCCTGGGCTGAAGAGGGAAGGAAGTACCCCAGCGAAGACGCCGGTGCGGAAACCGACTCTACCGACGAATACACCGCCGCCCCGATGAAGAAGGGCCGGCGTTGCAACAGGAAACGCAAGGACATACCGTGCTTGCCGTCGAGGGATCCGGCGACACCAGCGCCGCCAAGAAGGCAAAGGCAGACGACCCCGACAAGGAGATTTCCGGCTGCGCCACTTGCCGGGCCTTGGCGTGTGCCGATAAGCCAGGGGGCTCCGACAAGCAGTATTGCAACATCCACCGCACCAAGGGCCACGACCTCCAGAACTGCCAACAAGTTGAGCTGCTTGCTGAAAAGCAAAAAGACAAATATGAGAGGCGGGACAAGGAGAAGGGTCAGGATGGTGCCAAGGAGGTCGCCGCGGCAAGGATAACCAGCAAGAGAGGCCCGCTCGGGGCAGCGACAAGAAATAGGAAGACGATGATCATGACGAGGAAGACGAGTCCGGTGAGCATGAGTTCGAGAAGGCTACGGAGGCCATGTGCGTCGATGGTGGTGCCTTGCTGCATACTTCTCACTGCCAGCTCAAACAGTGGGCGCGTGAGGTCACAATGGGAGCCCTCGTTCGACGCTCAGAGGCCACTGAAGTGGTCCAGCACGCCCCTCATCTTTGACGCCGAGGACCACCCTGACCGCACAACTGTGGTCGGGTGTTTGCCGTTGTTGGTCTCACCAATGAGACGCAACCTCAAGGTGAACAAGATGCTGGTTGACAGCGGGGCCGGTCTAAACATGATCTCGCACGTTGTGACCAAAAGGCTGCAATTTTGGAGACCGAGGCGGCTCCGGAATCCAGCACGCACCCTCCTTCGAAAGAAGGGGGATGCCTGTTCCGCCAGTGGTTCCTGTCCAACCAGGGGCACCGGATAATCTGCTGGAAGCGTAGCGAGGCGCTTCCATTATGGATGAGCACCGTGTCCTTATGGGCACGGTGATTGAAAGGTTTCAGTCCGCCAAGAGCGGACTAACCGAGGCCTGCGGCAACCTGCTGAGAGGTTTTGAGGTAAGTGACACCAAAAGGAGAGAGTCCCAATGTAGATAGGAGCCCCTAAGACATTGTTCAGTGTTCGAAAAGAAAAAACCGGACAGAGGATCAATCCTGTATGACAGGAAACTAACTAATTTTTTCTTAAATGCAGGCATCATTGCTGGCCGCGGCCTCGCATACAGCCGAAGTCTCCGGACTGAAGCAGAAACTGGCGGAGGCCGAGGGAGAGCTAAGCCAAGTGAAGAGGCAGCTCCAGGAGAAACAAGGTAAGCAATAACCTGTTATATATTCAAAAAGAAGAAAATGATATGTGATGACCAAAATGCCATGATTTGTACAGAAGCGATGATCGAGGTCGAGGCCTTGAGAAAGGCCCTGGCGGAAGCAGAGGGGAAGGCTGTCCAACAGCAAGCCGCCCGTAAGAAGCTCAAGGCCCGGGTCGGCGAGGTCCAGCAGGAGCTCCAGGACGTGGTGAAGAAGTGTGAAGCCTTGGAGCGCGAGGCGTCGGCTCGAGAGGCCGAACATACCAAGGCTCTTAAGAGCGCGGAGGCCGCACGGAATGAGCCCCGAGACGCTCTCCAGGAGATCCAGGAGGTGAATAAGATTGCAGCGAGTAAGGCATTTAACATGCAAAGCAAGTACGCAGAGAGGAAGTACCCTTTACTAACCCGGATTCGGAGTTGCCCAGGGGCTTCTGTGGATCTGCCGCGCAGTGTATCCAATGCTGTGGAGTTCTTCTGAGCTAGGAAGCTGTTCTGGTCGCAATATGTTGTGCCAGAACATCCGTTGGCACTACTAGGAAAAGGGCTACTAGTGGCGCACCTGTTTTGCGTACTAATGGCGCACTACAGGTGCGCCACTAGCATCACGCCATTAGTATTTTTTTTACTAATGGCGCACCTGTGGTGCGCCATTAGTACCCCACAGGTGTGCCATTAGTATCTGGTATACTAATGGCGCACCACATAGAAGTGCGCCATTAGTAACAATATTTTTTATTTTTTTTCGTTTTTTCTTAATCTTGGGTCACTATGGCTTAATCTCGGGTCAATATGCTTAATCTCAAGTCAAATCGCACTCTGTGGTCAAACTTCCCGGAAGGTCACTCATCCTCACACTACTCCAGCCCGAGCACGCTTAACTTCACAGTTCTATCCAACCCCAGCACTAGCTCACTTCACAGGCACTTGTTGATATATCTATCATATCAATCCTATTAAAGCTTGTTGATGTCTAGGACTTTGTTCATGTTCATGAGTATGATGAAATTTTGAAAGAACATTTCAAACTTCCCGGTCATATTACGTATCATATTTTGAAAAAAATTCCAAAAAAGAATTTTAAACCAATTTTTTTCTGTTACTAGTGGCGCACCATGGGGCGCCACTAGTAAGTTTGAATTTTTTTTTCATTTTCCCGCCTCTAGATCTTAAAAGCCCCGTATCTTTCGTTCTATTAGATTTTTGGGGATTTTGAAGATGTTGAACTATGTTCCCCGGTTCAATTGAGATGTAAATTTTCGAGTAGATGATTTTTCATATAAATTTTTTTAATCCGAGTTCGTATGCAAAAGTTATGCCCATTTTACTAAATTCCAGA
>NC_041386.1:359602047-359660446 GCF_002162155.2 Triticum dicoccoides | reverse complement strand
CGTCCACTGGTGTGCCATTACTAACAAATTTTTTTAGTTTTTTTTTCAAAACTACTAATGGCGCACGGTGGGTGTGGTGTGCCATTAATAACATTTTTTTTATTTTTTTCAAAACTACTAATGGTGCACCACACACCAGGTGCGACATTAGTAATATATTACTAATGGCGCACCTGTATCTGGTGCGCCACTGCTATATAGCAGTGGCGCACCACATACACGGTATATAGCAGTGGCGCACCAGATACAGGTGCGCCATTAATGTCCATATTGTCTATAGCCCTTTTCCTAGTAGTGTGGCCTTTGTCGATCAACTGAAACAGTTGGTCGAGCTTGTAACACCCTCGATGCAACTATATCTCCCACGTGTCGAGGCACGACTTAGAGGCATAATCGCATTGAAGGCACATGTCGCAAGTTAGGTAATCTTCACAACATCCCATGTAATATAAATAATAAAGGGAAGATAACATAGTTGGCTTACACTTGCCACGTCAATCAAGTACATAAATAACATTACATCATCCAAACACTCATGGCCCGACTACGGCGCCAAAATAAAAGAGAACCCACATGCGACACGGTCCCAATCACCCCCAACTGGGCACCACTACTGATCATCGGGAAAAGAAACATAGTAACGTTGAGAGTCTTCCTCGAACTCCCACTTGAGCTCATACGCGTCACCTGGAGCGGAATCATCAGGCCCTGCATCTGGTGTAATAGTAATCTGTGAGCCATAGGGACTCAGCAATCACGCACCCTCACGATCAACACTATTTAAGCTTATAGGTATGGCAAGGTAAAATATAAGTGGAGCTGCAGCAAGCGACTAGCAAGTATGGTGACTAACTTATTCGCAAAAGAGAGCGAGAAGAGGAGGCAAAGCGCGAGCGAGAAACTAGCGAGCAACCTGCGCAAACATTACTCCAACACCGTGTCCACTTCCTGGACTCCGCCGAGAAGAGGCCATCACGGTAACACACTCAGTTGATTCATTTTAATTAAGTTAAGGTTCAAGTTATCTACAATCGGACATTAACAAATTCCCATCTGCCCATAACCGCGGGCACGACTTTCGAAAGTTCAAATCCCTGCAGGGGAGTCCCAACTTAGCCCATGACAAGCTCTCACGGTCAATGAAGGAATAGACCTCCTCCCAAGACGTTCCGATCAGACTCGGTATCTCGGTAATTCAAGACACTTCGACAGGTTAAAACAAGACCAGCAACACCGCCCGAATGTGCCGACAAATCCCGATAGGAGCTGCACATATCTCTTTCTCAGGGCACACTCAGATTGTCCTAGGTATGGGTAGGCCAGCCCAGAATTGCCCCTGGTGGCCACCGGTAGCTGACAGCTGGACCAACACTCAGAGGAGCACTGGCCTGGGGGGTTAAAATAAAGATGACCCTTGAGTCTGCAGAACCCAAGGGAAAGAAAAGGCTAGGTGGCAAATGGTAAAACCAAGGTTGGGCATTGCTGGAAAAGCTTTAATCAAGGCGAACTATCAAGGGGTTCCCATTATAACCCAACCGCGTAAGGAACGCAAAATCCGAGAACATAACACCGATATGACGGAAACTAGGGCGGCAAGAGTGGAACAAAACACTAGGCGAGAGGCCGAGCCTTCCACCCTTTACCAAGTATATAGATGCATTAAGATAACAAGGCAATATAATGATATCCCAACAAGTAAATAAATGTTCCAACAAGGAACGGCCTCCAATCTTCACCTGCAACTAGCAACGCTATAAGAGGGGGCTAAGCAAAGCGGTAACATAGCCAATCAACGGTTTGCTAGGACAATGGTGGGTTAAAGGTTTGACATGGCAATTTGGGAGGCTTGCAAGCAAGTGGTAGGCATCGTAGCAATGGCATCGCAAAAGAGCGAGCAAACTAGCATAGCAAAGATAGTAGTGATTTCGAGGGTGTGATCATCTTGCCTGCACAGTTGTCAGAGTTGACTGGATCCTCGAAAGCAAACTCAACGGGCTCCTTGTTAGCAAACTCGTCTCTCGGCTCTATCCAAACAAGACAAACAAGCAACAAGGATACAATCAACCAGGTGCAAACTCAAACAACACGATGCAAAGATGATATGCTATGCAGGATGCGATGCGGGATGCAAAATGCAAAATATGACAGGAAATGCATGAACCTGGCCTCAACTTGGAAAACCAAGTGTGCCACTGGAAAGATGAGATGAAATCACTTGAAAACGATATAAAGAACGTCGGAATCGGAGTTACGGTTTGGAAATGGCAAGCGATTCAAAAATGACACCGGTCTGCGATTTATAGCAAGTAGGCATCTAAATGCAATGAGATGAACATGCTACAGCACCCAAACATGACAAAAAAATGCATGGCAGGGATGCAAACAAGATGCTTAACAAAAGTCTAGCACTGAGCTACGGCCAAATCATCCATTAACAGGTTCAAACAAGCATGGCAAAAATGCAAATGGCAAACAGATCTCAGACTTAGTGAAATTAACACTTGTCTGGAATTTCAGATCAGGTAGCCCTCTTCGGAGCAACAAAACTACATGCTACAGGACCTGAACATGGCAAAGTAAAGCACGGCATGGAGCTACTCAAAGAGCTTAACAAAAGTCCCTTAGTGACCTTGAGCCAAAAAGGACCAGAAAATGCAATTGCAAGCATGTGAACATAGCAAAAACATAATCAGTTTCAGACAGTGAAAAACTGACACATGCTGAAATATAACTCAAGTAGGCATGTTTACGAGCTCGATGCACTCACTACAGAGCAAGTCATGGCAAGACAAGCATACATCCATCAAGATGGCACAAAATGCAAGCTATACATGGCAAGAACAATAGCATAGCATGCACGGATCAACTACAACATCACCGGCAAAATTGCAAACAAGTTGACAATCTGCCCAGATTCACAAAGTAGCAAAAGTAGAGCTCGATTGACTCAAGCTAGGGTGATCCATAAATGCAAAAAAAGACATGGATGGATAGAGCACTACAATATTAACAAAACTCTCTTACTGATCATCCCCAAAAGAGGCACGGATCACTAGGAAACAACAAGAACATATGGCATCATGAGATAAACAACTCAAGGACTTAGTGGAATTGCTAAGTCCCTGAAAACAGAATTAGCAAGTGCACCTCTTTGCAAGCTTGCACTAGACACCACACACATCCTAAAAATACATGGGTTGCACCTCTAGAAAGATGACAAAACCCTTAACAAAACACATGTAGAGCATCAGGGCAAAGCATGCAGACATTAATCATGGCAAAAATGACAAAAACCTAAATGGAGTAGCAGATCTGACAATTAACTCAAGTAGCCCTCTTCTAACAGCATTTCAGGCATCAAGATGAACTCAAATGAAAATGATGCAATGGAATGAAATGATGTACTCTCTAAGATGAACATTATGATATGCTATATGCCAAAAACGGAGCTACGGATGAGGAGATACGACATGATGAAGATGGGCACTTGGATCTGGGAATCTCGGGGACTTAGTAGAATTTCATCGAGCGTCAAATAGTTATGAGTCGCACGGGCGGGATTTAGTCGGGCTGCTCACCACTAGGCCGAGCCCAAAACAAAGAAGAAGCAAGGCAGGCCTAGCGAGGCCGGCGCGTTGGGCCGAAGACGGGGCCCGCGAATAGGTCAATGGGGACGCGTGGATCGGGCTCCTCCCGATCGAGCGAGGCGGCGGCCACTCCGGTGCTCCGGCGACGGCGAGCGGCGCCGGACGAAGGGCGTCGGAGGGCGAGGGATCCGGCGGTGGCGGCTCTGTTCCCGGGCGAAACCGATGACGGGAGGCGAGGCCGGCGTCGAGAGAGCTCCGCTCCGGCGAATCCCCATGGCAGCGAGGTCGGTGGAGGTCGCCGGCGAAGGTGGCGGCGTCCGGCGAGAGAGAAGGCGACGGAGGAGAGCACCGGCGAGCAGGCGCACGGCGGCGGGCGCGTCTCGGGCGGGAGGGCAGGCGCGTCTCGGGCGGCGGCGGCTTGGGCCCGGGCGGGCCGGATCTGGGCACCGCGGGCCGCAGTGGTGAGGGAGCTGGCTGGGGACGCGTGGAGGCGCGCGATTGGAAGAGAGCGGCGGCGGAGGTGATGTGGCATCTCCTCATTGGCCGGAGTGAGGTGGCCAGGCGGGGTGGACATGTCCGGCCGGTGAGGATGCGTCCGGCGGCGCGCGGGGAGGAATTTTAGGGTTTGGACTGCGGGATTTTTGGAGGGAGACACATATTTATAGGTAGAGGGAGCTAGGAGAGTCCAAATGAGGTGCGGTTTTCGGCCACGCGATCGTGATCGAACACTCTAGATGATGGAGCAGAGTTAGGTGGGTTTTGGGCCAAATTGGAGGGGTGTTGGGCTGCAACACACACGAGGCCTTTTCGGTCCCTCGGTTAACCATTGGAGTATCAAACGAAGTCCAAATGATACGAAACTTGACAGGCGGTCTACCGGTAGTAAACCAAGGCCGCTTGGCAAGTCTCGGTCCAATCCGGAAATGTTTAATCCCCACACATGAAAGAAGGTAGAAATGACCACCGGAGGAGAACGGAGCGCCGAATTGCAAAACAGACAACGGGAAGAAATGCTCGGATGCATGAGACGAACATGTATGCAAATGAAATGCACATGATGACATGATATGCAAAGAATGACACGCAAGCAATGACAAGGCAACAACAGCGAATAACTAGAGGACACCTGGCACATCGGTCTCGGGGCGTTACAGAGCTGCATAGGATGGCCGAACTGGCCATGAAGGATTTAATAATCCGACTATGGCCAGCCGAAGCTATACCTAGCAGTTATTTTGGCCTCGTGAAGGGGGGTGCAGGCTTGTCCATGGCTAGACATCGTCAAGCGATCAGTCTGCATCGAGGGTGCCCGCATGGCCTTCGCTCGTTGCAAGATGTGGTGGGCAAAGATGGATGACGTCGAGGTGGCCCGGGGGCCGCCGGAGGGCAAGGAGCACCGCACACCCGAGCGATATTTTGTGGATGTCTTGGAGGGATCTCGACTTGTAGCAACGCAGTGCGGGAAGGACGTTATTCTCGAATAAATACATTCATATTTTGCCTTGTATGATGAAAACAAATCCGCTTTGTAATATTTTTTTTATTCTGTTTTAATTGTATCCTCCTGTGCGGCCGTGTTGTATGAAATCTGAGGGTTGGCCAGTCATCGGCTTCTGCCCTCACGTAGGTAGTACGGAGGTGTTTGGGATGGTATCTAAACAATCTTGATCCAATTATATGGTCCTTGAAGGAGTTGTTTAGCACAACGAACCAGGCAACCAGACTATACGGCTTGAACACCCTCACTTAGCCATAGGAGTTTTATAATAAAACATAGGCGCAGCCCCTGGTATACGAACCAGGGTGCTGTCAGCGTCTGATTGGGAAGTACCGATCCTTCGCGTAATGCGGAAAAATCTCCAACGATTTGAGACCTCCGAACAGCTGACCGGCTCTCGCCGCATCATGACAGTCAGTTTTCCGCTTTCTCTACTGAGGTGCTCATCCGGATTAGACCAGGGCACAATCGCAGTAGTTCTCCCTTTACTACCATAGCCAATGTAGCACAATGTAGGGTAGCAAGCACAGGAGCCGGGCAACCCAACTATTGACCAAAGACATGATTCGGAGCCAATGCATATAATGCTAAATTTGGGGTGCCGAACTATACTTATAAGAAGTGTTCAGACTTTTGTTGCCATAATGAGGGGTGCTATAAAGCCCCTGGCAAACATCAAAACGTACCAAAGTGTACGGGTGCTACCTCATGGGGTTATCCACAGGGAAACTGAAAAAAAAGAAAAGAGAGAAAGAAAATAGAAAAGATGTAAAGGTAAAAAGCTGGGGTCCTACAACTCCAACTACAAACTGTTTTCATTGTAATGTAATTAGTACTTCAAGGCGCATTGATACAGGTAGTGCAATAAGCAACATGCTATTTAACATGCCGAAACTAGGGAAGAGCTGCATGTGGGTCCTGGAAGATAGGTAGAGTTATCATTAACAGAATCACCTAAAACGTCCCCGTATGTCTGCACTCCTCACCATCTTGGTTTGTTTATCCTTCAAGAGGACCGATAACCAGACCATCCGATGGGGCATGTAGGATTAAAACCTACAAGAAACAAGCAGAAGTGAAAGCATGTGTGTATCCAATGTCGGTTGAACCGTGCCGTGGATCACAGGCTAGATGTGCCTCTGTCGATGCCCATGGAATTTTGAGGGCGTAGTTATGTACGCGCGACACGCATGCCACCGCTTGATCGAGACTGAGACGAAGGCCGGATTTCTAGTCGAGCTCCTGACGAGCCGATCTCTCCTGCTGTAGAGTAGTTCGGACCCTCTTAAGGGTGTCCGAGGTCTCGGCAGCCGAATGAAGGTTTTGCTTGAGAAGGCCACTCTGTATTTCTACTCCTAGGGCAGCTATGTGCTCTTCTGTACGGAGAGAGTGTTCCGTATTGCCATTGACTGTTATGACGCTGCATGGGCCAGGCATCTTGAGCTTGAGATAAGAATAGTGTGGCACTGCGTTGAATCGAGCAAACGCAGTTCGTCCGAGCAGTGCATGATAGCCGCTACGGAATGGGATGATATCGAAGACTAACTCCTTGCTTCGGAAGTTGTCCGGAGATCCGAAGACAACCTCTAATGTGATTGAGCCTGTACAACAGGCCTCTACGCCTGGAATGACTCCTTTAAAGGCGGTCTTTGTAGGCTTAATCCATGATGAGTTAATGCCCATTTTTCGCACAGTATCCTGATAGAGAAGATTGAGGCTGCTACCGCCGTCCATAAGGACATGCGTCATGTGGAACCCATCAATTATCGGGTCTAAGACCAGTGCGGCTGAGCCACCGTGACGGATACTGGTTAGGTGATCCCGGCGATCAAAAGTGATCGGGTATGACGACCATGGATTGAATTTTGGGGCGACTAGCTCTATCGCGTAGACGTCCCTGAGCGCACGCTTGCGCTCACTCTTGGGGATGTGGGTAGCATATATCATGTTCACCGTTTTGACATGAGGGGGAAACTTCTTCTGTCCCCCTGTGTTCGGTTGTCGTGGCTCTTCATCATCGTCCTCGCTTTGCGATCCCTTTTCCCTATTCTCGGCGTTTAATTTACCGGCCTATTTGAAAACCCAGCACTCTCTATTTGTATGATTAGGAGGCTTGTTGGGGGTGCCATGAATCTGGCATGGACAATTTAAAAGTATGCGGTCCAAGCTGGATGGGCCAGAATTGTTCTTTTGGAACGGCTTCTTCCGCTGACCGGACTGAGAGCCACTGAATCCGGCATTGACCGCCGTGTCCTCGGTGTTGTCACTGTTGTTTTGGCGCTTGTATCTATTGCGTCGGGACTTGTCTTTGTTGCTTTTAACTTCAGCGGTGCTGACATCGCTTGCATTGTTTTTGCTACGGGCCAACCAACTTTCCTCGCCCGCACAAAAGCGGGTCATGAGTGCCGTGAGGGCCACCATGGATTTTGGCTTTTCTTGGCCGAGGTGGCGAGCGAGCCATTTGTCGCGGATGCTATGCTTGACAGTCGACAATTTGGTTCTTTTTAGTTAAGAACCTTGTCCTGAATTTCCTGGCGGACCCTCCGGGCTGTTGAACTATGTGGCTTAAGTCATCAGCGTCCGGAGGTCGAACATATGTACCTTGGAAGTTTTTGAGGAAAGCCTCTTCCAAGTCCTCCCAGCTGCCAATGGAATTTTCAGGCAGACTGTTTAGCTAATGCCGAGCTGGCCCTTTGAGTTTTCGAGGGAGGTATTTTATGGCGTGGAGGTCATCTCCGCGGGCCGTGTGGATGTGGAGAATGAAGTCCTCGATCCACACCGCGTGGTCCATGGTTCCGTCATATGATTCTATCTTCATGGGCTTGAATCCTTCTGGGAATTCGTGATCCAGGACCTTGTCAGTAAAGCAATGAGGGTGTGCAGGGCCTCTATATCAGGCCATATCATGATGCAGCTCTGATAGAGTCCGTCTGCGGTCTTCAGCCCGCGCATGACTGGGTTTGTCATGTCCGAATAGGTGGCCATTGTTGCGTGTCGAAGCGTGTCCTCGCGATCCGTAGATTGATCTGGTATGTCCTGCTTTATTGTTCAGGTTCTGCCGGAGGTCATACGTATGGCTGTGGGCTAATTTACCTCTACCTGAGTGACGAGGCGGGCGGGCTGGTGTTTGGCATGAGTTGTCGTTTTGTCCCGACCACATGGTGGTCGGTCGGCCGTATTGTGCGATGATGGTATGTACTCCGGTGCCTCCTCGTCGAACTGAGGTAGCAATTTGCGCTTTGGGTAGCTTTTGGTTGGGGGCTTGAGGCCATATTCTTCGACTGCTAGGACATCAGTCCAATTATCATTGAGCAGATCTTGGTCTGCTTGAAGCTGTTGCTGCTTCTTCTTCAAGCTCCTTGCCGTGTCTATTACCTGGAGCTTGAAGCGCTCTAGCTCAAGAGGTTCCTCGGGCACGATGAAGTCTTCGATGCCGAGGTTCCAAATCTTCGTGTGTGGCCTGTTTAACAGGGCTAACCTGCTCATCTTCCTGTTCATCTTGTTTGCTTGCTTTATCGACAGGGTCTTCGTTGTCTTCGGCACCTTCCGGAGTGTCATCTTCTCATGTGCCAGTGTTGCTGTCTTTACTGCGGCATGACTTAGAGCCGCGCCGCTGAGGCCGGCGCTTGGACTGTCTTTCGGAAGGTTTATCCTCAACTAGGTCTTCCTTATTGTCGTCGATGTGCTCCTTTGGTGCATCCACCATGTATACGTCATACAAGGACGTGGCCGTCCAGCATCCGGTGAACGACAGGTTCTGGGCCTCTTCTTCTCCGGCATCGTCGTCCATACCATCGATGTCCTCGGAGTCGTAATCAAGTTCGTCGGTCAAATCCTCGATCGTGGCTATAAGGTGGGTGGCGGGTGGGAAGTAAAATTCTCCATCGTCAGCCCCTAGTTCGAGCCGGATATAGTTCGGCTGAGAGTGCTCCGCCAAAGACAGGTTTTTGAATGAGTTAGCACATTGCCCGAAGGCAATTGCTGGAAGATGTCTGCAGCGCTGAATTTGAAGATCGATAAACAATCAAGCTCGGCGTCCGCGGGCTCGCGCGGTTTGGAACCTACTACCGGAGATGAGTCCGGCGTTCCGGTGGCAAAGGCATCATTTGAGACCAGGTCCATGTGCGGCTCCAACACCATGGAATCTACGGCCACTGAGGTGGGGTTAAGCCTCCCGTCTTTGGAAGGCGCGGCCTGCTCCAGCTCTAGGGCCAGAGCAGTTACAGGAGCGATCTCCTGGATGCGGCCCCATGACAGATTTAGGTTATGATCATCGGGGTGACCGGGAGCGGCCGCCGCGGTATCGAATCTGGCGTAGATCAAGTCCCCACGGATGTCTGCGACGTAGTTCAGGCTCCCGAATCTGACCTGATGGCCAGTGGCGTAGCTTTCGATCTGCTCCAGATGGTCAAACGATTTGGTCCGCAGTGCGAATCCGCCGAGCACGAAGATCTGTCTGGGAGGAAAGTTTCTCCGCAGACAGCGTCATTATTGATGATTGAAGGGGCCATCGAACCTTTTGGCGACAGCACCAAGGAACTCTCAATGAAAGCACCAATGTCAGTGTCAAAACCGGCGGATCTCGGGTTGGGGGTCCCGAACTATGCGTCTAAGGTTGATGGTAACAGGAGACAGGGGACACGATGTTTACCCAGGTTCGGGCCCTCTCTATGGAGGTAATACCCTACTTCCTGCTTGATTAATCTTGATGAATATGAGTATTAAAATAGTTGATCTACTACGAGATCGTAATGGCTAAACCCTAGAAGTCTAGTCTGTATGACTATGGTATTGAGTATATCCTTTCCGGACTACACCATCCGGTTTATATAGACACCGGGGAGATCTAGGGTTACATAGAGTCGGTTACATAAGATGGAATCTTCATAATTGTTCGCCAAGCTTGCCTTCCATGCCAAGGAGAGTCCCATCCGGACATGGGTATAGTCTTCGGTCTTCATATCCTCAAAGCCCATCAGTCCGGCCCACAGATAACAGGTCGGACGCCTAACGACCCCTTAGTCCAGGACTCCCTCAGTTGGACTGGCGGATGGCGAGCCAGAGATTCCCCCGGTAGGGCCCGATGCCGGCGAAGCAAGGCCCCCGGTGGAGTCTAACACCATCAGGACAGACCCCATGCAATCAAGTGAGGCGGTGCAGAAGAAGAAGATGATGCAGCACCCGATTTACTTTGTCAGCTCCCTCCTGCAGGGGGGCTAGGTCAAGGTACTCTGGTGTGCAGAAATTGCTCTTTGGCCTCCTTATGGCCTCGAGGAAGCTGCGTCACTAGTTCCAAGCACACGAAATCACTAACGTCACCCGCCTCCCATTACAACGGATACTGCACAACCCGGACGCAACCGGAAGGATTGTGGAGTGGGCCTTGGAGCTTTCGAGCTTTGGTTTGAAGTTTGAAAGTACTTCGACAATCCAGAGCAGAGTCTTGGCAGAATTAATTGCAGAATGGACCTCAATGCCTGACGAAGAGATCCAGGAGACCACACTCCCTGGCAAGGAAGAAAGTCGCAACTGTATCATGTATTTTGATGGGGCTTTCTCACTGCAAGGCGCCGGTGCTGGTGTGTTGCTCGTCGCGCCCACCGGAGAGCACCTCAAGTATGTAATCCAGATGCACTTTCCCAGGGAGATGTCCACCAACAACACTGCTGAGTACGAGGGGTTGCTTGCCGGCCTTAGGACTGCGGCAGACGTTGGGGTAAAGAAGCTCATCGTTAGGGGCGATTCAAGCTTGTCGTCAGGCAAGTTAACAAAGATTATCAGAGCCTGTTGATGGAGGCCTAAGTAGATGAGGTGAGGAAGCTGGAGGAGTGCTTTGACGGTATACAAGCGGAGCACGTTCTCTGCTCCATCGCCGATTACCTGTAAAATCACGCTACATTCAAGTTACCAGTGGAACCAGGTACTTTTTTTGCTTCGGTTAACTCAACCATCCGTCGAACCATTAACAAAGCATAGCAAATGGAGGAAATCAGGCCTCGGCAAGTACTTTCCCGCTGAGCCCACGGGGTCCGCCGGCGAGGGTGTTGCCGCGGCTTTTGAGCCTGCCGAGGAGTGACTGATTCTGGTGGGCCGTCAAGCACTAGCCGTAGAGACTGCCACTCCCACGGCAGAAGAAATGTGTTTGGCCCTTGCCGTCGAGCCCCAGGCTCCTGCATGGGCACAACATACTGTCTGATTCCTCCAAACAGGGGAGCTTCCTGAGGAGCAGGAAGAAGCGGAGAAAGTATCCCGTCAGTCTGTACAGGAAGCGACCGAACAACGTGAAAATGAAGTGCATTCCCCGGGAGGAAGGACTGGGCTGTTGGTAGAGATACACAGAGGCATATGAGGCTCCCACATAGGGTCGAGGGCCCTTGCTGGCAAAGCGTTCCGGCAAGATTTCTTCTGGCCCACTGCCCTCCAGGATGCAACGGCACTAGTAACCAAATGTGAAGCGTGTCAGTTCCATTCAAAGAAGCTTCATCAACCAGCTCAAGCCCTTCAAACAATTCCTCTCTCCTGGCCGTTTTCGGTCTGGGGGCTCGACATACTGGGCCCCTTCCCCCGTGCTGTCAGGGATTTTAGTACTTGTATGTTGCAATCGACAAGTTCACAAAGTGGCCGGAGGTGGAAACAGTGAGGAAGGTGACATCACAGTCAGTCGTCAAGTCTTCAAGGGACTAGTCTGCCGTTTTGGTGTGCCAAACAGAGTCATCACCGACAACAGCATGCAGTTCACAAGCCACACCTTCATGCAATACACCCAAGACCTCGGTAGCAAGGTCTGTTTCGCTTCCATGGCACACCCACGGAGCAACGGCCAGGCAGAGAGGGCAAATGCTGAAGTACTGCGAGGCCTGAGAACAAAGACTTTTGACAAGCTGCACAAAAGCGTAAGGCGCTGGATTGATGAGTTGCCAGTGGTTCTTTGGTCGATCAGAACAATGCCAAATCGAGCCACTGGCCAGACACCCTTTGCCCCGGTATACGGGGCAGAAGCAGTTCTACCCCGTGGAACTCCTATATGGGTCACCTCAAGTGCTCGCTTATGATGATCTTGAGCAAGAGCGATTGCGGCAAGATGATGCAACGCTCCTTGAGGAAGATCGTCTTCGGGCGGGTGTGAGAGCAGCACGCTGCCAACAAGCGTTGCGCCGCTACCATAGCCGCAAGGTTCATGCCCGAAGCTTTGAGGAAGGCGACATTGTTCTTCGGCGCGTTCATTCGGCCAAGAATTCCAACAAGTTGACGGCAAAGTGGGAAGGCCCTTATCGGGTAATAGGAGTCACCAGGCCTGGCGTAGTCCACCTGGAGACCGAAGATGCTATTCCAGTGAGGAACTCCTGGAATATTGAACATCCTCGCAAGTTTTACCCATAAGGCGAAATTGCCGCCCCCCTGGAACCCACATTTTGTACAAGCCTTGCCGGCAAGGCATGTAACCCTTTGTACAAAGCTAGGCGTAGACCCTGAGCATGAATAAATGATGTGCTGGCGCCCTAAGTTTTAGCATGCATGCTAGGTTAAGTCTCTCCCTCGGTTAGGGTTGATAGTGCGTAACAGCGACTAACCCGTAGCCTAGTGGTCGAGTATGCGTTTTTTTGTCTCCTTTGGTTCACAGGGAACATGGACACTTCTGCTGAGCCGCTTGGGAGAAAGAAAACGAATCGGCTCTCCGGCCCCGGCAAACCGAGACTGCCGGGGGCTGAAGACACAAGGATCTTACCACGACAAGCCAAAGTTGCTAGGGGCTGCGGATTCAGATAAGTCCTTCATCCCCTGTTATGCATTTCCGTATAGAACTGGGACAAATGAAACCTCATTTTGCTCCAAGACCACCGTGCTCCCCCTTCTTCTTGTACCCAAGTCCCTGGGACAGACCCGAGTCGTAGACACGGTGGCAAGGAAATAAATGGAGGGCCTAACTCTACTTTGCCCCTGCCTCCACCGAAGGCGTGACAATGGTCGACCGAAGTCAGGGAACGACAAGGCATGTTGTCGGGCGACAATGTTTATCTTAAAAATAACAAGGATTCATTCCTTGGAATGGGCCTCACTCACGCATAGATAAGCCGACAAGCACCCTTTTTCATTAAAAACATCCCATACAGGTACAGTTCATACGGAATTAAAAACATGAGCAAGGGGATAACAAGTATTAAAATTAACAAGTGCCCACAGGCTTACAAACTAAAAAAACATAAGATGCCCGTAATCCCTTTCTTGTCCCTCTCCTCAGAAGGTGGAATAAGAGGGCAGGAGGGCGAAAAGAGCGCCTAGGCGAGGTGCGAGGAGCAGAAGGCACCAAGAGAACGTCCCGGTGCCGGGAGGGGAGCTGGAAGATGAGGCAGCGGGCCGGCAATACGCGACGAAGGCGTCGGTGCCCGCGTACTCTGACTTGACAGCCGCCACCCGCCTTCTTCGCCTTCTCTGGCCCTCCTACGCGAGCCGCCCAAGGAGATGATGGGGAGCGCCCCGATGGAGAGCTTGGCGAGGAAGGCCCTTGACAGGCCGCATGACGTAGGGCGGGGCGACGCGATCAGTCGGAGACGAGGTCGACATGACCCCGCTCGACACTCTGGTCGTCGTTGTCGCTGCCCTCCTCATCACTCCATCTTGATGAGGAATCTTCATCGTCGGAAGAGCTCTCCACTCAGCATGTCAAACCGAGTTCCAAGATCTCCAAAGACCTTGATGGAGAGCAGGCTCCCCTCCATTAACTTGAAGTAGAGGACAAGCTCCGCCCTCAGGCTGTGGATGCGAGTGAACGTCTTCCATCCGCGGTGGAGATACATGACATGAGGAGCGGGGAAGTCGACATTGACCCGCGTGCCGCCGTTCCCGCAGCCCCTCATGTGCAACCGGAGGGTCTGGGGTGGATCGAGCTCCATCTCCCGAGCAAATGTAGTAGGGAGATGGAGGCGGCGACGTAGTGGCCGGCGCAGCCTGATGAAGAACTCGCGGGGCAGGTCCCCGACGTGGCCCTCCGTCGGGGGAGGCATCGCTGGTGGAGGCGAGGCCGATGTGCCGCCCCGTTCTCCTCTCCCCCGAGCGCCACGATGACCTCGGCCTCGCCCCTACCTTTTCCTCTCATGGTCGGTTCCCCCGCCACAAGCTCTTGGGGAGGAGGAACGCGCTGACGAGCAGCAACCCTCGCCGCCACAATCGAAGGGCCAACGCTTCCTCTCGGCATGGCAGATGGAACAAAGAAGCAGATGTGGAAGGAGACAGATTATGTAAGAATGTGAAATGCCGCCCCCTCCCCTTCTTATAAAGGGGCGGAGTCGGGGCTCGGCCACCCCACTCGACCAATCCGGACATCGGGGGCGCAGAGAATCAGGACCGGCCCGTTGCCCCAATCAGCGACGACCCGGTTTCCCGCCTCCACCTCCTGCCACCTGCATGAGGGACACATGGCGGGCGAGCAGCATTAAAGGGATGGGCGAAGCAGCCGCTCCCCACCCCGTGATCGTTGGGCGCGGGCGCCTTGAAGACCACGACCCGAGTCCACCCAAGTAAATGGGCCGTGCCTCTAGGCCTCCCTCCTTTTATGGGGAAGGCGCGAGCCGCCTCTTTACCATGATGTGACGCATGCATGCGGGAACCTCCCCATGCATGACCCCCACGTCACGCACGACCCTCCATGTCACGCGTTCAACGCGGGTCGTGCGGAAGCATAGCGGACGAGAAGTTACTACGGTAAAATCTGCCCCACCTGCCCATACATCATTCTGGGCCTAGCCCAACAATGCATCGCGCTTATGTGTGGCCCATGCCCGGGGGCTCCTGTCGTTGTACAAAATTAGGTGCTCTCCTTTTGACCCTTTACTTGTGCATGGGCAGTCAGAGCCACACGCCGCGGCCATGCTTAGCAGGGCAGAGGAGGGAAGCCGGAGAGAAGCCGAAGCACAAGACAACCAAGGCAACCCCAAGACTAGAAGCACAGGAGAGCAAGAGGGCGAGGTGGACTCCCTCGGCCAGATCAGTGCTGATGCAGCCTCCGCAGCCCCGGCAAGGTCCTTGCCGGGGCAGCTTGCCCAACACCGGCAGAGCGAGCCACCCTTGAGCCCACAGGCTCCAACCCAATCAACTACATTGGAGCCAAGGGTCGGGAGGCGCCTGTATGGTGGCATGCAAATCTTCGTCAAGATCATAAACATATGAGTTCAGATGAGGACCAGAAGACAACAACCCTCGGCAGGATCCTAGCCGAGGAAATCCACAAGACCCTTGGCAAGACTCTTGCCGGGGATGACAGCAACGCCACGGCAAGACCCTTGCCGGGCCCCCGGCAAGACCCTTGCCAAGGGCATCTGCAGGGCCACTGCTAGGCCTGCGCCAGCCAAGACTCCACTGTCGTCCCCATGTAGCTGCCAGCTCAACCAGTTGAGCAGATGCCTGCGTGGCGACGTGCGGCCTCTACACCAACCCAGCAAGGTTCTACATGGTGGCATGCAAGTCTTCATGAAGGCTCCACCACCGTGCCATCCCAGCAGCCAGCCAACGTGGCGCCTTGACGCCCCGTCAGCTCGGACGCGTGTCAAGGCCAGGCGAGGCGGCGACAACTGGGACGTGCTTCCCTGGCGTCCCCGATAAAGCAAGGGGGCACATCGACAGCGCATTAAATGCGTTTGTCCGACGGTCCCAGAGGATAGGCTCATCGACTATAGACCTTTTCACCTCCTGTGTGCCACTTTGGCGACCCCTTTTGCCTATAAAAGGAGGCCCGAGGCGACCAAGAGGGGGATTCAGCTTTTTTGTGCAAGGTGCACCCCGTAGCTAGCTGAAGAACACAAGAACACTCAAATACATCCAGGCCCGCCTACCGTGTGCTTCCTGTCAGACCCGCTCTTCTCATAACCCTGCGCCCGCCTATCGTAGAAGGGATCCCAGTGACCCCATAGGTGTCGTTTCCACCGACATGGTGTGACAAACATAACCATCAGATAGGGTATATATTTCTCTAAAGATTCATTTTCTACAACACTAATTAAAATTATCCAAAATAC
The DNA here is from genome assembly GCF_002162155.2 of Triticum dicoccoides. Lineage (NCBI taxonomy): Eukaryota > Viridiplantae > Streptophyta > Magnoliopsida > Poales > Poaceae > Triticum > Triticum dicoccoides. The sequence continues at coordinate 359,644,352 of NC_041386.1, read as the reverse complement.
TGATCATGATTGATTAGTCTCAAAATGAGTTTGCAGTAGTTTCTTTGTAAGCAGTGCCACTAGGAATGTATGTGTGTTAAATAGTTCAGTTTTGGTAAATGCATGCAAACTAAATTATGCGTTAGTTTCCCTTCCAGCAACGTCACTAAGATGGAGGCTCTTCTCTATACAAGTTCAACGGATTGCTTGAGACAAGATTTTCTTAGGCCAATGTCTGTGGTTGCTATCAGCCAGTAGAGTTAGTCAGGATTAGTGCGATTGAGAATGCATTTTTTCTACTACCAGTACCATGATTTCAACAACATTTTAGTAGGGAGAGGTGATATTTGTATAGAGTGGAGTTGTAATCCATTTGTAATTGGCAATGGAGTGGAGATGATTGATTCAGCTTTTTATGCCCTAAGTTTTGCTACATGAAACTTCTAAGATATGTAGCCCCCATATCATAGTACTAATGCTCGTGTTCTTCTGCCATCAGGTGATTGAAGATGGTTGTGACCAATTGCAGAGGTGCAAAGACATTGAACATTGCTGGTCAGAATCAGGCTTTGATGATACTCGATTGAGCAACTCCTTTGTTCTTCGATTATAGGTATACTCCCATCTTTTTGGAAGGTACAAGAATAATTATATTTATTAATGATAATGTTCTCTAGCTGTTTTGGCAAAATAATAGAAACAAGCTTCCTGAAGGAGGTGATAGGCAATACCACTAATCCTCATGTCACTATATGCTCTTATATTGTACTCCCTCTGTCCCAAAATAAGTGACTCAACTTTGTACTAACATTGTACGAAAGTTAGTGTAAAGTCGAGTCACTTAATTTGGGATGGAGGGAGTAGATTACAAGGAGCCATAAAACCTACAGAAAGTGACAGATTATGAGATGGAGCAAATTAAAAGAAAAATTGTGTTGCATTGCCATATGTGTGCATTCTGCCACCATGCGGACGTTCCTCGATGTCCATTCAATAGCTTGGACCTAGTAGCAGTCTGCGATGGGCAATAATAACCTTTGGCCTTAGTGCGAGTCACGATAGTAGACTGGGTTGGGACATAATTAGTGGTACTGTATTTCTATTTTTCTGTGGCTGTTCTTGGATCTATTATTCTGCCTCTTAACCGTGAATAACATGCCAAATTCTCCTTTAGTAGTAGAGATGTAGTGAAAGTGCTAGTTATCGACTAGAGGGGGGGTGAATAGGCGATTTTTATGAAAGTCTTCAAAATAGGTGATGTCTTCGAAGACATGCAAACAAAACTATAACTAAACATGATGCAGCTACAATAGGCTTGCAAGAATGTGAAAGTACAATACATTTTTTGCACGGAGACAAGTAGAAGCTAGGTAGAACAGATTAGATTTGGAAGATAGTGTGAAAACAAATATGCAATGAAAGAGAATGTCTTCACACAATGTCTTCGAACAGAACATACATGGAAAGACTTCACGAAACTAAACAGTAAGTAAAGGAGTTCGATGATAGAACCAGTTGCTCGATGAAGACAAGGATTTGGTAGACCAGTTCTAGTTGCTGTGACAACTATACATTTGGTTAGGGAGGCTGGGATTGAACTCAGAAGACCACACCTTCACCTTATTCCCCCTAAGCTAAAACCCTCAGGTCTCGCCCAATCACTCTGGTAAGTCTTCAAGGTAGGTTTCCAAACCTTCACAGACTTTGTTCACTAGCAATCCACATTGACTCTTGGATGCTCAGAACGCGATGCCTAACCGACTAGAAGATCACAATCTTCTAGTGTAATAAGGCTCTGGTTCATGCAAAACTGAAAGGATTCAATGATGCTCAAGACACTTTGGGCTCTGGGTGTTTCGGGTTTGTCCTCGCAAGGATTTTCTCTCAAATGGCTTCGGAGGTGAGTTGCTCTCAACTTAAAAAAGTCGTGCACTAACTCGGAGCAGCCACCAACTTATGTTGGAGAGGTGGGCTATTTATAGCCAGGAGGCAACCCAACATGATATGTCCGAAATGACCCTGGCTCAATATACAGCCGAACATGTCTAACGGTCGGATTTCAAACACACACGACAGCTTGACTTGAGCTCCAAGTAAAGCTGACTCAAATAACTCTGGAAGAGATTTTCTCTCATTGTCTTTGCCTGAAGACATAGGATTTTAGGTTAAGCATCATGTTAGTTTTCTGACTTTGTTTACCTCGACCCAACTTAATAGTTCAGTGGTTCCTATGACTCAGGAAAGAAGAAAATAAAACTACGAAAGAAACTATGTCCTCATGATCCATTGGGTTCAAAAGAATGTATTCACGTGTCATTATCTTCGGCACGAATGTCTTCCTGAACCACCATTGTCTTAAATGTCTTCATACATTTTAGGGGTTATCTTCGATGGGTAAACCGAATCAATGGGGACTTCTACCTATGTTCTCGTGTGAATCTCACAAACACATTAGTCCCACAACAAAGTTTGTTGTCAATACTCCAAAACCAACTAGGGGTGGCACTAGATGCACTTAAAATCTCCCCCTTTCTGGTGATTGATGACAAACTGGTTGAAGTTTTCAACTGGGATAAAATATGTGAAAGTTAAAGAACATGGTCATTAGCTTCATGAAATTGGAGGAGCTCCCCCTAAAGATGTGAATATAAGTAGTTTTCCTTTGAATGCAAATGCACATGGCAGATTTCACTTTGCGGAGATCTCCCTCTTTTCATGAAGTAAAATCAAAGTGCATACAGGAATAATTTGATGATAATGACATGCACAATGAATAATTGGCGTATGCAGAATGACTGCATGCGAACAAGTTTAATTTTGGTAATGCGCATGAAATGAGGGCAGAAAATGTAGCAGACGTCCATCATGACTTATGTTTACAACCCAAAACCACAAATGTTCAAGGACGAGAGTTGTAAAACTTAACATAATACAACAGACCCAACCCAAAAATGCCCACTTGAAGACTATGAACCCATATGCATCTCCTCCGTTTGTCATCGAATGACCAAAAAGGTATGAAGACATAGGGTGTCTAAGCGTTCTCGGATGGCGGTGGTGAAGATGTTGGTACAACCGGGTCGATGTCGGTGTTGGTCAGTGCAGAAGGGCCTGATACAACATCATGACATAGTGAAGTCAATGCTGGTGAAGTGGCTTCATCTTCCTCATCAATCACACAAGCATGGACGGTTGGTGTAGATGATGAGTACTCTGAGTCTTCAATCGACGGTGTAGCACACCACTTTGCATTTTCTGGGGGCTTGGAGCCAAATTTGAAGTTCTCCTTTAATCCATCGGCAACAAGGTCATCATTAGAGCATAGTAATGTGAGGCTCTTACAATCATGTCTATTAGCTTCATGAGCGACCAGTCATGATGCGGTTAGTAGAGAGATTTCTAATGCGATTGACGTCACCAAGTAGACTCTGCATTTAGCACTTCAACCATTCATGATGCTTATCTAGGTTTTGATGGAGAGAAACTAGAAGTTCTTTGTCTGCCAGTGTGCGAGCACGCTTCTGAGGTCTCTGAGGAACTGTGCTGGTGGTTGCGTTAGTGTTTGCACAACGAGGTTGATGAATCTGACCAATAAGTAGACCAGGAGCAGCAGTATTTGGAACATGAATGGCTTCAAGATGGCGTGAGATGCTTTGATGTGCAGCATTGTCTTCATCAATTGGCTTCTTGTCTGCTTGAGGATCAATAACTTCATGAGGCACATGAACATCAGGCAGGAAGATAATGTGGTTGCGAGCTGAAGCTTGATAGTTGAATGTTGAGCAATGCTTCATCAGAGGCATGATCCACCGCGCATAGAATTTAAGACCAAAAAGGTTGATACCAAATGCAGCCAATTGTTAGATGAAGAAATTAGGAGTATTGAACTGAATGCCAGTGAGGGCATTGTAGACCAATGTCTTCATGGTGCCTTCAAGCTTGGTTGAAGATGGATGCCCTTTAATTGGCCACAGAGTATGTCGGAGAATATGATAGATGGTCCGAGCAAGTACTCAAGGTCCTTAACCAGAAACTGAGTAGGGTGCAATTGTCGTAGCCAAGGAGCCCAGGTTTCACAAGAAGACCAAGCACATCAAACGCCTCTTCAACTCCATCCGCGATTACACCAAGGAGGGAGACATAGAACTTTGCAAAGTACATACAAATCTAAATGTGGCAGACCCGTTGACTAAACCTCTTCCACAAGCAAAACATGATCAGCACCAAGACTACATGGGTATTAGTTTCATTACAATGTAATCTACTCCCTCTGTTCCGAAATAGTTGTCGTTCTACGTTGCTAGTGCAAAATTCGTCACATACAAATTATTTGGTTGTTTCCTAAACTGCCCTTCCACCTCTCGCTCGCTCGCCCACTCTCTCGCTCACTCCCCCACTCTCTCGCTTGCTCACGGAATCCCTAGCTCGCCGCCACCGCCACCGCCGCCTCTCCCTCGTAGGCGTCGCCGCCACCTCTCCCTCGCCGGCGTCTCTCACCTGCTTCGCCTCCGCCTCTCCCTCTCGTGTCGTCGCCGCCTCTCCGTTTGACCCGTCGTTGTCGCCCCTTCCAAGATCTCATTTTTAATTTCCGGCGGGTGGATCCGAAGCCGCCCCTCCTGCCCCTACCGCAGCACCTCCAGGCCTCGCCGGCATCGGCAGGCCGCCAGGTCGACTTACGCGCTGAGAAGAGCCCCAAGAAGGCGGCGAGCAGGGCGGCATCGGCGCCCATCGTGAAGTCGATGGACTCGATGTACTCGGTGTCGCCGTCCTGAGCTGCGTCCTGATGCCAACGTCGCTGCTGCTGGACACCAGCACCGGGCAGAAGAAGATGCCAACCCCTTGCGACGTGCAGGGGTTGGTGAGGGCGTGGAGGTCGGCGCCACCAAAACAAGTTGGTCCACTTGATCTAGCAGAGCAGGTCAGAGCAGAGCAGATCCCTGACGAGCTGGTCCTCTTCGCCTTGGTCTCTTCTTCATCCTAGACCGAGCGGAGCATCTATGCTTCATCCTACATGTCAAGTACCAGTCATCCTGCTCTGTAGTGAAATTCAGTTCACTTGCTTAAGTATTCTTTCAGTCATCTTTGCTCAAGTAGTAATGAAATTAGCCCCCTCGTATCATCATCTGCTTCATAATTTTTCCTTGGAACATTTCTTCAGTTAATATGTGCTTAATTTCCATTTCAGTATTTCACACAACCAATATTGTGGGAGTATATTCAGTGATTTCAGTTAGTATGTGCTTAATTTTCAACTATCCTCATGCCTAGAAATTTAACCAATCAGTTTTGCAAATTGCACTTGCATTCTTGTTAATAAATCAGTTTTCTAGCAGAACTTAATAAATCAGTTTGCCACAGATATATCCAGGTATAATAAATTTCTTATGCCATACAAAATTGAAAGATTGTGGATGTCGCCTAGGGGGGTGGTGGTGAATAGGTGTTTTAAAATAATGACGGTTTAGGCTTGAACAAATGCGGAATAAACCTAGCGGTTAATTTGTCAAGCACAAAACCTACAACAACTAGGCTCACCTATGTGCACCAACAACTTATGCTAAGCAACATAAACTACTAGGTGATAGCAAGATATATGACAAGAAACAATATGGCTATCACAAAGTAAAGTGCATAAGTAAAGAGCTCGGGTAAGAGATAATCGAGGCACGCGGAGACGACGATGTATCCCGAAGTTCACACCCTTGCGGATGCTAATCTCCGTTTGGAGCGGTCTGGAGGCACAATGCTCACCAAGAAGCCACTAGGGCCACCGTAATCTCCTCACGCCCTCGCACAATGCAAGATGACGTGAATCCACTAAGGGACCCTTGAGGGCGGTCACCGAACCCGTACAGATGGCAACCCTTGGGGGTGGTCACCGAACCCGTACACTTTGGCAACCCTTGGGGGCGGTCACCGGTACCCGTCAAATTGCTCGGGGCGATCTCCACAACCTAATTGGAGACCCCGACGCTTGCCCAGAGCTTTACACCACAATGATTGAGCTCCGAACACCACCAACCGTCTAGGGCGCCCAAGCACCCAAGAGGAACAAGCTCAAGGGTACCCAACACCCAAGAGTAATAAGCTTCTCAAATTGTAACTTCCACGTATCACCGTGGAGAACTCAAACTGATGCACCAAATGCAATGGCAAGGGCACACAGAGTGCCCAAGTCCTTCTCTCTCAAATCCCACCGAAGCAACTAATGCTAGGGAGGAAAATGAGAGGAAGAACGAAAGAAGAACATGAAGAACTCCAAGATCTAGATCCAAGGGGTTCTCCTCACTTAGAGGAGAAAGTGATTGGTGGAAACGTGGATCTAGATCTCCTCTCTCTTTTCCCTCAAAAACTAGCAAGAATCCATGGAGGAATTGAGAGTTAGCAAGCTCGAAGAAAGTCAACAATGGGGAAGAACACGAGCTTAAGAGATTGGGTCTCAATGGATAAGAGGACCCCCTTTTATAGGTGGGGAGAAAATCCAACCGTTGTCCCCTCACTCAGCCGCACGACGTGGTACTACCGCACGGAGTTGCGGTACTACCGCGGTCGGCTGCGGTACTACTGCTGCAGGTTGCGGTACTACCACATGCGCAGCACTAGCCAGATGAAGGCCTGTTGCACAGGGCAACGAGTGGTAGAACCGCCGGAGTGGTACTACCGCGCGCCCCTACGGTACTACCGTAAGGCAGGCAACACTAGGCGCAGAGAAAGCACAGAAGTAAAAAATTACTTCCGTACCTACTTCCGCTGAGGGAGGACCTGCGCAAAACTCCGGCACGGTACTACCGCACCCGAAGAGCGGTACTACCGCGTAGGGCGCGGATGTAAAAAATTACATCCGCCCCTACTTCCGCTCATGCTGCTAAGCCTGGCCAGAGCCCACGGTACTACCGCGCCCGCGGCGCGGTACTACCGCGTAGGGCACGGATGTAAAAAATTACATCCGCCCCTACAACCGCTCGAGCAGCTGCGCCTGGCCTGAGGCCACGGTACTACCGCTCCCACAGAGCGGTACTACCGTGAGCACCTGCAGTACTACCGCAAGGGCCTGCGGTACTACCGCTCCGGAGAGCAGTACTACCGCATGCCCCAGATTAGCAACACTAGGAGTCCTTCATTTTGCAGAGAAGACAACAGAGGGAAACAATAAAACCAGAACTGCCATAACTTCTGCAAATGAGCTCCGAATTGAGCAAACTCAAGCTTGTTGGATACAAGACAACGAGTAGAATCAAAATAGAGACGAGAGAAACCTCCAACAGAGAAGAACCGGCAGAACCTCCAACATCGAAAACATCATAGAAGATGCATGTGAACTCCGTTTTCGATGAACTCGAGCTTGTCATGAAAATGACCAAAAGCTCCAAATCACACAAGGAGAAGAACCAAACAAGAACCAATAAAGATGATGCAAGGATGCAATGGTTTGAGCTCTCTACGAACGATACGATCAAGCAACTCATCGAGAGCCCCCCTTAATAGTACGACAATCGATCCTATAACCCGGTCTCCCACAACTACCATGAGACCGGTAAAATAGAAAACCTATCAAGGGCAAACCTTTGCCTTGCACAAAGTCCACTTGAGCTAGATGATGACGATCTACTCCTCCTCAAGATGGACCACCTTTCTTGATTGCGTTGGCTCGATGAAGACTAGTTGATTGCTCCCCCATACTCCACTATGGGTGAGCCACTCTTCCGCTCATCTTCACAAGTCCATTGTCACCACAATGGACGGCAAGCTTCACACACTTGATCTCTTCATGATACATCACTTGAACTAGCACACCGTAACCTAACCCCACAAAGAACTCTCACGAAGACCATGGGTTAGCACACAAAGCGTAATGGGCAATGCTTACCATACCATGGGATCACTTGATCCCTCGGTACATCTTGTGTGCTTTGTGTGTTGAATCTTTCCAACTCTCTTCATTTGGATGATGTCTTGAAGGTGGACATGAATGATCACACAATCTTATTCTTCAAGACATGCTTGCAATAAGCTCAACACTCACATGACAAACCTTTGACTTTGGATAATTCCTTAATAGCACCGTGGTCATCACAAACTCTCCTTGAAACCAACAAATGGACTCCAAGAAAAGCCTATGGACAAAACCTTCAAATATAGCTCAAGGCAACCATTAGTCCATAGAGATTGTCATCAATTACCAAAACCAAACATGGGGGCACTGCATGTTCTTTCACAAATTTTTCCTGTAACCAGCAGCACTGGACCACAAAAATGAGAAGCTTCACGGAAGTTGCCTACCTGCAAGCATTGTTGCTGCAAATGACCTGTCTCTGGGTCTTGATTTTTCGGGAAAAAGAGAGATCCCGAAGATCTCACCAGGCACCAATATTCAACAACAATCTTCAGCATTGATCACAAGGACTAGATTATTGGACGACCAAGCAGGCTGATAATTCAAAACTTACCAACCAAACATGCTGGTCTGTTCTTTGGAGTCTGCAAGTTGAGAGGTTAGGATATCATGCCCAAACAATCTTCTCAGAAATTATTTGGTTCAATGCTGCTCCTGAAAATTGAGACATGCCATCCATGCTACGATCTTCGATCGCCTTCCTTGTCAAGAATTTATTTTTGTTGTTGCAACCACTGTTCAGAAACCCCTCTTGCATTTCTTTGATGCTTGAACATGAAAAAAAGCTTTGCAGTGTACTCTGTTCTTAAGTTCAGAAGCTACTTTAGTTCAGAAGCTACTTTAGTTTAGTCCCAAATTAAGCACATACTAGTTGAAAATTAAGCAAAACTGATTGCTTAAATGTATATTCAGTGACTGGTTAATTTGCTTCAGTTAGTATGTGCTTAATTTCCATTTCCATTTCAGTATTTCTGTAGCACTCATATTGTGGGAGTACATTCAGTGATTTAGTGATTCAGTTTGGAGGACTTGCTGCTTAAAATGGAGTAAAATGTTAATGCAACAGGAGTAATCTGTTTCAAAATGTTCAGGAGTGCTTAAAATGGAGTAGTGTAGGACTTGTTGTTGTTTTCTTCCAGGCAGGAGTAGCAAATGTAGCAGCAGTACTGTAGGACTTGATGTCATGGAGTAACTTGTTACTGTGAGTGAGTTTATAATTGTACCCACTTGCAGCAACTTGCTGGTCCTTATGTTTTCTGTTACTTGTGCTTGCAGTAATTATAACTAAAATTATAGCACATGCAGCTTCAGTATTTTAGCACATGAAGCTCTTGGAGTAGGACTTTTTGGTGCTATGAGTAATTTGGATATTTGCATGCACAACAAGTCAATTTGCAATTCCTTGTCCTACACCAAGCTACTCCCTCTGTTCGGAATTACTCGTCCAAGAAATGAATGTATCTAGATGTATTTTAGTTATAGATACATCCATTTTTGTGACAAGTAATTCCGAACGGAGGGAGTACTCGTATAACAAGCTACTCGTATAACAAACCAAGGCAAATCTTTGAGTGACTATAAGGAAAATCTCAAGGATTAAAATGTAGGGACGGCTCAGGAATTGTTTTCTGCATTCAGTATTTGACTGACTGTTAGCAATCCTCAAAAGTGTTTTTCTTACTGAATTTTATTTAGTTTAAACTGAATTTGATAGGAGCTAGGTAATCTGCCTAGAGCTGCACCTGCACCTGCCTCGTTTAAATGGAGTACTCCACACAAGCAAATGAAACTTTTGAAACAAAAATGATTTCTCTTCTCTTCTTGCTCTCTTCTCTTATCTTGTCTTCTGAAACTTAAAAGCAGCAGCAGCAACAACAACAACAACATGTCTTTTTACTCTAGAATTAAACGAAACATGTCCTTTAAATTAAAATGAAACCTTTCCTTTAATTAATTAATTATATAAAAACCTTTCGTTTAATTAATTAATCTGAAACCTTTCCTTTAATTAATTAAACTGTAAACTAAAGGATTACACATGCAAGTCTCACAAAATGGAGAAAAAATACATGGAGTAAAAATGATCACAAAATGGAATTACACATACAAGTCTCACAAAATGGAGTATTACACATATGGAGTAATTTCACATGGGATGCACTCCGCACAAGACTCATCTCAAGGAACTACACATACTTCACATCTCAAGCCTTTCCTTGTTAACATGTGGTATTTTATACCCATTTCCCCCCGCATGGTTCATGATCTCAATCATGCACATTTGTAGAGTTAGGAAAATTCTGTTGAGCTTGTAAACCTCATAGCCTTCAAATTCCTCCAAAACACCTGCAATAAGGTCTTGTAGTGTTTTAGGACTCAGACAATCTGTCAGCGATTGCAGCGACTTAAAAACCCAAGGTCAAGCACATTCAAATCAGGACTGTTGGCAGGCTGTTGTACTAATCTAATGTCAAGTCCAGTTTTTGCGATAGCTGCTAGAAATTCCTGGTCACCTGGCAAGATATGGGGCTTAGCATTATCCTGCTGCATGTAGATGGTCTGTCCAGCATCATTTTCCGACCAAACTGCTTGTATCGCTGGCAAGACCTTCTCTATTAGGAACTCCCTCATCACTTTTCTGTCGACCTTTATTGACTTTGTCTCTATTGTACCTCTGGGCCTGTTGTCACTTCTCCTCTGAGCAGGAACTTCTTTCACGAATGGCCAGATACCGATTTTCCCAGAGAAGGTCACGTTTCCTTCGTTGTCCCACCTTGGCCTAGCAACGGCCGTCAAGAACATCACCTTGACAATACAGTTGCCGTGTATAGGCCTCGTAGGCTCTTCCTCCCCATCTAGCAGATAATATGTTCTATTCTTCTTTGTCATGTTAAACCACTTCTCGTCAATATGGACAACGTTATGCATAGTCTTGAACTTAGGCCTCGCAGTTGCTGTTGTTCCCTCATCAAGCATCGACAAACAAAAATTCATCCTATCCATCTTATTCTTTTCCTTTAAAGCCGGCTTCACATAGTTTGTATGCCTCCTAATCAAATTCAACATGAACTTTCTATGAAGTGTGGTAGGGCTACATCTCAGTTGCCAGGCTAGTGATCTAATAGTAGACCTCCTGTTTAATGGGATTGTTAGGATTTTTTCTAGGTTAATGTCCTTAGGCTTTCTTCCAGAATTTCCTTTTCTCTGATCAGCAACATCTACCTCTTGACCTTGTTGAATTTGCAACGTTGCTTTCCTCCAAATTCTTTGTATATTCCAAACACCCACTCCAAAAAAATTTGCAATGTCTTGCGTATCAGTTTTCTTAAAAGTGCCTCCTCTACTCATACACAGTGTATGCAATGCTACATAAGCAGCAAATTTTTGCTGGTCATTGAGGGTTTTATTTTTTCTACCAACTTGCCCAACACCTGCACCAAGACATACAACAAAGAAATCATTAAATGATCAAGTGATGAAATGATCAAATGATGAAGAGATGAAATGATCAACTATAATTGTACCTGGATTTTGAACAATTTCATCTCCCTCCATTCCATCTTCTGCATCTCCTTCCATTTCATTTTCTACATCTTCATCCATTTCGTCCACATCTTCTGGTGGTGGAGTGAAGTTGAGGTCTGGGAGATCCATTTTGTCCTGAAGATATGAATACGCAAGATGAAGATGAAGAATAAGTAGAAGTAGAAGTAGAAGAACAAGAAGAAGAAGAACAAGTAGAAGATTAAGAAGAAGAAGAAGAAGAAGCAGGAAGAAGAACAAGTACTCCCACAGTTATTTTATTTCAACAAATTTTTATTTCACAATTTTCACTCTTATTTACTGTCAATATTTGTAATCTGTCAACAAATGGCAAGAATGTTCACTTAAGGCTCTCTTTTGGTTTGCTTGTCTGAAATGAAATGAAGTAAACTAAAGTGCAGTCCATTTTCACCTTTCCTTGTTTCCTTGTTTTGATTTGATTGTAAATAAATAAGATCTCATTTCATTTGGTTTGCTTGTGTCAGGGAAAAGAAGCAATAATCCATCATGTGAGTGTCAGGGAAAAGAAGCAATGATCCATCCTGTGAGTGAGACCATCAACACACACACACACACACCATGTTTTACAAGGATCACACACTATGTCAACAGAGTAAGTGATCCCATATTCCCATTGGATTGAGATACCTCTTTTTTCCCATTATTAGAAGCATGTGGACATTGTTGACACTTTAGTTTTCCACATCTGTCATTCACACTTTGCACAATTTTCATTCTTATTTACTGTCAGGACTGTTGGCTTTTCTTAATGTTGGTATCATTCATTAGGATACACCGTTTTATAGTCAGTTCTTTAAATATCCAAGTATTGATCTCAAATGGTCTATTGAATTTGTTTCCATTGACCCACGTGCAACCGCTTCATGGTCATCGGTTGCAACACCATGGGTATCATTGGTGGCTACCTGCACAGCAACCCAGGCCTGTACGTGGCCGGTTGCTACTCCAACTGCCAGGGCATCAACAACACGTCCAACGGTGCACCGTGCACTGGGAAGGGCTGCTTCAAAACCACCATCACCCCAAACCTCACCGACTTTGCGGCGCTCTTGATCATCAACCAGAGCAGTGTATGGACATTCAACCCATGCTTCTACGCTATGCTTGCAGAGGTTGGATGGTACAGCTTCAGTCAGTAGGACCTTGTCGGGCATCTTGGGTTCATCAACAAGAGAGCCAAGAGAGGTGTCCCTGTTATTTCTGACTGGGCCATCAGAAATGGCTCCTGCCCAAAGGATGGAGCAATGGTGCCAATGGGTTATGCATGTGTCAGTTCAAGCAGCTATTGTGTGGGTGCAACCAATGGCCCAAGCTACATGTGCAACATCAATCTCTAAATTTGACAATTGGACAACATCAGCACGAGGACAACAACAACATCATTTTCTCATGCATTACAGGTTTCCCAATTGATCATTACACTCCAGTAATTTCTTCTGATGCCAATTGTGAGGGTGATGATCTTGTCTGATTGCCATAGTTATTGATCTTAACAAATTCTTCCTGATTGAATGTCTCCTGATCAATTTTACAAACTATTGTACCTAAAAGCATCGACAAATTCTCCCAATTCTGCATCTGGCGAAAACTGATATGAATTGGGAGCAACGAGGAGTACCTGGCGAGGACCAGGTGGGGGAGCAGCCAGGACCGGGCGGGGGAGCAGCAAGGATCAGGCTGGTCAGTGCAGTGAGTGGTGGCCACCAGACTGGGCGAAGGAGGAGGAGGTGGCCGCGGCTAGGCTGGGGCGGCGGCGATCAAATTGGGAGCGGTGGCCACCAGACTGGGCGGAGGAGGAGGAGGTGGTGGAGGGTGGTGGAGGAGGAGGAGGTAGAGGGCGGAGGAGGAGGTGGCCGGACTAGCAGCTGGAGGAGGTGGAGGCCGCAGGTGGCCTGGCGGAGGAAGGCTACGAGAAGGAGCCTAGAGGAGGCGGAGGAAGACGACGACTCGTTTTCAAATCAGGGGCATTTTTGTACATTTGCTCGTTTTCACCTGGTCCGAAAAAACCCCCAACGACAACTATTTCGGAACAGAGGGAGTAGATTATTGACTCTAGTGCAAGTGGGATATTGTTGGAAATATCCCCTAGAAGCTATAATAGAATGGTTATTATAATATTTCCTGTTCATGATAAATGTTTATTATTAGTGCTATAATTTATTGATCGAAAACTTAAATGCATGTGTGAATACATAAACTACATTGTGTCCCTAGTAAGCCTCTACTAGACTAGCTCATTGATCACAGATGGTTATGGTTTCCTAACCATAGACATGAGTTTTCATTTGATAATGGGATCACGTCATTAGGTGAAGGATGTCATGGACAAACCCAACCGTAAGCTTAGCATCAAATCGTTTAGTTATTTGCTATAGCTTTCTTCATGTCAAGTATCTATTCCTTCAACCATGAGATGATGCCACTACCGGATACCGGAGGAATGCCTTGTGTGCTATCAAACATCACTTTGTAACTGGGTGATCACAAAGGAACTCTACAGGTATCTTTGAAGGTCTCTGTTGGTTTGTATGGATCGAGACTGGGATTTGTCGCTCTGTGTGATGGAGATATATCTCTGGGCCCTCTCGGAAAGTATAACATCATGAGAAGCTTCATGTGACTAATGAGTTTAGTCACGGGGTCTTGTATTACATAACGAGTAAAGAGACATGTCGGTACCAAGATGGAACTAGGTATGGAGATACCGACGATCGAATCTCAGACAAGTAACATATCGCTGGATAAAGGGAGTTGCATACGGGATTATCTGAATCCCTGACATCGTGGTTCAACCGATAAAGATCTTCGCTGAATATGTAGGAACCAATATGGGCATCCAGGTTCCTCTATTGCACTACAAAAAATACACTTCCATGATGATACGTGTTTGTCACAGTATGTCAAGGTTTCTGTCATGCATGTACATGCATGATAATTTTATGACAGAATCAAGATAGTCATACCTATATTGTCATAGAAGTGTTTTATGACATTACCAAAATTATCATCACGGAAGTGTCCACTTCCATGACGATATATTGTGCATCATAGAAGTGTTTTCGTCAAGGGTAACTGACATGTGGCATCCACCGTAATGAGTCGTCGTTAAGCTATCGGGTTCTGGTTTGGATCCGATAACCCGTTAACAGCTGGGACCAATGAGGATTTTCCACGTGTAAAATTATAATTGGCTATAGCAACCACGTGCCAACACCGTGAAAAGGACAAATGTCAACCGCCTAATGGACATGAGGCGCCTATCATACGTCGACAAGTGGCAAGGCCCATCAGCGGCCCATTTAGGTTAAAAAGGTTGGCCCAGTCAAAATTAGCGGGATGGCCCATTAATGGCCTACTTGCAGATGGCCCATTCGCAGTTAAGGCCTATACGGCTAGTCAAATCGGCCCGTCAACGGCCCGTTCTAAACTTGTCATCATCGCGACCCATGGTCACTTCCGGCCCTTTAATAGTCCGCTAAGAATTTGGGCCGAATTACGGCCCGGTGTGTTTCCGTCCTGTTAAAGGTCCTGCTTCATTTGGGCCTATTTATTGGCCATTGAAACTTTCAGCCCATAAATGATCGTGAAGGATTTGGGTCATATTCGGCCATGTCTGACATTTGGCCTGTAAGAGGCCCACTGTAGATTTGGGCCACTTCCAGCCTGTTGTGATTTTCGGCCTGTTAACGTTGGACGAAATCCATGGGCCATATGTGTCCCAACGTCACATCGGGCCTATTAATAGCCCATATAAAACTGATACTAATCAAGCCTGAGCGGACTTCCGGCCTGTTAAAGGCCCGTGTAGTAGGTTGGCGCATTTACGGCCCATCTGAATTTCGTCCTGTGAATGATCTGCATTGTAAATGGGCCACCACGAGCTCAGATACATTTCGTCCTGTTAATGACGAGTGGGTTATTTGGCACAATCAGGGCCCAATCTCACTTTCGGCCTATTAAAGGCTCATGTTATTATGGGCTCGAGATATTTACACATGTTAACGACCTATTGTTACTGAGGGCCCAAATTATGCTTAGGCCTGTTAAAGGCCCATTGTGGGCACGGGCCAACGAAAAATATGAAAGCTTATGCTGATTTAGGCCTAGATATTTTTAGTGGGCTACATGCAAATTATGGCCCATAATCGATTTTAGCCGAATTGGAATGGGTCTGACGAATGTTGGCAGGTTGGGCTCCTATGAAGCTTTTGGCCGAATAAATTACTAAGATAAACCTTGACTATACAAAAATAGCATCGTAATTTCTACATCCTTTGGTAGCACAATAAATGCTGAATCACAATAATCTAAATTCCAACCATACATCAAAAGTCCTATTGGCATAAAGTTTATAGTCCTTACAGATAAAAGCACCATCAGATGTATATAAGCACAAATCATTTTACCTGAGTGCTAATGTTTCAGACTGTAGAATCTGATGGAGCAGCATGATCTTCCCCTTTTTACCGCCATTACTCTTGAACAATGAAGCAAATTCCTGATAGTCTAGTTTCAAAACCATTCATATCTTGACGACATTTGTCAACCACTATTCTTGTTTCCGAAACGATGCCCATTAGGGATTGGACTTGTGTCTGGAGCACAGATATATCACTCTGTGTAGACGGAACATTTTGTTCAGTAAGCGATTTGGATGAGGTTACCTTGACAACCAACCCAGAATTACAGAGGAATGTGCTTTTTGCACTGTTAGTGGAGAGATACTGATGCACTACAGGAAGAGGTGACATTGTGCCTATGGTAGCCTCATGACCTTCAGGTGGTTGTGGTTGTTCAATCATTTGTTCCATAGCTTGCTGAAAGTTTGAACTTGTAGATTAGTGTACCAAATAAGCTACTAATGAGATAAAAACAAACAAAGTAGGTTCCACGTTTATACATAACTTATTTTGGTGAACTACTGTAATACATTAGCATGTATTGCAGTGCCAACTACATAATAAAATCACTTTCGAAACATATGTCCATGTAGCATGCCTACTGTATTGTCTATTTCCTCACATTTGTTGAAATCTAAGGGTAAAGAGACATGGTTTAAAGTAGGATGAACATAGTATGACATCATTCATATCATGGGCAAACGGATATAAAACAAATAGGTTATTGTATCATTGTGTGGGCACGTGAATATCACAACTAGATTACAGATCAAGACCAAAAGAATATCCTTCATATCTTTTAAACCGAGTAAGGTGAAGTGATGCGTTAAGACAACTGCGTATAAAAGTGAATAGAGTAACTGACATTGGTTGCAAACCAAGCAGTTAAATGAACACGTCACAGTAACAAGCAGTTCAAAGGCAGCAGGAGGAAGGACTTACAACAGGGGCTTGAACTGGTGTCCTCATGCCCTTCATCTTGCTAGTGTGGCAATCCTTGAAGATTTGCACTACATTAGGTTCATGTTCTTTTTGGTCCGCACAGGCTTTCCTTTGTATTTGGAACAAGTCAATATAAATACGATAATATGGCACAAAAAAGAAGGAACTAGCTGGTATTTATAAGAGGCTCGCAGTGTGCAATATAGCTACGAGAACCTGTTGTCTGTTGGAATTTCACTTTAGAACGGTTGGTCTTGTTCTCCAAATAGTTAACCAAGAAGAAGATACACTTATAAGGCACATACAGGAATACAAGTTCTATATGATGATCAAATACATATACCCTACCTGATACTTTTGATTAGACCAGTGTTTAACAAGGGTTGTCTAGTCTTCATATGTAATATATTCCACTAGAGATGTTTGGTCGATTTCATTGTTAGCCTTGCCTTCAAAGTGAGTTTTTCTAAGGTGATACCGATACTATTGCAGAGCAGACTAAAAAACATGAGTGCATGCTTGCTTAGTTGCATCATCTTTCAGCTCCAACTTGAACCTCTTATATTGAAAAATGTGAGTCTTATTAGGAGGAAGCTAGAAACTATGGGATAGAGCAATACAATATTACAAATTGCAATGAATGACATTACTTACGGATAAATGGTCAAGGAAGGTGTTAAACTGGGCATCATCCTTCTCATTCCTGTACTGGATCCACATTGGGAGGATACATGCATGACACCTAACGACAACGGCTACCTCTGATACTAACTTGGCTGACTCTGTGGCATCACATGGCCTTTTTAAACCTGCCTCAGAATGGATCTCCATTCTTCCTCCTTTAGATTTTTCCAATGTGTCAAGCATTATCCCTGATGTCTGTTTCCGCTTGCGCTGTGGTGCTAGGTGCTAGTTCAACAATGAATATGGAAAGTGTTAGTGCACATCAAACTACGAGAGTACATATAAAGGAGCATGCAACTGCAACTTGACTCAGTCAGGTACCATCTTGGTGTTGATGTTCATGAGGTTCATCTAATCTTACCAAGTCGTGTTGTGTCAGCAGTGCTTCCGAAGTAGTGTTAGGTGCGGAGGTAGCTTGGGAACTGGTCAGTTGCGGAGCAAACAAACGAGTTGTCGGATTTTGGGTTCCGGCAGACCCTTGAAGTTCGAACACTGGGGTGCGCGCGGAGATTTAGCCTTCTACCTACCTGCACCCCTCCGCCTCGCTAAGATCTAAGCTATGGAAAGAACAACACAAGAGACACAGGGTTTATACTGGTTCGGGCCACCGTTGTGGTGTAATACCCTACTCCAGTGTGTGGTGTGGTGGATTGCCTGTTGGGCTGATGATGATGAGCAATACAAGGAAGAACATCCTCGCGAGGGTCTGTTCTTGGCTAGGGAGATGAACTGCTAGGAGGAGTTCAGTCACCCTTCTCTCTCTCTCTCTCTCTTCTCGATTGCGATCCGATCTTTTTTACCCTGTGGGTGGCTAGTCCTATTTATAGGCAAAGGCCCTGGGCCTCTTCCCAAATATTGAGTGGGAAGGGCGCCAACAATTGGCCACTTTGAAGGGGAACATCTGGTACACTTATCCTGACTAAAGTTGGTCCTCGCCTGCCAAAGGCTCTGGTGGTGACACTGGCTGGGGCTCCACAATGACTTCCTCCCTGCCGTTGGACTGGTCTTGGTCTCGTTGCACCGAAACGGGTGCCTTTGCTTGATGCTCTCGCCTGCACTTGCTCCCTTTGCACCAAAGAGGAAAGGAGGACACTGCGCGGCTGGCGCCCGCCTGGCGCCTTTGGTCGTCATGGCTTGCATCACGGGCACCTTGTGAGGTACCCCACCTTGATCTCTCCGCCTCCTCGCGAGCCAGCCTGATGAGGCCGTGCCTGAGGAAGCTCCGTGTCGTCCGCCCCACGAGGCTTGGCCCCTCGCGAGGGTCTTGGGTCTGTGTTGATGAAGACGGGTCATGCTGGGCCCCCCTTTGAGCCACGCCGCAGGCCGCAGGCAGGCAAGTCTGGGGACCCCCGTTCCCAGAACACCGACAGTAGCCCCCGGGCCCAAGGCGCGCCCGGACTTGGCCGTGCAGGGAGGCGAAAGGGCAAGAGCGAAGTGCCGCGGGCGCTAACAGCCTGCGGCCTTGGGCGCCGCGTGGCGGTTGATTGGACGTGGGCGTCTCCACTTCCCCACGGCGCCTCGGCAACTGCACGGATTGGACAAGTCCCTGGATGCAAAAGCGGATCATGATTACCTGCGATCGTGGAGGTCGGCGGTTGGCCTTCGCCGGCCATAAATATGGAACGGCGCATGCCCTTCCAGTCCATCCCTTCTTGCTTCTCCTTCTTCCCGGTCTTTGCTCCGTCTTGCTGCGATGGCTCCGATCCGCCGGTTCTCGACGGCAGAGAAGGGAAAGGCTCCCCGAGAGGAACCAGACCCGCTCCCGCCGAAGAAATAGCTCGCCCTCCGCGGCCGGGACGAGGGGGCCCATTAGGTGGTGTCGAGGA
The DNA here is from genome assembly GCF_002162155.2 of Triticum dicoccoides. Lineage (NCBI taxonomy): Eukaryota > Viridiplantae > Streptophyta > Magnoliopsida > Poales > Poaceae > Triticum > Triticum dicoccoides. The sequence goes on along the minus strand of NC_041386.1, from coordinate 359,625,063 downwards.
CCTGGTGCGAGCGGCCACCGCCGGGGTTCCCGCTTCCCTTGTACGCCCACATCGAGGGCTTTGAAGGAGTCGATGCCGATCGCCACGGGCGGCGCCGCCGTCGGCGCCGACGGGTCACGAAGGTGTGGGTCGTCCCCCCTGGGGTCCACACCGAGGGCTCCTCCCGAGAGTTCGTGCTCCATGCCACCATGCCTCCTCAGTCTTGGATTCGCCTTCCTCCATTCTTCGCCTCCATCATCCCGCAGGGAGAACTCCTGGAGCTTTGGCTGCAGCACGCCGGCTGCAGCACCCTCGCGACCGAGGCAGAGGTCGTGGTCGTTGCCCCGGGCGAGGTCTTCATGACTCGAGGCTGGAGCGAAATCGCCCGGGTCTACAGGACAAGAGGCGCCTTCGCGATCCACTTGGAGTACGACGGTGCTTCGGTGATGTTCTTCAAGGTCTTCGATGCGAACGGGCGTCGACTGGAGTGCTGCCCCGGGAGAGGTGGTCGGGACCCTGCTACGGCGAGGACTGGGCCCGCCGTCCGCTCCCTTGGCGGCTCCTCAGGCGGCGGAGGCGTCGGAGGTTCCAGCGACTCCGGTGAGCTCTTCGCGACTCCGGAGACGAGCGACGACAGCTACGAGCCCCCGAGCCGGCGCCGCTCCTGGAGCGGGGCGGGCTCGTTAGGCCGTCGCCGACTCTGATCTGGATGGGATTGGCGCCGGTGCTCGACGGCCCACTGTTGATGATGGCGTCTTTTGCAGGGGCGCGTGTAGTTAGCGTCCTTTTAGGATCTGTTCCCTACGAGGAATCAATGACGCGTCCCGTGGGGGCTTGTAAGGTGCATGTGATCCTGTTTTGTTAATATAACCCTTGTCATAGAATTGTGCGAGTTGCTCATTCCGTCTTAGCTCAGTTCTCCCTTTCGAACTTCACGAGGGCTTGGTGCTCTGCGCCGACAGGTCCCAGTCCCAAGGCGGCTTCAGCCGTCGCTGGTATGCCAGGTCACGATGCCGTGGTCAAGGCCAGGAGGTGAGCGACCCGGGGTCCGGTAAGAGCACCTGAGTCGCGATGCTCAGGAGGTCCCCTTTGGCGCTCAAGCAGCCGTCGTTCGGTGAGAAAGGAGAGCGGCGTCGCTAACACGGGATTGCATTAGGTGCGGGGATGGTGCCACGGTAGCTGGTGCTTCCGGGTGGTGACTTATCTCGAGAATCAGGGGCCGCTCTCTGGTGTGTCGTCGGGTCCGTGCATCGGCAGGCGTGAGGTTGCTCGGCAAGGTCCTCGCGTGTCCCTCCCCTCCCGCCTTTGCTCCCCTTTCTGCTCTACGCCCTTGGGTCCCGGCCCTCGAGCGAGTCTCAGCCGTCGCTGGTATGCCAGGTCGCGATGCCGTGGTCAAGGCCAGAGGGTGAGGGCTAGAGAGCCAGTAGGAGCCCTGAGTCGTGATGCTCAGGCACCCCCCCTTTAACGTGCAAGCGGTTCGCGCGGATGAGAGTGAAGGAGACATCGCGAGGGCCTCGCCTGATGCAGCTTTTTTAGGAGATCCTGTAGACCCATCATAGAAAGAACGAGGGGTTGCCATGACAATTGACAGTCAGTCGTTGGTTGCTTCCGAGGGGCGATGAGGCACTGAAGGCTTGACGAGGTGGCGCCATGCGGGGCTGCCGCGGCCAGAGCTCAGCCATTCAGGTTTGTCGGTGTTGCAGGGATGGACCCATGCGCAAGCGTCGTGCCGTTTGGGAGCAGCTCTGTCAGTTGGCGTCAGTTGAGCGGGAAACTAGGTCAAACACATTAGCCGCGAAGGAGTGGATTCATTCAAATAGATGCTGGGAAGGCGGACATCACTGGGTCAGGCCCGAGCGACTTGGGGATGATGCAGCCCATGGGGCGCCCCCAACAAAGTAAGCTAACAACATGAAATAAAAGGGATACATGCCACAGGGACGGGCCCACGCGGCCTGGGAATAATGCAGCCCTGGGGGGCGCTCCCAGCTAGAATGAAACTTGAAAGATGTCACCTGATGATGTCGAGGACGAAGGAGTGTTGGTGTAGCAGACTCGGTGGGCTGCGAAAGCCAATCCTCACGAGCCCCCAGGCCCAGGGGCCTCGGGAGGCTCCGGAGGCGCTGGTGGCTCCTCGCGGACCATCTCCATCTCCGCCAGGGCTGCGGAACGCCTGGCCTCTTGATCCCCCATGATACCCCTCATGAGGCGCTGGTACGTGGCAGCCGCGTTCGGCAAGCTGTAAGGTATGCGAACATAGCTGTGGGGTGGACCTTCGCAGCGCCCCACTCACGAGGGCCAGAGGCGCTCCAGAGAGGCGACTCGATTGAGCCCTGGTATGTCGATGCAGACGCGCAGCCCACCATCCTCGCCTAGATGGGGAGCCACAGCTGGTAGGCGGCGGCCGCCTTTCAAGACTCTTGACTCCTTTAGCTCCTGAATGGCCTTGCTGACGAACTCCTGAGGGTCTGGCTCTCCTTGCCTTACTCCTTCTTGAGGGAAACGTGCTTCGAAACACGCCTCCATGTGGTTCCCAAGTGCCTCCCTTGTGACCTTAGCCAGGTCGGTGGCCCTCCAGGGGAGAGCCCCCGAGCCCTGCCTGAGGAGGGCATCGGGCGCACTTTCCTATGCGATGGAAGGAGGTTCCCCCTGGGCAGGCGCGGGCCCTGAGGGGGCTGCCTCCTGAGGGGCCGGGCCGGATGATGTCTTCTTCTTCTTGGGGGCGGTCTCGGGAAGCCTCCTGCTTTTGCGATCCGGGTCTTCCAGTGATGCGGCCTGAAAGGCTCGTTTTAGGGAACACATCGCGTCCTTCTCTTCACAGGGCACCGTGATGACTCCGCCACTTCCTGACACCTTGAGGACGTTGTAGCTGTGGTGAGTTACGGCCATGAACTTGGCCAGCGCTGGGTACCCAAGGATGGCGTTGTACGGCAGGCAAATGTGGGGGACGTCGAAGCCGATGAGCTCGGTGTGGTAGTTGTCGCGTGCCCCGAAGGTGACAGGGAGGCGAACCTGCCCAATCGGGACTGTGGAGCCGTCGGTGACTCTGGAGAAAGGCTTGGTTGGCTTAAGCTGGTTGTAGGGCACTTGGAGATTGTTGAATGTTTCCACGGACAGGACATTGATCCCTGCCCCGCCATCGATGAGGGTCCTGGTGACCACCACGTTGCCGATGATTGGGGAACAAAGCATCGGGAGGACTCCGGCTGTGGCCGCACACTTGAGCTGATCTGCTGAGCTGAACGTGATGGCGCACGCCGACCACCTGAGAGGGCGCGTGGCTTCGAGCTTGGGGAGGACTGCATTCACTTCGCGGGCGAACTGCTTGAAGATGCGTTGAGAGGCTGGGGCTTGAGCCCCGCCCAGGATGCAGGCGATCGCGCGCGGCTCCTGGAAGCCCCCGGCCCCCTCGTCCTGATGGCGATCCTCGTTTCTCCTTGGCTGTGGCGGCAGCGAAGGGAGGCCTGCGTTGCCTTGCGGGCGATCCTCGCGAGGCTGATCCCTCTAGTCTCCCTCGCAAGGAAGGTCTTGCCAGTGATCCTCGCGAGGTCGATCGCGCCACCCTTGGCGTGGGCAGCAGTCTTCCCAGCGTCCTGCGTTCCTTCCTCCTCCTCGACCGTAGCCCCAGTCACCGCGGTCGGGGCGATGGCCGATCCTTCCTTCTCGCACGGCTCGGAGCTCTTGACATTCGTTGGTGTTGTGTGTGTGGAGGTCATGGTACACACAGCACCGAATGCCCTTGGGAGATTCGGGTTGATCTCTGCCCCTCTTGGTGTCTGGTTCTGCCGCGAGCACGGCAGCCCCCTTGCGCTTCACATCCTTGGCCTTGGGCATCTTCTCTTTTGGGTCTGCGGCAGGCAGCTCGAGGAGGGAGAGACGCCCTTCTTCATCCCTGGCGCACTTGGTTGCCAAGTTGAACAACTCCAAGGAAGTGCACATGTCTTCATGCATCGCTAGCTCCTCCTTCATCTTGACATCGCGCACGCCGTCGGAGAAGGCTGAGATGATGGCCTCCTCGGTCACCTTGGGAATCTTGAGGCGTGCGTTGTTGAAGCACTGGATGTACTTCTGCAGGGTCTCTCCGGGTTGTTGCTTGATGCGGCGCATGTCGCTCACGGCGGGTGGACGGTCGCGAGTACCTTGGAAGTTGGTGATGAAGCGGGTGTGCATCTCGTCCCAGGAGGAGATCGTGCCTGGAGCCAGGTTCAGGAGCCAGGTGCGGGCCCCGTCCTTGAGCGCCATGGGAAACCAGTTCGCCATGACCTTCTCGTCTCCGTTGGCAGCTTCGATGCCCAGCTCATAGAGCTGGAGGAACTCCGCAGGGTCGGCCGTGCCGTCGTAACAAGGAGGCAAGTCTGGCTTGAACTTGCCGGGCCACGCGACGCTGCGTAGCTCGGTGGTGAAGGCACGGCAGCCTGCTGTGGCCACGGGAGGCCTTGGGTGACGGAGAGCTTGGTCTTGCATGTCCCCACGCGCTGCAGCTGGGAGCAGCGCGGGGTCTTGACGTGCGGGAGCAGGAGCATGGTCGCGGCATGCTGGAGCAGGGAGCGCCCGGGCAGCTTCTTGCGGGCGAGGGATTTCTTGGCAGCTCTGCTCTTGCCGCGCTGGCACCTGACGGAGCGGGTTCCGCCCAGGGGCCATGCGCCTTGGAGCCATGGCGCCTTCTTGAGGAGGAGGCGGCTGGGGCACCCCTGGGGCTTCGTCACCTGCGCGGGGCGGGGTGCGGTGCAGCGGAATAGACGGTGCAGGAGAGCCCCCTGCGGCGCGGACGAGCTCGGCGACGCGGTTGAGCCATTCTTCATAGACGTCGTCGACGGGACGGTAGCGCAAGAGCTTGTTTGCCGTGATGAGCGCAGCTCGAGCCTCCATGGGTGCGCGGAGCGCGCGCGACGAAGAACCAGCTGGGGTGAGTGAGGGAGTAGCGGTGCGGCCGTCTTGCCGCACGGACGGATGCTGAGACGATGCGTGCTGCTCGTCCCCCGCCGGGCCGGTGGCGGCGTTGACGGCAGGTGACGGGGAACGGCAAGGACGCCTGCCGACAGGAGCCGTCTGGGCGACGCGGGAGGCGAGAGCGGCCCGGCGCTCGGCGCGGGCCCGACGAGCGTCAGACATGGACGCGATGGTCGGAGGAGAACAGGGTGGTGGAAGACGAATTCCGGCGCACCCCTACCTGGCGCGCCAAATGTTGGATTTCGGGTTCCGGCAGACCCTTGAGGTTCGAACACTGGGGTGCGTGCAGAGATTTCGCCTTCTACCTACCTACACCCCTCCTCCTCGCTAAGATCTAAGCTATGGAAAGAACAGCACAAGAGACACAGGGTTTATACTGGTTCGGGCCACCGTTGTGGTGTAATACCCTACTCCAGTGTGTGGTGTGGTGGATTGCCTCTTGGGCTGATGATGATGAGCAATACAAGGAAGAACATCCTCGCGAGGGTCTGTTCTTGGCTGGGGCGACGAACTTCTAGGAGGAGTTCAGTCACCCTTCTCCCTCTCTCTCTTCTCGATTGCGATCCGATCTTTTTTACCCTGTGGGTGGCTAGTCCTATTTATAGGCAAAGGCCCTGGGCCTCTTCCCAAATATTGAGCGGGAAGGGCGCCAACAATTGGCCACTTGGAAGGGGAACATCTGGTACACTTATCCTGACTAAAGTTAGTCTTCGCCTGCCAAAGGCTCTGGTGGTGACGCTGGCTGGGGCTCCACAATGACTTCCTCCTGCCGTTGGACTGGTCTTGGTCTCGTTGCACCGAAACGGGTGCCTTTGCTTGATGCTCTCGCCTGCGCTTGCTCCCTTTGCACCAAAGAGGAAAGGAGGACACTGCGCGGCTGGCGCCCGCCTAGCGCCTTTGGTCGTCATGGCTTGCATCACGGGCACCTCGTGAGGTACCCTGCCTTGATATCTCTGCCTTCTCGCGAGCCAGCCTGATGAGGCTGTGCCTGAGGAAGCTCCGTGTCGTCCGCCCCGTGAGGCTTGGCCCCTCACGAGGGTCTTGGGTCTGTGTTGATGAAGATTGGCCGTGCTGGGCCCCCTTTGAGCCACGCCGCAGCCCGCAGGCAGGCAAGTCTGGGGACCCCCGTTCCCAGAACACCGACATGAGTAACTCGTTGAGATGCCCGTACAATTGAAGCAGATGCTACAGCTAGTGGAGCAGGTGATACTATGTTTGTAGATTTAGCCGGCGGACTTGGTCCTTCCACTACACTATAAGTAGCAACAGAATCTTGAGGGCACATCCTTTTTCGTTGCACCCTACGAGTAAAACCATTCCCTACAATATTCTTTTCCTTGCTCTTTTTTGTCTTTGCCATGTCAAGCCGTACCCACAACACAAAAGAATAAAATCGCTCTTCAGAACTCACTCATGCATGATATAGACAAGTAATACTTTGATGTAAGACAACCATATGAGAATGGAATATGTAAGAAAAATAGGACGGCGTGACATATTCACAGCTATGATGTGTAAACTAAGCAGAAGGATTTTCAAGAAAATAGAAATAATGCAAGCTAGACACCATATGAAAGATGCAACCAATATAACTCAGCCAAGTTAAAAGTGTCTTGTCATAAGTGGCATTTTGAAAAATTAGAAGTAGTACAACCTAGAAATCAATGCAAGATGCAACCACTATCAAAATGCCATGTTAAAAGCGTCCAATCATGAGTGACGGATGCGGGATACACAACAGTACTACTTTGATGTAAGAACATGGTATGATAGATAGATGAAGTGTATTCTAGACACAGAAAGGCATGTCATATACACATGTATAATGTATAAACTCAGCAGGTGACATTTAATCAAAATAGAAGAAATACAGGCTAGACAACATATGCAACATGAAACGATTATCATACTGTCAACTTAGAGCAAGCTCCTGCGATGGTGGAGTAGGTAAGATAAATTCATCATGTAGACTTGGGACTTCAATTGCATTAGTAGTAGCAGTGGAAAATCTAGAGAGTCTCCATTTGCGTCGGTGTAGAGGACCACCAACATCCCCTAACTTACTCTTTTCCTTCCTCTTTTTTGATATTGCCTTCTGAAGTCAAAACCACAAGAAGATGAATAAAAGTAGCTCTGCATAACTGGTTGATGCATGATACAAACGAACACTACTTTGATGTAAGGCAAGCCCATGATAGGAGGATGGAACATATACAAAAAAAGACAACATTGCATGTTCATACGTACGATAGGAGGATGGAATATGTATTAAAAATAACAAGCAAAAGGCATTTCAACAAAATTAGAAGAAATGAAAGCTAGGCACCATATAAACATGCAACCGATATCACTCTATCAGGTAAAAAGTGTCTCGTCATAAGTGCAATTTCAAGAAATTAGAAGCAGTACAAGCTAGAAGACAATGCAAGATGCAACCTACATCACACTCCCAAGTTAAATGTGTCTTATGGGTAAGTGATTGTTGCAGGTATAAGTTGTAAGCTACGCAGATGCAATTCAACAAAATTAGAAGCAATACAAACTAGACATCATACGAAACACGCAACCACATATAACAGTTCCAAGTTAGAGCAAGCACCTATGATGGTGGAGTAGGGGAGATGTGCTCATCATCTACACTGCTACATTGACTATCCGTCCTTGTGTTGTCTTGCAAATCTTGCTGGGAGGATGGTAGAGTAGAATATGTAGAGACCCTCTATTTGAGTTGCTCCGAAGGACCACCATTATCCACTGCCTTACTAATTTCCTTCAAATGTATTGATTTTGCATTGTGAAGTCAAACCGATAAGAAAAAGGAATAAAATTCGCTCATCTTAACTCATTCATGCATGATACTGATGAACACTACTCGGATGAAAGGCAAACACATGATACGAGGATGGAACATGTATGAAAAACAGGACGATGTGACATATTCACACCTATGATGTGGTAATTAAGCAGAAGTCATTTCAACAAATTAGAAGCACTGCAAGCTAGACACCATATGAAAGATGTAACCAATATCACTCCGCTAAGTTCAAACTGTCTTGCCTTTCAGCAAATTAGAAGCAGTACATGCTAGAAATCATATGCAAGACACAACAAATATTACAGTGGCGACTTAAAGGTGCCTCGTCATAAGTGACTGATGCAGGATATGCAAGAACAGTAGTATGATGTAAGAACATGGTGTGATCAGATATGGTATATTCTAGAAATAGGAACACGTGTCATATTCACAGGCATGATGTGTAAAGTAAGCAGATGCAATTCAACAAAGTTAGAAGAAATACAAGTTAGACATCATACACAACATGCAACCACATATAATAGTGCCAAGTTAGAGAAAACACCTGTGATGGTGGAGTAGGGGAGAAAACACCTGTGTTGACTGCCTAGCCTTGTGTTGTCTTGCGAATCTTGTTGGGAGGATGGCGGAGTAGAATCTATAGCGACCCTCTGTTTCAGTTGCTCGGAAGCACCACCATCATCCAATGCCTTACCAATTTCCTTCCGCTTTATTAATTTTGCATTGTGAGGTCAAACCGACAAGAAAAAGGAATAAAATTTGCTCTTTAGAACCCATTCATTTATGATACTGACGAACACTACTCTGATGAAAGGAAAAGTCATGATACGAGGATGGAATATATACGAAAAACTGGACGGCTTGGCATATTCACACCTATGATGTGGTAACTAAGCAGAAGGCACTTCTAAAAATTAGAAGCACTAGAAGCTAGACACCATATGGAAGGTGCAATCAATATCACACTGCCAAGTTAAAACTTTCTCGTCATAGGTGGCATTCATCAAATTAGAAGCACTACATGCTATAAATCATAGTCAAGACGCAAACCAATATCACACTGCCAACTTAAAGGTGTCCCATGATAAGTGATTATGCAAGATACACAAGAAGAGTAGTTTCATGGCGTGATAGACATATATAGTATGTACCACAAACAAGAAAGCATGTCGTATTCACACGTATCATGTGTAAGCTAAGCAGATGCAATTTACACTAATTAGAAGCAATACAAGCTAGACACAATATGCAACATGCAACTAGACATCACATTGCCAAGTTAGAGCAAGCACCTGGGATGGTGGAGTAGGGGAGCGGAGACTTGGAACTTGTAGTGCACTAGCAGTACAAGGATAATCTGTACAGATGCTCCATTTACATTGCTGCAGAGGACCACCATCATCGCCTTCCTTACTCTTTTCCTTCCTCTTTTTTGATTTTGCCTTGTCAAGTCAAACCCACAAGAAAAAGAAATAAAATTTGTTGTTCAGAACTCATTGATGCATGATACTGACGAACACTACTTTCATGTAAGGCAGACGCATGATAGGATGATGGAATATGTATGAAAAACGGGACGGCATGACATATTCACATGTATGATGTGTAAAGTGTAAACTAAGCACAAGGTGTTTGAACTAGTTAGAAGAAATGCAAGCTATAAACCATATGAAAGATGAAACCAATATCACCCTGCCAAATTAAAAGGGTGGCCACATAATTGTATTTGACCAAATTAGAAGCAATACATGGCAAAATGATAGAAATAATATGCAATATGCAACGAATAAAGGTGTCTCATCGTAAGTGATTGATGCAGGATACAGAAGAGAGGTAGTTTGATGTAAGAACATGGTTAATAGATAGACGTAGTATGTTGCGAAAATAGGAAGGCATGCCATATTCACAGGTATAATGTGTTAACTAAGATGCAATTTACCCTAATTAGAAGCATTACAAGGTAGACACCATATGCAACATGCAACCACATATCACATTGCCAAGTAAGAGCAAGCACCTGTGATGGTGGTGTAGGGGAAATGCGGTCTTCAAGTATAGAGCTACGTTCAATATCTTCATTTAGACTTGATGTTTCTTGAGAATCATGTGGGGAGGATGAAACTACACTCTTTGTAAGATAGTGCGTCTCATACTAACCCGCAGGCATGACTGTCTCATCATAAGTGATAGATGCAGGATACACAAGAATAGTAGTTTGTTGTAAGAACATGGTGTGATAGGCAGATGTAGTATGTACCAAAAACAGGAAGGCGTGTCATATTCACATGTATAGTGTGTAAGCTAAGGAGATGCAATTTAACAAATTAGGAGCAATACAAGTTAGGCACCATATGCAACATGCAACCAGATATCACACTGCCATGTTAAAGCAAGCACCTGGGGTTGTGGAGTAGGGGATATGAGATTTGGAACATGCACTGCAGTAGTAGTAGTAGTAGCAGGAGAATCTGCAGATATCATTTGTTTTGGTTGCTCCAGAGGACCACCATCAATCCGTGCGTTCATCCTTTTAGATTTTGCCTTGTCAAGTAACCACACAAGAAAAAGGAATGAAATTTGCTCTTCCAAATTTGTTGATGCATGATACTGATGAACACAACTTTTATGTAAGGCAACCACATTGTAGGAGGATGGAATATGTAGAAAAAACGCTAAGCATAGCAGGCATTTCAACAAATAGGAAGTAATGCAAGCTAGATACCATATGAAAGATCCAACCAAAATCACTCTACCAAGTTAGAAGTGTTTCATTATAAGTGGCATTTCAACAAATTAGAGGCAATACATGTTTGAATGATATACAAGATGCAACCAATATTACACTATCAATTTGAAGGTGTCTTGTCAGAAGTGGTTGATGAGGGATACATAAGAAAAGTAGTTTGATGTAAGAACATGGCTAATAGAAAGACGTAGTATGTACCAAGAATAGGAAGGCATGTCATATTCACACGTATAATGTGTTAACTAAGCAGATGCAATTTACCCTAATCAGAAGCATTACAAGGTAGACACCATATGCAACATGCAACCACATATCACATTGCCAAGTAAGAGCAAGCACCTACGATGGTGGTGTAGGGGAATTGCGGTCATCAACTAGAGAGCTATGTTGACTATCTTCATTTAGCCTTGCTGTTTCTTGAGAATCATGTGGGGAGGATGACACTGCACTCTTTAAACGAGTAACGCGTCTCACTATAACCCATTGGGGTGACTGTCTCATCATAAGTGATTGATGAGGAATACAAAAGAGAATTAGTTTGATGTAAGAACATGGTGAATACACATATGTAGTATGTAACAAAAATAGGAAGGCATGTCATTATCAAAGGTATAATGTGTAAAGTAAGCAGATGCAACTTAACCAAATTGGAAGCAATACAAGCTAGACACCATTGAAGGAAATATGACCTAGAGGCAATAATAAATTTTTTATTTATATTTCCTTATATCATGATAAATGTTTATTATTCATGCTAGAATTATATTAACCGGAAACTTGATACATGTGTGAATACATAGACAAAACAGAGTGTCCCTAGTATGCCTCTTCTTGACTAGCTCATTAATCAAAGATGGTTAAGTTTCCTGATCATAGACATGTGTTGTCATTTGATGAACGGGATCACATCATTAGGAGAATGATGTGATGGACAAGACCTATCTGTTAGCTTAGCATAATGATCGATAAGTTTTATTGCTATTGCTTTCTTCATGACTTATACATATTCCTTTGACTATGAGATTATGCAACTCCTGAATACCGGAGGAACACCTTGTCTGCTATCAAACATCACAACATAACTGGGGGATTATAAAGATGTTCTAAAGGTGTCTCTGAAGGTGTTCATTGGGTTGGCATCGATCGAGATTAGGATTTGTCACTCCGAGTATCAGAGAGTTATATCTGGGCCCTCTCAGTAAGGCACATCACGATAAGCCTTGCAAGCAATGTGACTAATGAGTTAGTTGCGAGATGATACATTACGGAATGAGTAAAGAGACTTGCCGGTAACGAGATTGAACTAGGTATGAAGATACCGACGATCTAATCTCGGGCAAGTAACATACCTATGACAAAGGGAATGACGTATGTTGTCATTGCGGTTTGACCTAGAAAGATCTTCGTAGACTATGAGGGAACCAATATGAGCATCTAGGTTCTGCTGTTGGTTATTAACTAGAGATGTGTCTCGATCACGTCTACATAGTTGTCGAACCCATAGGGTCTGCACGCTTAACGTTCGATGACAATTTGTATTATGAGTTATGTGTTTTGGTGACTCAAGATTACTCGGAGTCCCTGATGAGATCACGAACATGACGAGGAGTCTCGAAATGGTTGAGAGGTAAAGATTTATATATTAGATGATGGGAGCCCGCAAGGGGTGCCCCCCCATGGGAGTCCAAATTGGACAAGGGGGAGGGTGGCGCGGCCCCCTTTCCTTCTCCTTCTCCCTCTCCCTCTCCTTGCCTTTTCCCCCTCCGAAAGAAAGGAAAGGGGGTGACTAGGATTGGGAGTCCTAGTCGGTTTCCCCCCACTTGGGTGCGCCCCTAGGGCCAGCCTCCTCCCCTCCTCCTTTGTATACGGGGGCAGGGTCACCCCAAACCACAACAGTTGTTTCACAGCCGTGTGTGGTGCCCCCTCCATAGTTTACTCCTCCGGTCATTTTGTCGTAGTGCTTAGGCGAAGCCCTGCACGAATCACATCACCGTCACCATCACCACAATGTCGTGCTGACGAAACTCTCCCTCGACACTTTGCTGGATCAAGAATTCGAGGGATGTCATTGAATTGAATGTGTGCTGAACTCGGAGGTGTCGTATGTTCAGTACTTGATCGGTTGGATTGTGAAGACGTTCGACTACATCAACCGTGTTAACCTAACGCTTCCGCTTTCAATCTACGAGGGCACATGGACACACTCTCCCCCACTCGTTCATATGCATCTCCTAGATAGATCTTGCGCGATCGTTGGAATTTTTTTAAAATTGCATGCTACGTTCCCTAACAGTGGCATCTGAATCAGGTCTATGCGTACATGATATGCATGAGTAAACCACAAAGAGTTGTGGGTGATCATAGTCATACCGCTTACCACCAACGTCTTATTTTGATTCGGTGGTGTTGTTGTATGAAGTGGACCGGACCAACCTTACATGACCATGTTCATGAGACCGGTTCCACCGACAGACATGCAACTTGTTTTCCATAAAGGTGGCTGGCGGGTGTCTGTTTCTCCAACTTTAGTTGAATCAAATTTGACTACAGTCGGTCCTTGTTGAAGGTTAAAATAGCACACTTGACCAAAAATTGTTGTGGTTTTGATGCGTAGGTAAGAATGGTTATTACTAGAAGCCCATAGCAGCCATGTAAAACTTGCAAGAACAAAGTAGAGGATGACTAACTTGTTTTTGCAGGGCATGTTGTGATGTGATATGGTCAAGACATGACGTGATATACATTATGGTATGAGATGATCATGTTTTGTAAAAGTTATCAGCAACTGGCAGGAGCCTTATAGTTGTCGCTTTATTCTATGAAATACAATTGCCATGTAATTGCTTTACTTTATCATTATATGTTAGCGATAGTTGTAGAAGCAATAGTTGGCAAGACGACAACAATGCTGTGATGGAGATCAAGGTGTCAAGCCGGTGACGATGGAGATTATGATGGTGCTTTGGAGATGGAGATCAAATGCACAAGATGACGATGGCCATATCATGTCACATATTTTGATTGCATCTTATTTTTCGTAGTACGGCTATAGCATTATAAGATGATCCCTCACTAAATTTCAAGGTATAAGTGTTCTCCCTGAGTATGCACCGTTGCGATAGTTCATCGTGCCTAGACACCACGTGATGATCGGGTGTGATAAGCTCTACGTTCACATACAATGGGTGCAAGACAGTTTTGCACGTGCGGAATACTCGGGTTGAACTTGACGAGCCTAGCATGTACAGACATGGCCTCGGAACACAGAGACCAAAAGGCGAACGTGAATCATATAGTAGATATGATCCACATAGAGATATTCACCATTGAAAACTACTCCATCTCACGTGATGATCGGACGTGGTTTAGTTGATATTAATCACGTGATCATTTAGATGACTCGAGGGATGTCTATCTAAGTGGGATTTCTTAAGTAATATGATTAATTGAACTTCAATTTATCATGAACTTAGTCCTGATAGTTTTTGCATATCTATGTTGTAGATCAATGGCCCGTGCTACTGTTCCCTTGAATTTTAATGCGTTCCTAGAGAAAGGTAAGTTGAAAGATGATGGTAGCAACTACACAGACTGGGTCCATAACTTGAGGATTATCCTCATAGCTGCATACAAGAATTACGTCCTTGATGCACCGCTAGGTGCAAGGCCTGCTGCAGGAGCAACTCCGGATGTTATGAATGTCTGGCAAGCTAAATCTGATGACTACTCGATAGTTTAGTGTGCCATGCTTTACGTCTTAGAGTTGGGACTTCAAAGACGTTTTGAACGTCATGGACCATATGAGATATTCTAGGAGTTGAAGTTAATACTTCAAGCAAATGCCCGAGTGAAGTCTCCAACAAGTTCTATACACTACTGCAGGATGGTCCAACTGCGACACTACGATTAGAGACCCTTCGGCGAAACTGTGTGCGATGCCATAATCGCAAACGGGGGTGTAAAAACCGTCAAAAAAGTTGCAAAACATTTGTGATGACGGATGCATCAAACACGGTTCACATTTTAGTTGAGTATGCGATGCAGGGCATACGATTCAGTTCAATTAATTGTTTGGGATGAGGATGAACAAAAGAAATGGGCAGCCAGATCAAGGTGTGTGCGATATATAGCAGACGGTTCACTAGGATGAACTGTGTGTGATTAGGCAACACAATGGAAATGGTTCAACTGAACAAGATGTGTCTGATATGCGGCAAACAGGTCCCATGCCGCTAAGGGGGTGCGCACACGGAGAGGAAGGCGGGCGGCCATGGAAGTCAAAGGGCTCGCTTCCCAGCGAGCCTGCGCAACATATAGCTCGCACGCTTCCCGGTGAGCCTGCGCATTCGAGGACAGCTTGCACTCCTCTTGGTCAGCCTGCACACCGGACTCTAGCACGCCTCCCGTTCAGTCAAGGTCGAGCAGCTGTCGGCACGGCACCTCCTACATCCATTAAAACCAAGACACATGGCGTCACGTGAATGGTCAACGGAACTCACACCGTTTGTATTATACAAACATTTGAGATATTAAAGTGGCAGCTATTTTTTCAAAATTCCTTTGTTGGCTGTCATTATTCGAGTGTGCCTTCTCTCAAAATGGACACGAAAAATACCACATCATGTCGGGTGCCACTCAATGACAGCATGCCAAGTTTCATGAATTTCAGACGAGTTTTGGATTTACTAGAATTTAAAAACCAGGCATCTCAATGTTATGCCGGCAATCAACGGTGACCTGGTGTTTGAAATTCATTCCTATTTCTTTCATGGGACCTAAGCATGCACCCAAGGACACATATTTGATTTTTTAACCAATTTATATGCACTGGAGCATGTGCATGTAGTTCAAATTAGAATTATGCACATAAATGCATTGAAAACTCAGTTAATGCATAAAAATGTCCAAACGAACCCCGAAAAATCACAAAAATTGACACAACATTCCTATTGTTCTCTATTGACATGGGAAAATTTTTGGAAGCAATAAGAGGCAATGGATATCGTTTCGTCCCCAAAGGTGGGACGTTCCCTATTGAAACCATCAAGCGTGTTGTGAGAAGCATATACCCAAACCTATCCCAAACGGGATTTTTTTTACCACGGCATGTTGATGTCGCTCCATGATAGCATGCCAAGTTTCATGAATTTCATATGAGTTTTGGATTTAGTAAAATTTAAAAACCAGGCATCTCAATGTTTTGCCGGCAATCAACGGTGCCCTGGTCTTTGAAATTCATTGCCATTTCTTGCATGGGACCTAAGCATGCACCCAAGGACACAAATTTAATTTTTCAACCAATTTATATGCACTGGAGCATGTGCATGTAGTTCAAATTAGAATTATGCACATAAATGCATTGAAAACTCAGTTAATTCATAAAAATGTCCAACCGAACCCCGAAAAATGACAAAAATTGACACAAAATTCCTGTTGTTCTTTGTTGACACGAGAAATTTTTTGGAAGCAATAAGAGGCAATGGATATCGTTTCGTCCCCAAAGGTGGGACGTTCCCTACCAAAACCATCATGTGTGTTGTGAGAAGCATATACCCAAACCTGTCCCGAACGGGACAATTTTTTTACCATGGCATGTTGATTCCGCTCCATGATACCATGCCAAGTTTCATGAATTTCATATGAGTTTTGGATTTAGTAGAATTTAAAAACCAGGCATCTCAATGGTTTGCCGGCAATCAACGGTGCCCTGGTGTGTGAAATTCATTCCTATTTCTTGCATGGGACCTAAGCATGCACCCAAGGACACCGATTTGATTTTTCAACCAATTTATATGCACTTGAGCATGTGCATGTAGTTCAAATTTGAATTATCCACATAAATGCATTGAAAACTCAGATAATGCATGAAAATGTCCAAACGAACCCCGAAAAATCACAAAAATTGACACAACACTCCTGTTGTTCTATGTTGACACGAGAAAAAAATTGCAAACAATAAGAGGCAACGGATATCGTTTCGGCCCCAAAGGTGAGATGTTCCCTACCCAAATCATCATGCTTGTTGTGAGAAGCTATGGTTTGCGAGAAGCATATACCCAAACCTGCCCCAAATGGGACAAATATTTTACCACGGCATGTTGATGCCGCTCCATGATAGCATGCCAAGTTTCATGAATTTCAGATGAGTTTTGGATTTACTAGAATTTAAAAACCAGGCATCTTAATGTTTTGCCGGCAATCAATGGTGCCCTGGTGTTTGAAATTCATTCCCATTTCTTGCATGGGACCTAAGCATGCACCCAAGGACACAGATTTGATTTTTCAACCAATTTATATGCACTGGAGCATGTGCATGTTGTTTAAATTTGAATTATGCACATAAATGCATTAAAACTCAGTTAATGCATAAAAATGTCCAAACGAACCCCGAAAATCACAAAAATTGACACAACACTCCTGTTGTTCTATGTTAACACGAGAAAATTTTTGGAAGCAATAAGAGGCAATGGATATCGTTTCGGCACGTTCCCTACCTAGACCATAATGCTTGTTGTGAGAATCTCTGTTTTGTGAGAAGCATATACCCAAACCTGCCCCAAATTGGACAAATTTTTTACCACAGCATGTTGATGCCGCTCCATGATAGCATGCCAACTTTCATGAATTTTAGACGAGTTTTGGATTTACTAGAATATAAAACCAAGATCTCAATGTTTGCGGCCGAGTGACGGTGGCAGGGTGTTTGACATTCATTCCCATTTCTTGCATGGGACCTAAGATGGCAACCAAGGACACAGATTTAAATTTTCAACTAATTTATATGCATTAGAACATGTGCCTGTACTTCAAATTTGAAATATGCACATGAATGCACAGAAAACTCAGTTAATGTATAAAAATGTCCAAACGAACCCCAAAAAATCCCAAAAATTGACACAACACTCCTGTTGTTCTATGTTGACACTAGGGAAAAATTTGAAATCGAGAAGACGCAACTGATATCGTTTCGTCTAGAAAGGTGAAACGTTCCCTACCGAAGCCATCACATTTGTTGTGTGAGAAGCTCTGGTTTATGAGAAGCTTATTCCCAAACCTACCCCAAATGGGACAAAATTTTTACCACGGCATGGTGATGCCGCTCCATGATAGCATGCCAAGTTCCATGAATTTCGGACGAATTTCGGATTTACTAGAATTACAAAAGCAAGTACGTTGATGTTTTCCGGAGAGCCACGGTGTCGTGGTGTTCGAATTTCATCCCCATTTCTTCCATGGGAGGTAAGCATAAACCCATGGAGACATATATGATTTTACAACCCATGTTGGTGCACCGGAGCATGTGCATATATTTTAATTTTGAATTGTGCACCTGAAATGGCTAGAAAACCAATTTAATGTATAAAATGTTCAAACGAATCCTGAATAATTCCAATTCTTTTACGACACACATATAGTTGCATGTTCACTCCAGATAAAAGGTCTAGCAATTCAAACACCATCCATTTCCGCTGTGACCCCATTATGTAATTCAAATCAAGATGAGAAATCAAGTAGATCACACACATTTTATTATCACCAACCGTGTGACATGCAACACAAAATATCCTGGAGCATCGTCGGTGTAAAGTACGCCTATGGCTTACGCGAGAAGGTGCGTCGGCTACAGTCCATAACCGGCATCTCAAACACACTAGCTCGCTCCCCAAATATCATTTCACTGTTCAATCGTCGCCGGTGAAAGATGGGCACGTGGACTCGCGTCATGAGGGCAACTTCGGTGGCCCACTCCGGTGAGAGCGCGGCCACAGCCGCCATGCGCGTGCTAACAAGGGGCATGAGCGCGGCCGCAATCTGCTACCGGGCGACCATGGCAGCCCAAACGGCCGCAGTTGCTTCTCATGTGGCAGCAGTAACGTCTGGCTCAAGGATAACAACTGGCGAGAGTGGCACAGAAACTGTTCGTTCTGCAGCGGCGGCCTTAGCCCTGATGGAGGCCGCCCACGACCATGTCGAGCCGCCCACGCCTAGCTCCTGGCGGTCACCGCACAAGTCGAACAAAGCTTCTCTGACAACGGTCGGCAACCCACGGCCGAAGGGCTGGCAATCCCGAGAGCGTTCGAGCAGCCGTTTATTGCTCCTCCGCATACCTTGCGATGACGGAGCCCGTCCAAGCCCAGATCACGTCCGCCCACGCCCAGCTCGTGGTGGCCTTTTCCAAAGAGATGGCGGACGCGGATGGCGAGATGCTTGTCGAGTATGGTGTGATGGATGCCATGGAGTCCCTTCCCTAGGAGACCGTCGGGCGCGAGCTGGACATGGTGGCGGTGGCGGAGATCGACGAGCACCAGCCGTAGTAGTACTCTATATTTTGTTTAATTAAGAGTGTTGGTCTTTAATTTGTTAGAGTAATGTTTAGGTCAGCTTCTGTTTAATTGCTGAACTTGCTTGATTAAGAAGTTAGTCTCCTTTGTGTAGGCAAATTATGCAATGACGTGGATGACCACTGTAACCATGGAAATTCGAACCAAATATTTTGACGTTCAAACTCATCACACACAGATTAATCTATCTGAATCGTTTGTGATGTTCACATATCGTACACAGTTCTGAATAAGGGACTGTGTCTGATGACACTTTGCGTGCTAGTTTTTTCGCTGAAGCGATTCCAAATTTTCGGCTTCCGAGAAAATATCTACCTCCCCACCCCTCCCCTTACCAAAAGCCACATTTCCCCTATTTCCGCCTTCCTTTCTAAGTCGAAACCTTCACTCCTTGCTTGCAGTGCCGCCGCCTCCTCGCCGGCGACCCTCCTTCACGCTGCTCGGCCTCGCCTACCCAGGCAGGTAATTCACACCTGACCCCCATCCTCCTCCTCCTTCCACATCCCACATACCCCGACCGCCGGCATGAGCGTGACACCTTCCACCCAAATCGCCGACCCCTCCACCAAATAAGTGCGTCCCTAAGCCATGGTGCACGCAGTATAGCCAGGATCTCAAGGAGCATTTGGCAGCGGAGAAGCAAATCGTAGCCGCACGCGCGGATGAGGTCACGATGGCTGTCATTCATGCCCACCCCCTAGATCTTGGAGGAGCACCTTGCCATTTGCTAGCTATGCCGGTTAAGCATGCTCGGTTTACCCATTGCGTGTGCTTCTCCTGCATTTCCTTCACAAACTCTAGTGAATTGTGCTATCTAATTTTACCATGCAATCTGTTGCTCTAGTGTATATGTTCTATATGTCGTGCAGTGTGGTGCTCACTTATTAACTGTTTTGTTAATTAGTTGTCGTCTTCAGTTAACTGTTTGATTCAATTCTGCAAATGTGATGTTCAATTCTTCAGGATGCAATTTTGTATTGTCTTCCATGTGAGAAATAAATCGAATTTATCTTTATAAAATACATGAGAAATTTATACAATTGCTATATTTCCAAGTTGTCAAGCATGCTTGGTTTGGTTATACATTGCGCAATGTGGTGCTCAATTAACATTTGGTTCATTTGTGTTGTGGTGTTTAGTTAACTGTTTGGTTCAATTATGCAATGCGAAGTTCAGTTGATGTGGCTGCATTCTGTTATTGTATACCATGTGAGGAGTAAATCGAATTTTGCTGTACTAAATATATGAGAAACAAATACAATTGCTATATTTCCAAGTTGTTAAGCATGCTTGGTTTGGTTAACTGTCTGATCTTCTATTAGGAGTATGTTATATTGTGCAATATGGTGCTCAGTTAACGGTTGATTCATTTGTTATGGTGTTTTAGTTAACTGCTTGGTTCAATTCTGCAATGTGATGTTCAATTGATGTGGCTGCATTCTGTTATTGTATACCATGTCAGGAATAAATCGAATTTGGCTGCACTTAATACATGAGAAACATATACAAGTGCTATATTTCCTAGTTCTTAATCATGCTTGGTTTGGCTAAATGGGTTTTCCATGTGGCTTGAATTAATATGATGAATCTGCAATATGCTTATTTTTCATCAACATATTTTACTGATAGCATGCGAACCCTTACTTAACCCGATGTCGGGGGTTGGGTGCGAGATATGTCAAAAGATGGCTTATCATGGTGGGGGCAAGACTGTTGCCGGAACATCCGGGGACGGGTATGCGAGTAGCATGCGCTAGTTTACCCAGATTCGGGGATCTTCGGAGAGATAATACCCCTACTCCTGCATGTCTAAGTATATCTAGTATGTACATCTGGTACAGAGTGCACCTTGAGCTGTATCCGAGCTCAGTGCCATAGGCATCTGGCTTTGCATATATGCATGTATGTGGCATGCTCTAGTAGCCGGCCATGCCCATGGCTTATGGCCGTGAGCATGTGTGTGCTCATGCGTGAGTGCATGTGAGAGTGTATGGTGTATGGATGGATGGTTGCTATATATAGTGTGTAGCTAGCTTAATGTGTAAGCTATCTAGTGGCATGGGTGGTAGTGGCTTTGGTTGTAAGCTACCTTGGGTAGCTTACGAGCCAAGCTATGTAGGCATCACTAGTGGCATGTTGGATGTCATGCTTGTCCTCTGGGGTACTTTATAACTCAGTACCCAGGGGACACGGTACACTGTAGATGACGTCGCGGTATGGTCATCCCGTCGGTGTCTTGTCGGTGTCGGGTCGGGCTGCAGTCGGCAGCCGGCTGGTTGGCACTGTCGGCAGCTGGCTGGTTGGCACAGTCGGCAGCCGGCAGCTGGCCGGGCAAAGCAGTCGGACGAGGAGCCGACAGGAGCGGCCGGGCAATCGGACTAAGGGGCTTTGCTAGCCCCGATGTCTTGATTTATTGTCTTGCCGTCTTCGGGGTATCCGTGGCCAATTACTCCGACAGTAGCCCCCAACCCTCCGGGCAACTTGGCAAAGTTGGGCGGAGGTTTTTTGGCGGGTGTTCACGGAAATGATCATGCAAAAGATAAAGTTAGTCCACATAGATATATCAAATGATTGCTTTTAGTATTGCAAGTTTTATGCAGAGGGTGCCGGCTCGGTTTCCGAGCCCCCTTAATCTTTTTCGTGTTCCCTCCGATTTTTGGCGTGTACTCTTGCTTGTCGGACAGCCGCTCTGTGGTCTGTGGCTGAGAGTGGGCCGTGAAGTGGAGTTTACATTACTTAGAGTCTGGGAGCAGATTCGACCGAGCAGATACTTGTAAAGGAAACGGCCGAGTCACCCGATCCGTTTTTCTTTCCGGTTGTTTTTCGTGTGGGTGGCCTCCAGTATTCACTCTTGCCAGCCGAATAGCCGCTCTGCGGTCTGTGACTGAGAGTGGGCCTTTGGTACCACGCACGCTACTAAGGCGTCTGCGGGAACTAACGTCTTAGGCCAAGCGGACAGCCCCCAGGTAATGCTGGCTGGCGCCGGGGCGAACAGTGATGCAACTGTAATAAAATGCGGAGACAGCCCCCGAGCATCGCTCGGGGTTATCCGTGCTTGTGTGGTGCAAAAAATATGCGGGTGAGGAGCTCACATTGGTTTTCGCATAGCCGAAGCGGAGTTTGCCGAAGACAGACGGCGCGGCTCGACGCTCGCGGAGTGCGCCGGCGCACCCGCTAGGTGCAGCCTTCGAGTCTTCGGGTGCTCGAAGGGGGGCCTGCCAGTCAGGCTCGACCGGCGAGGCGGCGAGGCGTCTTACAGCGCCCCTTTTCTTCCTTTTTCTCTTCTGCCGGCTGCTAACAGCTAGACAAACTCTTCTCTTGTCTGCAATCTTTGCGGGGGCGCGTCAGCGCACCCGTTGGGTGTAGCCCCCGAGATTCGGGCCGACTGCTGAGCAGTCGGGCCGGATCTCCCGGCAACTACTTTGTCTTCTTCCTCGCGGGGGCGTGTCAGCGCACCCGCTGGGTGTAGCCCCCGAGATCCGGGCTGACTACTGAGCAGTCGAGCCGGATCTCCCGGCGACAACTTTATCTTCTTTCTCGCGGGGGGCATCAGCGCACCCGCTGGGTGGAGCCCCCGAGTCTCCGGTGCTCGAGGAGGGTCCAACCGGTCAGGCTTAACCGGCCGGGTTGCGAAGGGGAGCCAGCCGGCGGCTGGCGGCTAAGCGGACAGGCGAGCCAGTCGGCCGAGCGGCGACGTGGGCAGGCGACCCGAGCAGTTGAGGGGACTGCAGTCTGCGCAGCTGGCTATGCACGCAGCTGTGCTGCCGGCCATGCACACTAGCGCGCTTGTGGCCGTGCAACCGGCTATGTATGCATATATATATATATATATATATATATATATTGTTCTTCCTCACTTTTTTCTTTTTTTCTTTTTTTCGACTAGCACCCAGCCGCATACTTTTCTAGCCGGCTGTGGGTAGCCGGACTCATCTCTTTTGCACGACCAGCCGGCCACGGCGACCAAAGGCTCTTTTATTTGCATGAACAGCCGGCCGCGGGTGCTGAGCAGCGGGAGCCAGCGCCCACGGGCTGGCGGGCGGAGGAGTGGTCAGGCGGAGCCGGCGCGCGGGAGGCTGCAGCGGTGACCCGGCCAGCGCGGCAATGCGGAGCCGGCGCACGGGAGGTGGCGGCGGCGACCCGGCCAGCGCGGCAAGGCGGAGCCGGCGAGCGGGAGGCGGTGT
>NC_041386.1:359550429-359601527 GCF_002162155.2 Triticum dicoccoides | reverse complement strand
AAGCCGGCGCGGCGCGAGTCGAGGCGGCCCGCCCAGCCACCGAGTGCGGAGACCGAGCGCGGGGCGATGGCGGAGTTGCAGGAAGCCGGCTGCGGGAAGCCAGCAACCGGGCACGAGGAGCACCCGGCAGCGGGCCGGTGGTCTCGGAGGCGCTGGGCCGGTGCGCACGGGGGCGCAGCCGCCGGCTTGAGTGAAGGAGAGGCGAGGCACGCGAGGCCGGACGCGTCCGAGGCCAGCCTGGCGGAGGAAGACACGGGCGCGCGAGGCCGGCCGCAGACTTGCGCGAGGACGGCCGGAGCCGTCCGGGCGCAGGAGCCGGGGCGAGCTGGCGGCCAGCATAGGGGACGAAGCACCGCGGGGAGCGCTAGACAACGCGCAGCAGCAGCGGGCTGACGTGAAGGCGGTCGTGTGCGAGTCCAGCGGCGAGGCAGGGTCGGCACGACGCGGTGGGAGGAATCCGTCGAGGGAGGCGCCCGGGGGAGCAGCCGCGCGTTGCAGCGGGCAGAACTGGCGGGACGCGGCCGTGGCAGCGCGGGCGCGAGGCCGGCGAGCGCGCACAGAGCAGAGGTGGGCAAGCATACGGATTATCTTCAAGCGCCGGCCTCAACAAGTGGCTGGAACGGGACCCGACAGGGGCGCGCGTGGAACAGCCAGACACAGCGCCCGACCTGGGAGCCAGCTGCGGAGGCGCGCGACCCGGCGGGCCAGAGGAGCGGCAGGGGAGTCGGCATGGCACGCGGAGGTGCAGGCGACCTCGGGCAGAGTCGGGAGGCGGCGCCGGGTTGGCCTGCGGCGAGCCGGACAGGGCCGGGCGCTGGGGAAGTCGGATGCTCGGGAGGCGTAGCCAGTGTCTGGATTGAGGCAGAAGCCGGCGTCCGCGTTGCGGAGAAGCCGGCGTGGGGTGAAGCCGGCCTGCCCGAGCAGGCACGAGCGCGAGCGCGAAGTCGGAGGAGGCCGGGCGTAGCCAGGTGCAGGCCGTTGCATCGTGGGCAGCCAGACGGAGCCGGCGGGACGGAGCACCCTGAGGCGGGCGGGGCGCCAGATGGAGCCGGCGGGGATGAGGTAGAGCCGGCAGGCGCTGGGGCGCAGCCGGGCACGGGACGACCAGCGCAGGGGGTGCCCGGGGGACGGGATAGGTGGCCGATGCGACGCGGCGCCGAGGGCGGGTGGAGCAGCAGACGGCCAGACCGGCCGGCGCGCGCGGGGGCGTCCGCGGGGAAGAGGCACGGCGGAGCCTGTGCGGGAGTTGGGGCGGATACAGCAGCGCACCAGAGCTGGGTAGGCGGGGGCACCGGAAGGACGTCCAGGGTTGCGCGGGAGGCGCGGAACGATGCCGAGACACAAGCCGGAGCTGGCCGAAGGAGCTTGGGCGGAGCAGCGCACGACCGCGCGGGGGTGACGGCAGTGCAGCCGTGGCTGGGCGAGGAGGCGGGGCCTCACTCGTGCGATGACGCAGGGGACGGAGCAACGCGTGGGGGGCGCTGCAGGCCGTGCCGGCCAGTGAGGAGCCGCGCCAACAACGGCGGCGACATGCAAGAGGACGAGAAGAGGCGCGTGTATACCCAATGTCAGGGAAGTCTACCAGCAGTATACGGCAATAGTCTGACTGGCATATGACTACTATCTGACCGTCGTATGTGGGATTATCTGGGTTGTGTTCGGGCATGTATGAGGCACATATGGGCATTGTACGATTTGTGTGTTTGGCTAATGGTTTGACTTGCATCTAGATAGCTTGCATAGACGGCATGTGGGGGAGCGAACGCGTGTTTCGGCCGAAGCAAGGCGCAACACGGAGGGAAGCAGACGTGAGCGGCGTCTAGATGGACACGGCCGACCGAAACAAGGCCCCACGCATGACACGCGTGCAGACGGACAGACAGCTGGCGTCGCAACGGTGATGATGACGAGGCCGAGGCCGACGGTGAGGACGCGCCGTCCCGCATGGCCATTCCGGGGACATGTTGATGCCGGTGACGAAACCAGCCGCAGTGCGGTAGCATAGTACCGCCCCAAGGTGGGCGCAAAATGTCGGGGGTTGGGTGCGACATATGCCAAGGGATGGCTTATCATGGTGGGGGAAAGACGGTTGCCGGAATATCCGGGGACGGGTATGCGAGTAGCACGCACTAGTTTACCCAGGTTCGGGGCTCTCCGGAGAGATAATACCCCTACTCCAGCATGTTTGAGTATATCTGGTATGTACATCTAGTATAGAGTGTTCCCTGAGCTGTATCCGAGCTCAGTGCCATAGGCATCTGGCTTTGCATATATGCATGTATGTGGCATGCTTTAGTAGCCGGCCATGCCCATGGCTTATGGCCGTGAGCATATGTGTGCTCATGCGAGTGCATGTGAGAGTGTATGGTGTATGGATGGATGGTTGCTATATATAGTGTGTAGCTACCTTAATGTGTAAGCTAGCTAGTGGCATGGGTGGTAGTGGCTTTGGTTGTAAGCTACCTTGGGTAGCTTACGAGCCAAGCTATGTAGGCATCACTAGTGGCATGGTGGATGTCATGCTTGTCCCCTGGGGTACTTTATAAATCAGTACCCAGGGGACACGGTACACTTTAGATGACGTCGCGGTATGGTCATCCCGTCGGTGTCTTGTCGGTGTCGGGTCGGGCTGCAGTCGGCAGCCGGCTGGTTGGCACTGTCGGCAGCTGGCTGGTTGGCGCAGTCGGCAGCCGGCAGCCGGCCGGGCAAAGCAGTCAGACGGGCATATTAAATAGCTATGTTGCTTATTGTACTACTTGTACAAATACGCTTCTACGTATCAATCAAACTATAATGGAAATAGTTTGCAGCCCAACTTCTGCGGCACTAGCTTGCTCTTTTGATAATCTTATCAAATTGCACCTGTACACTTGGGTTCGCTTTAATCCGCCAGGGGCTTCATTGCGCCTCATAATACGGCAACAAAGTGCGAACACTTTTTACAGTATAGTTTGGCACCCCGAATTTAGCATTGTATGCATTGGCTGCGAATCATGTCTTTGGTCAATAGTTGGGTTGCCCGTCTCCTGTGCTTACTACCTTATGTTCTGCTATATCGGCTAGGGTAGTAAAGGGAGAACTACTCGACTGCGTCCTGGTTTATTCGGATAAGCACTACAGTAGAGAAAGCCGAAAACTAACTGTCATGATGCGGCGTGAGCCGGTCAGCTCTTTGGAGGTTTCAAATCTTTAGCGATTTTTCCGGATTATGCGATGAATATGTCCCTATACGATCAGGTGTTTACAACACACTAGTTTGGATACTAGGGGCTGCGCCTAAATTTTTATTGTCAAACTCCTATGCCTAAGTGAGGGTGATAAAGCCACATAGTCCGATTGCCTGGTTTGTCCCGCTAAACACCTCCTCCAAGGACCAAATTCTTGGATAAAGAGTGTTTAGATTCATCCCGAACACCCCCGTATTACCTACATGGGGGCTGAAGCTGACGACTGGCCAACTCTCAGACTTGATAAAACGGCCGCACAGGAGGTAAAATTTTAAATAATAAATAGCAAAGCATTATATTA
This sequence comes from Triticum dicoccoides, assembly GCF_002162155.2. NCBI lineage: Eukaryota > Viridiplantae > Streptophyta > Magnoliopsida > Poales > Poaceae > Triticum > Triticum dicoccoides. The sequence continues at coordinate 359,597,999 of NC_041386.1, read as the reverse complement.
CATATCAGCCTTGTTTTCATCATATAGGACGGGTAACATGAATGTATTCATTAAAAAATATTGTCCTTAGCACATTGCTTCGCCACAATGCGGGATCCCTTTAGAACATCTTCAAAATACCACTCGGGCGTGCGGTGCTCCTTGCTTGCGGGAGGTCCTTCGGTCGCGAGCTTGACGACGTCCATCTTAGCCCATTGTATCTTGACACGCGGGCGAAGGCCATCCGCGCACCTTCCATGCAGACCGACCGCTTGATGGCCTCAAGCCGAGGGCAGGCATTGACCAGCTGCTTCACGAGTCCAAAGTAGTTGCCAGGTATAGCTTCCGTAGGCCACAGCCGGATTATTAAATACTTCATGGCTAGTTCGGCCACCCTATGTAGCTCGACTAGCTGTTTTAGCTGGTCATTAAAGGGCACTGGATGTTCTGGCGCAAGGTATTGCGACCAGAAAAGCTTCTCCGTTGAGCTCCCCTCTTCGGCTCGGAAGAATTTCGCAGCGTCAGAAACATTGCGTGGCAGATCCGCAAACGCCCCTGGAGAACTCCAAATCCGGGTTAGCAAGAGATATCTCGTCTTCACATACTTCCTCTCCATAAAAAAAGCCTTACTCGCTGCAATTTTCATGGCCTCTTGGATTTCCTGGAGGGCGCCCTGGGCTTCAACCCGGGGCTGTTGTGCACTTTGACGGACCTTGGCAAGTTCGGACTCTTGGTCTGCATTCTTATGCTCCAAGGACTTGCATTTCTTGACGGCATCCTGTAGCTCTTGCTGGACCTCACCGACCCCGGCCTCATGCTTTTTGCGGGCGGCCTGTTCATCTGCCGCCCTCTTCTGGGCTTAGGCCTGCGCTGCCTTGAGGGTTTCCACCTCGGACGCGGCCCCTAAAAATTATCATACGATCAACACAAGCAAATTCATATCTTGCTATATCTGAATAGGTCATTACATACCCTGCTTGTCCGCCAGCTGCTCGGCCCGCTCCAGACTCTGCCTCAGTCTAGAAACTGCAGCAACATGAGAAGTCGCGGCTAGCAGCGACGCCTGCTTATTCACATAGACATATCTGGTTAGTATTCTATGAAAAAAATATTTGATCCTCTGATCGGCTCTTCTTTCCGAACACCGAATAGAGTCTTAGGGGCTACTGTCTATACTGTGACTTTCTTTTCACAAATTTCATTGCTTACCTCAAAGCCTGTTAAAAGGCTTGTGCAGGCTTCACTCAGTCCGCTCTTCGCAGACTGAATCTTCTCAATCACCGCACCCATGAGGGTACAGTGTTCCCCAACGATGGAAGCACTTCATAGCGCTTCTAGTATAGTATCCGGTGCCTCTGGTTGGATAGAGGTCACTGATAGAATGGATACACCTCCTTCCGATGAAGGAGGCCTCTTGCTGGATTCCGGAGCCGTATAGTTCTTCGGGACCGTATTCGACTGGGGGCCGAATTGGACATGGCCCCCATCGCCAGTCTCCATGGGGATCTGCTCCCCCATGTGTCCAGCGGCCGAGGTCTCGCCTTCAGGCACCGCCCTGACGGCCTCCTGCGTCTCTCCCTGGCATGGGATCCTTCGGGATAACACCTCGGTGTCATCAATGGCCCTAGGAGAGAACGCCGCCGGAAGGGACCCGCTGTCCTTCACCTTCGGGTCCAGCGAGTTCCGCGAAGATGAGGATCGCTCGAGGGCGGAATGAGCCGGACTGAAAGTGCATAATTCGACATGTTAAACTTATGAAGTAAAGAGGCTGATATATGAATGCATCAGGGTCTCCGGATACTCACGATTCGGCCAGGGGCTTATCTCGGGGGCGCCGTTCTGGGCTGCTATCGATGTCCCATGCGGAGCTATCCGCGAGGGAGGCCTTCCCCTTCTTGGACGCCTCCGCCTCCAGATTTGTGGAGGCCGCCCTCTTCTTTCCCCCCTCAGCAATGGGGAGTTGCTTTCTTCTTCCTCTTCCTCCTCCTCGTCATCTTCGGCGGCGGAGGAGTGAGTTTCGGTGTCTTCAGATGCCATGTCCGAAGTACCCTTGGGACAGAGGCCACCTCCAGTCCCCTTGGCCTTCTTCTCCGGCGCCTTGTAGGGCGCCGAAACCAGCATCTTCGTCAAAAGCGGGATGGCTGGCTCCTCGGGCAGCGGAGCCAGATACTAAATCCACTCCGCCTTCTTTGTCCAACCCTGGAAAAACAAATAGGGAAGTTTGGACATCCTCCTTGAGTAAGCAAGTCAGGGATACATCTTGAAACACGGAAAACTTACCGAACTGGCGGGATGGGCCAGGTCATGAGCACGGTCCTCGGTCATCTTCGGCCACGTCTCATTGGCCTTGAACAGCACCTTCCAGATATCTTCATGCGTAGTTCCGAAGAACTGTTGCAAGGTCTTGTGCTCGGCCGGATCGAACACCCATAGGTGGCAAGCCCAACTCTGGCATGGAAGGATCCGGCAAACTAGCATCACCTGAATCACATCGACAAGCTTGACGTTCTTGTCCATCATGCTCCTGATGCGCATATGAGGCGATGTCAGCTCGTCCGACGAGGACCAATCCAGGGCCTTCTCTTGCCAGGAGGTAAGCCGCATTGGGGCCCCGGATTTGAATTCGGGAGCTGCGGCCTAGGTAGTGTCGCGGGACTCTGTGACGTAGAACCACAACTTCTGCCTCCCCTTGATAGTCTCCATGAAGGTGCCTTTGGGCCACGGGACGTTGGACATTTTGCTCACCATGGTGCCTCCGCACTCTGCGTGTTGGCCGCCCACCACCTTCGGCTTCACATTGAAGGTCTTCAGCCACAATCCAAAGTGGGGTGGGGTGCGGAGGAAAGCCTCACACACGACGATGAATGTCGAGATAGTGAGGAAGGAATTTGGGGCCAGATCATGGAAATCCAGCCCATAGTAGAAAATGAGCCCGCGGATGAAGGGGTGGAGTGGAAATCCCAGCCCGCGGATGAAGTGGGGGATGAAAACTACCCTCTCATGGGGCTTCGGGGTAGGGACGATCTGTCCCTCGGTCGGAAGCCGATGGGCAACCTCCTGGGCCAAGTATCCGGCCTCCCGAAGTTGGGTGATGTCCTTATCCTTAACGGTGGAGGCCATCCACTTGCCCTGTGCTTCGAACATGGTCGGAGTGCTTTCTTGAGGCAGAAAAGATGAGAACTTGGGCGCTGGAGCTCGAGAGTGGGTGGTGGAAAGAGAGAAGGCATGGGTGAAAGATGTGAATCCTTATCTCCTTATATAGGCAGTGAATATCAAGCGCCTCCCCACTCGCCATAAAACTCACCTATTCCCCAGGGGCCATGCTGATGGCACGGTTGGATTACCCAGAACCGTATTGATGAGAATCCCGCAATAAGGGGACACAAACGCTGCTTTGAGAAGACATGCCAATAAAACCGCATTTTGAAATATGGAGCGGCAGGCCGAATACGGTTTGAAATAATAACCGGGCAGGGACGTGATATCACGTTACCAAAAAGTTGTCAGCAGATTGGGCTCGTGAAATGTTATACTCTCTGCGGTGTTGTGTGGTACTTGTTTTGCATATCCGGACACGTTCGTTGTGTTAGAAATCTATGTTGGGGTATTCGGAGGAGGAACCCACCTTGCAATACCGAAGACAATCTGCACGCCGGACACCTCATCGTTGAAGCCTGGTTCAGGGGCTACTGAGGGAGTCCTGAACTAAGGGGTCCTCGGGTGTCCAGCCTGTTGGACATGGACCGGACTGATGGGCTATGAAGATTCAAGACCGAAGACTCTCAGCAGTGTCCGAATGGGACTCTCGTTGGCGTGGATGGCAAGTTTGGCGTTCAGATATGAAAATTCCTTTCTCTGTAACCGACTTTGTATAACCCTAGTCCCCTCCGATGTCTATATAAACTAGAGGGTTTAGTCCGTAGAGGCAGAGACAATCATAATCACATAGGCTAGGCTTCTAGGGTTTTAGCCATTACGATCTCGAGGTAAATCAACCTTGTAATACTAATATTCATCAAGACCAATCAAGCAGGAAGTAGATTATTATCTCCATAGAGAGGGCCCGAACCTGGGTAAACATCATGTTCCCCGTCTCCTATTACCATCAACTTTAGATGCAAAGTTCGGGACCCCCTACCCGAGATCCGCCGATTTTGACACCGACAGAGATGACCTCAGGCAACACACACAGTTTCTAGGAATAAACCATGTTGGATCAATAAGCAATCACACACGACTTTCTCTTGAAAACTTTTTTGCGTTAGGCCACCTTGCGCAAAAGTTTACCACATGAAAACTATGTGTGATGGACAACCTTTGCCACACTGTTTCTTGTATGGACCGTGTGTCATACATTCAATAACGCAAACGATTTAATGGGAAAAATTGTTTGTGATGTACCTGTGAACGGAAACGTTTTCCTTGGAGTGACAGTATGGGATGTACATACTAACAAAATCTTTTAGCGGGGACTGACTGTGTGGGATGTACTTGCGACCGGAAACAATTTCGTCGTATAATTGTATTTTTTAGCTCTACTGTACGTATTTCCATATTTGAGCGCTCGGCGATCGCACATGACCTCATTTTGCCGAGCATGTGTGCTAGGAGGGCATATCCCGACGGTTTTTGGGTCATGTGGGAAGGACCCCCTATCACCCACACTCACTTGGCGATGGTTCCAAATGCCGTCGCGGAAAGGTGTTAAAAACCGTTTGTTAAGGACTGACGCGTACCAGTGATAGCTACAAGATGGAGGAGAACAGTTCTGTTAGTGAACACATACTCAGAATGTCTTGGTACCATAACCACTTGACTCAGATGGGAGTTAATCTTCTCGATGATAGTATCATCGACAGAGTTCTTCAATCACTGCCACCAAGCTAAACATGCTTCGTGATGAACTATAATATGCAAGGGATGGAAAAGACTATTCTTGAGCTCTTCGCAATGCTCAAAGCTGCGGAGGTAGAAATCAAGAAGGAGCATCAAGTGTTCATGGTTAACAAGACCACTAGTTTCAAGAAAAAGGGTAAAGGAAAGAAGGGGAACTTCAAGAAGAATAGCAAGCAAGTTGCTGCTCCCGAGAAGAAACCCAAGTCTAGACCTAAGCCTGAAACTGAGTGCTTCTAATGCAAAGGGACTGGTCACTGGAAGTGGAACTACCCCAAGTATTTGGCGGATAAGAAGGATGGCAAAGTGAAAGGTATATTTGATATAAATGTTATTGATGTGTACCATACTAATGCTTGTAGTAGCGCCTCAGTATTTGATACTGGTTCTCTTGCTCATATTTGCAACTCGAAATAGGGGCTACGAATTAAACAAAGATTGGCTAAGGACGAGGTGACGATGCGCGTCGGAAATAGTTCCAAGGTGGATGTGCTCGCCGTCGGCATGCTACCTCTACATCTACCTTCGGGATTAGTTTTAGACCTGAATAATTGTTATTTGGTGCCAGTGTTGAGCATGAACATTATATCTGTATCTTTTTTGATGCGAGACGGTTATTCATTTAAATCAGAGAATAATGGTTGTTCTATTTATATGAGTAATATCTTTTATGGCCATGCTCCCTTGATGAGTGGTCTATTCTTCTTGAATCTCGATCATGGTGATACACATATTCATAATATTGATGCCAATAGATGCAAAGTTCATAATGATAGTGCAACTTATGTGTGGCAGTGTTGTTTAGGTCATATTGGTGTAAAGCGCATGAACAAACTCCATGCTGATGCACTTTTGGAATCACTTGATTATGCATCACTTGATGCTTGCAAACCATGCCTCATGGGCAACATGACTAAGACTCTGTTCTGCTGAACAATGGAGCGAGCCACTGACTTATTGGAAATAATACATACTGATGTATGCGGTCCGATGAGTGTTGAGGCTCGCTATGGGTATCGTTATTTTTTGACCTTCACAGATGACTTGAGCAGATATGGGTATATATACTTAATGAAACATAAGTCTGAAACATTTGAAAAGTTCAAAGAATTTCAGAGTGAAGTAGAAAATCATCGTAACAAGAAAATAAAGTTTCTACCATCTGATCGTGGAGGCAAATATTTGAGTTACGACTTTGGTCTTCATTTAAAATAATGTGGAATAGTTTCGCAACTCACGCCACCGGGAACACCACAGCGTAATCGTGTGTCTGAACATCGTAACCGTACTTTATTAGATATGGTGCGATATATGATGTCTCTTACCGATTTAACACTATCATTTTGGGGTTATGCATTAGAGACAACTGCATTCACGTTAAATAGGGCACCATCTAAGTCCGTTGAGATGACACCGTATGAACTGTGGTTTGGCAAGAAACCTAAGCTATTGTTTCTTAAGTTTGGGGTTGCGATGCTTATGTGAAAAAGCTTCAACCTGATAAGCTCGAACCGAAATCAGAGAAGTGCGTCTTCATAGGATACCCAAAAGAAACTGTTGGGTACACCTTCTATCACAGATCCGAAGGCAAGATATTTGTTGCTAAGAATGGTTCCTTTCTAGAGAAGGAGTTTCTCTCGAAAGAAGTATGTGGGAGGAAAGTAGAACTTGATGAGGTAATTGTACCTTCTCTCAAATTGGAAAGCAGTTCATCGTAGAAATTAGTTCCATTGATGCCTACACCAATTAGTGTGGAAGTTAATGATGATGATCATGAAACTTGAGGTCAAGTTACTATCGAACCTCGTAGGTCAAGCAGAGTACATTCCGCACCAGAGTGGTACGGTAATCCTATTCTAGAAGTCATGTTACTAGACCATGACGAACCTAGGAACTATGAGGAAGCGATGATGAGCCCAGATTCCGCAAAATGTCTTGAGGCCCTGAAATCTAAGATGGGATACATGTATGAGAACAAAGTATGGACTTTGGTTGACTTGCCCGGTGTTCGGCACGCCATAGAGAATAAATGGATCTTCAAGAAGAAGATTGGTGCTGATGGTAATGTTACTATGTACAAAGCTCGACTTGTTGTGAAAGGTTTTCGACAAGTTCAAGGAGTTGACTACGATGAGACTTTCTCACTCATAGCGAAGATTAAGTCTGTCCGAATCATGTTAGCAATTGCCGCATTTTATGATTATGAAATTTGGCAAATGCACGTCAAAACTGCATTCCTTAATGGATTTCTCAAAGAAGAGTTGTATATGATGCAACCAGAAGGTTTTGTCGATCGTAAAGGTGCTAACAAAGTGTGCAAGCTCCAGCGATCAATTTATGGACTGGTGCAAGCCTCTCGGAGTTGGAATATACGCTTTGATAGTGTGATCAAAGCATATGGTTTTATACAGACTTTTGGAGAAGCCTATATTTACAAGAAAGTGAGTGGGAACTCTGTAGCATTTCTAATATTATATGTGGATGACATATTGTTGATTGGAAATAATACAGAATTTCCGGATAGCATAAAAGGATACTTGAATAAGAATTTTTCAATGAAAGACCTTGGTGAAGCTGCTTATATATTGGGCATCAAGATCTATAGAGATAGATCAAGACGCTTAATTGGACTTTCACAAAGCACATACCTTGATAAAGTTTTGAAGAAGTTCAAAATGGATCAGTCAAAGAAAGGGATCTTACCTGTGTTACAAGGTGTGAAGTTGACTCAAACTCAATGCCCTACCACTGCAGAGGATATAGAGAAAATGAAAGTCATCCCCTATACCTCAGCCATAGGTTCTATCATGTATGCAATGCTGTGTACCAGACCTGATGTGTGCCTTGCTATAAGTTTAGTAGGGAGGTACCAAAGTAATCCAGGAGTGGATCACTGGACAGCGGTCAAGAACATCCTGAAATACCTGAAAAGGACTAAAGATATATTTCTCCTTTATGGATGTGACAAAGAGCTTGTCGTAAATGGTTACGTCGATGCTAGCTTTGACATAGATCCGGATGACTCTAAATCGCAAACCGGATACATATTTATATTAAATGGTGGAGCTGTCAGTTGGTGCAATTCCATGCAGAGCGTCATGGCGGGATCTACGTGTGAAGCGGAGTACATAGCTGCTTCGGAAGCAGCAAATGAAGGAGTCTGTATGAAGGAGTTCATATCCGATCTAGGTGTAATACCTAATGCATCAGGTCCAATGAAAATCTTTTGTGACAATACTGGAGCAATTGCCTTAGCGAAGGAATCCCGAATTCAAAAGAGAACCAAACACATCAAGAGGCGCTTCAACTCCACCCGCGATCAAGTCAAGGAGGGAGACATAGAGATTTGCAAAATACATACAGATCTGAATGCTGCAGACCCGTTGACTAGGCATCTTCCATGACCAAAACATGATCAACACCAAGACTCCATGGGTGTTAGAATCATTACAATGTAATCTAGATTATTGACTCTAGTGCCAGTGGGAGACTGAAGGAAATATGCCCTGGAGGCAATAATAAAGTTGTTATTTATATTTCTTTATATCATGATAAATGTTTTTCATTCAAGCTAGAATTGTAATAACCGGAAACTTGATACATATGTGAATACATAGATAAAACAGAGTGTCCCTAGTATGCCTCTACTTTACTAGCTCGTTAATCAAAGATGGTTAAGTTTCCTGACCATAGACATGTGTTGTCATTTGATGAGCGGGATCACATCATTAGGAGAATGATGTGATGGAGCAGACCCATCCGTTAGCTTAGCATAATGATCGATAAGTTTGATTGCTATTGCTTTCTTCATGACTTATACATATTCCTTTGACTATGAGATTATGCAATTCCTGAATACCAGAGGAACACCTCGTGTGCTATGAAACTTCACAACATAACTGGGTGATAATAAAGATGATCGACAAGTGTCTCCAAAGGTGTTTGTTGGGTTGGCATAGATCAAGATTAGGATTTGTCACTCCAAGTATCGGAGAGGTATCTCTAGGCCCTCTCGGTAGTGCACATCATGATAAGCCTTGCAGCAATGTGACTAATGAGCTAGTTGCAGGATGGTACATTATAGAATGAGTAAAGAGACTTGCCAGTAATGAGATTGAACCCATAGGGAATGACGTATGTAGATACCGATGATCGAATCACGGGCAAGTAACATACCGATGACAAAGGGAATGACGTATGTTGTCATTGAGTTTGACCGATATAGATCTTCGGGGAATATGTAGGAACCAATATGTGCATCCAGGTTCCGCTGTTCGTTATTGACCGGAGATGTGTCTCGGTCATGTCTACATAGTTCTCGAACCCGTAGGGTCCGCATGCTTAACGTTCGATGACGATTTGTATTATGAGTTGTTTTTTGGTGACCGAAGATTGTTCGGAGTCCCGTGTGAGATCACGGACATGATGAGGAGTCTCTAAATAGCCGAGAGGTAAAGATTGATATATTGGACGATGGTATTCGGACACCGGAATGGTTTCGGAATGGTTCAGATATTTTTTGGAGTACCGGGACGTTATCGGAACCTCCCCTCCCTCGGGGAAGTAATGGGCCTACATGGGCCATAGGGGAGAGAGAGGGAACCTGCAAGGGGTGGTGCGCGTCCCCCCATGGAAGTCTGAACTGTACAAGGGGTAGGGGTCATGGCCCCCTTTCCTTCTCCATCTCCCTCTCCCTCTACTTCCCTTTTCCCCCTCCGAAAGAAAGGAAAGGGGGGCCGACTAGGATTGGGAGTCCTAGTCGGTTTCCCCCTACTTGGGCGCGTCCCTAGGGCCGGCCTCCTCCCCTCCTCCTTTATATATGGGGGCAGGGGGGCACCCCAAAGCACAACAATTTTTTCTTAGTCGTGTGTGGTGCCCACCTCCACATTTTACTCCTCCTGTCATATTGTCGTAGTGCTTAGGCGAAGCCCTGCGCAGATCACATCACCATCACCGTCACCACGGCGTCATGCTAACAAAACTCTCCCTCAACACTTTGCTGGATCAAGAGTTCGAGGGACATCATCGAGCTAAACGTGTGCTGAACTCGGAGGTGCCATACGTTCGGTACTTGATCGGTTGGATCGCAAAGACGTTCGACTACATCAACCACGTTAACCAAATGCTTCCACTTTTGGTCTATGAGGGTACGTGGACACACTCTCCCCCTCTCGTTTCTATACATCTCTAGATAGATCTTGCGTGATCATACGATTTTTTTTGAAATTGCATGCTACGTTCCCCAACAACCAAATGCAACATGCAACGACATTTGACAGTGCGAAGTTAAAGCAAGCACCTGGAATTGTTTGTGTGGTAATTGAGATCATCAACTGCAGAGCTACATTTACTGTCTCCATCTGCTAACATTACACCCTTTAGAACGCTGAAAAGCTTAGTGCTTATCTTCGAATTACACTGGAGACACTTCTGTCTTTTCTTTTGTGTATTCATCAACACTGCATCAGAGCCTGAAATACCCATGCATAAAAAATAGTGTGAGTATGGGTGAAGTGTCTGCACAAGTAGTGAAGTGTAAAAGTAGTAGATAACAGGTGGGTGATAAATAAATGAGGCGAAACATATGATATCTCTATAACATGCATGGCACACCAAATTACTAGATTCTAGGATTTTGAAATATGAGCACAGGGAAGGTTGGAAAATGCAGATGCTCCTCCAGCACACCACAAGGTGTGGACCTATGAAAATAACAATCGGCTGGAAACAAATAGGTCAATCCATTTTTTCTGCACCAGCCGGTGTACAAAGAACAGGCAGATCTCCATCATCTACCTCCAGCCAGTCAGTGTTGACAATCTTCCTTGAAATGCTAGGGACCACAAGCCCAGTTCCCTGCCTCCCTCCCCTTGACCTCACCGCACCGCCATGCTTGGCACCGCCCTCGGCCATCACTTCAAGCCCCGCCGACCTCCAAATCGGGCACAAGCAGCTCCTGCACCCAACACCCCTATGATAGACACTGATGCACCGCTTCCCCGGCGAACAGGCGGACTAGTTGCTCCGCGCACCTAAGCGGCTGCTGCTTCTTTTAATTGTGAATCAACTGACCCTGAATTGAAATCCAGGCGGGCGACTGACCTCGAGCTAAGGCGAAATAGTAAATGGGAGGAAACCTTGTGCATTTAGTATCACAAAGAAGGTGTAGTAAGAAGCGCTCAACTAGTTTCTTTCATGGGATGAATACGGTGTGAGCATAGACGTAAGATTTGCACAAATAAGGGAAGAGGAGTACCTCTTTCTGCTGGTAGTGATGTGTCCTCCTTCTGTTTTTCAAACGACCTTCTTGTGGTTCGCTAGAAACGAGAAGTTGTCGAGGACGATGGAGCCGTGGACGAACCCAAGGCCAAATTGTTGAGTGTGGTGCGGTGGCCGTCTATCGGCGGAGGGGAACCAGATCCGAGGCGGCAAACGATGGTGTAGAGGGAACAACTCTGGTGTGGTGGATGGTTGCGACAGTGGAGCAGCAGCGGTGAGGCGCATGACGGCGTGTTTGAAGTGGTTCTGGTATGACGCACGTTGGTGTTGGCATCGTGGAGACAACTCTGCCTTGGCTTCAGCTGCTAAGTCCTTCAAGGCATTGCAGTTGTGGTTGTGTTGCATGACGATGTTGGGGTACCGGCTCCAACCTGATAGAGGAGGGCGGCGGTGGATTAGGCATGATGGGGTGGAGGATGGAGGAGGCTGGGCCATTTTTGTGGCTGGTGGAGAGGGCATTTTGGAGCCCATGGAGTATGAATGGGGAAACGGAGGGAGGGGGACTAAGGGGGAACAATGTTTTCGGTTTGGGGCACGCTTGTTCGAAATTTGGGGAAAGTTACAAACTTTGCCCCCATCTAAAATTTCGGAGATGTTGCCAGTCGGGGTAGGACATTAATCTCAGTGTCCCAAATGGTGGGCTGGATAGATTTAGGCCGAGCGCATGGGTGTTTAGGCACCCACGACGTATGAATGCTTCTTGGAGGCGGTTGAGACTGGCGTCTTGGTGAAGTTACAAACCTACCTCGGTCTAGACCTTTGGACATCGGACCGATAGGCTACACGGGTCAGAGTCAGGACAGTAATTTCCTACCACCAAACATTATTCTCGTGCGGTTTCGGGTGACCAGAGGCTTATTTGGCGATTTGTTCAATATTTGGGAGCCGAAGCATTAACGTTTATCATTCTCTTGAATTGAACTTTCAGGATTTGTCAAGCTTCAAAAATCTTGACTCTTAAAAATCCTAAAACTACTATTATTTTGGAATGGACGGTGTACATTTGAATATACATTGTACATGAGTATATATTAAAAATATGCAACTTACCTCAATTCATGCATGGTTCCAGATATAATCTCATTGGTTGCAAAAAATAGTTAGACATGCGTGTGAATATATAGCATGTTCAAACGCACAAAAAAGATTGATGCCCCCTTTAGATCTTATTTACAAGTGCAATTATCTCAGATTCAAATAGATGAATGCACTTCCTATGAATTCGAATCTTCAAAACCCACTTTATGTTGAATTCAACATGTATTCTATTTTGTAGCTAGCAATTTGGAATGTATCCATGTAAGTGACAAATGTATAAAGTGCTTGACACTAACAACGTGGAGTGCACTTGTTAATGTTTATATATGAATAGCAAAAGCAATGCATTATCTGGATTTCAAACCACTCTCACTCTATGGATCGATAATATGAAATAGACCTATGCACATGCTCGAATTCAATAGAGTGTGGGAGTCTGATAGACTGATGTTCGTTCATACGCAAATTGCAAAATTCATGATCTCATCCAAAAATAATAATGCCATTTATATTTTAATTTAATGTGTAGAATCTCCTTTTACATGTAGATGCACTGTGCCTCGGCCCATTCTAACACATGCGATATATCTCTCTCTATCTGACGCATAAGTGCACACACTTTATATACATCGACATTTCTCTGTCACATATACTCACACTCTCTCTCGGGGTGTCTCACGCACACACTCTCTATAAATCTCCCTCTCTCTTTCTTACTAGTAAGTACCACTCTTTTCACTAATCTCAGTTGGAAAACACTATTTCTCTCACATGCATATATACACATGCACAGTCTCTACTAGCCCTCTATAGGCACATATATGCGCCTACGTGTCTCCCTCATGCACATTATCTTTAGGCCTCTCTCGCACACACCGCCCCCCACACACCTCTCTCTTCGTAATTGGCAGATATGTTTCCATCAGATCATTCAGCAGGTATCCCTGACTGTTAGGCTGGATGGTAATACGAGGCAAAGTTTAACCCAAGTCCAGGCCCTAGCAGTTGAGGAAAAAGCCTACTCTTGGTACTGTATATTTGTGACAGGGGTGTGTACAAAGTACATGTGCATACTAGGCATTGTGCGTGTGTGTATACTATCGACGAACTAGCCCCTGGGCTTATATATCATAATGGGGGCCTAGTACAAATCGTATATAGTCAGCTTATCAACAGTGGGGATAGAGTCCTCCACGACTCTGGTAGCTTCGTCTTGTACACCGAGTCCTCCACATGGGTCTTTGTATAACGCGTCTCGGTCCAACCTATGTGGTGCAGAATGGAACCGACCCATGAGTCCTCACGTTGACCCACCACAACTAGAAATGATATGCCCACCACGCCCCACACAGAATCGGCCACTAAGAAAATAAGCATATACAATATTACAAAGTTATACATGAAAGTTAATTGCATGGTGCATCCAATAATATTTGTTCTGCATTGTGAATGTTTATACTTTCTCTTAAAATATTAGTCACGGGAAAGAGAAACGAAGGGCATATCTCTCTTTGTCTCCACCGGACACCCCCTCTCTCTACACCACTTTCATGTATGCACACAAGCTATCTCTCGGCCCTCTAAAAGTATGCCCCTGAGACATTCATGCATGACAGTTGCTGTATTTCAAGGGAAAGCACTACACAGTCACTGGACTTCAGAATATGCTCATTACAGCACCGTATACATTCTTGTGGTGATCATACGGTATCTAGCTCACGATACATCTCCATATTTTGTTGATGACACTGGCAGACATTGTATTTGACGCGTGCTCCGTATTTTCTCAATGACACTTACGGTCATTGTATTTGAAGAGAAAGCACGGTATGGTCACTAGACTTCAGAATAACCCCATCACGGTCACCATATACATTTTTTGGTGCTAAGCAACATGTATTCCGGTGATGTGCGTTTAGTGTGAGGAGACGTTCCCCAATGCACCAAGGTTAAAGTGCTCGTGCTATCCTCGATTAATTTCACTATTTTCTGGTGAAATGCGTTTAGTGTGAGGAGACGTTCCCCTCGACTACGAGGCACCCATGGTGACTTCATAAAATCTCAAGATCATATGTTGGTTGACTCTCTCGAAGGTGCTCATAGGGGTAGGGTGTGCGTGTGTGCGCTTATAGTGGTGAGTGTTTGCGCGTATATATGAGAGCTTGCGTCTGTACTGTGTTAAAAAATACATGTAGTGATTATACGGTCACGGGCTCACCTGTACAACTCCGTAATTTGTTGATGACATGATCAATTCACCAGTCAAATGTTCCATGTGGCACAACTAGTGTTGCACCATCAACGCACATAACTGTGGGGCCCACCTGTCAGCGCGTATATGAAAGAAAGCAATGGTCGCTTCAGTCTGTACTGTGTTAATAAAATACATTTTATGGTGATCATACGGTCACTGGCTCACCATACAGCTCCGTAATTTGTTGATGACATGATCAATTGACCAGTCAAATGGTCCACATTCACCAACGCACATTATCGTACGGCCCACCCGTCAGCGTCTATATGGAAGATAGAAATGGTAAGAAATTAGTGGTCGGTGGGGATTCGAAGTCATGAGACCTCTGGTTGGTAGCCTGCGCGCCCTAACCACAGCAGACAAGGTCGCCTTGTGATGACATGCTGAGCCGGCCATTTTAATTGCACGCATGCACGAGCCACTGTGGTGAATACAAACACATCACACATGTGCACAAAACACGCTCGCAACGCCCGCATGCATTCATGCAATACTCACACGTACACATGCACGCATGCAACACTCGCACGAATACACGCACGCATGAAGGCGTGCAACACTAACACGTACACATGCACTCATGAACACACGCACACATGCATGCAACACTGAAACGAACACATGCACGCACGCAGCAGTCGCACACCTATATGCACACATCACACGATGCAAGATACACTCTCAACCTATACGTGCATGCACCCTTTGTTATGGACACGGATTGTTACGGGTATTAATCAATCATATCTGTGATAAGCAGAGCATTGATGTTTGCAACGGTCTTTATGAATCACAACGTATCAAACGGGCTACCAACGTATATATGAAAAAATTAAAATTCTCTTACATTATATAGTAGGCTTATCAACTTACATGCCAGCTTTGTGAAATGCCAGCTTCCCACCGCCCTGGCCCACTAAAAGATCCGATGTCATGTGCTGCCTACGTTGGGTTACTCACATGTAGGCCAGGTACCCAACGAGCCCACATGTCAATGGAAGAATGGTGCGGTGTCGTACGTCAGAGTCGAGGCACCACTCGCTGCACACCCAGCTGAACACGTATCCTTGCCGCATTCAAACACATCCATGAAACCCGTGTGGAAGCCGAGAAACCCAGTCGGGACACACATCTATTCATGACCGGGCCGGCATTTAATGCAACACCGGGCGAGCTCCTCCCATCCACCATCTATTTAATCTCCTATTAAACAAGGCCAGACACCAGCCAAGAATCGCACACCTCTGCCGCTCCCCTATCTCCTCCTTCACCATTTTATCCACTCTTACAATGGCTTAAGGAGAGTAGTTATCCGGCATCCATGTCGGCTGGGTGGCCTACATATGTGATAGAAAGAGAAAAATGAATTGCAGTTAAAAGAATGACATTTCTAAAAAATGTGAATGCAAACTACATATGTGTGCACGTGACCAACACATACATTGTCAGTACAAAATCTAATGCAAGAAATACCTTATAATTAACATGCACGAATTGATGTTGTAGTGCTTGCATGCATAGAGTACAAAAACAATGTGATTTATGACTTGCATGCATGACACGTTTTTGTGCCATAGTTGCATGTCCAGGAAAAAAAGCTACTAGTGGGTTGTACTAACTATTTAGGAATAGAAGATGAATATATGAAATTTTAGGGAAAGATATGACATGTATCTCAATTCCTATGAGTAGGGATTGGAAAAGAGATGTCATTTGGTTCACATCATAGGAACTTTTCTATTGAATCTAGAGATGACATCTATCTCTATTCCTATGAGGAGGGATTAGAAAAGAGATGTCATTTGGTTCACATCATAGGAAATTTTCTATTGAATATATGCTAATGTTTGTTTTCCTTTGAAATTGTGGGAGTACAGGAATCCATTTATCTGAACCAAATGGCTCTAAAGCTATAAAAATGATATCATGTTTATTTTCCTTTGAAATGTGGAATATATGAATCTATTCCGGTGAACCAACTGGCTCTAAAGGAAAAAATATTATAAAAATCATATCATATAGAGTTCCGATGATATTCCTCCACACCAATGGATGGTTGAAATTGCTGCAGGTGATATGACGATCTTTCTTTGTACGCTCCTCCCCCATCTTTAGAGTTACCTCTCAAAGATGAATGAAATGATATATACTAGGTATTCTATATGTGCATTTTGGTATATGAAAAATTGGTAAAAGTTTGCGAGGTTCGAATTTTCAATAAAGCTATATGCACAAATTTTGGAATGGAGGGAGGAGCATACATCAGTTGCTAACACTCACGTGGAAGATTCGTGTGTCGGAGGAGTGGCTGTTTTGTTAAATGCCATCGCAAAACTGACACTGTCGGATGCTGATCTAACGGTTCTTATGGTGTTTGTTAGGAAACGTCTTGTGGCGAACGTTTGTTAGATATGATTTACGGACACATGCATTGCATTGATACATGCCCCATCGCTCACACGCACACATGCCCATCACGAGTCATGACTCTCCCAAGTCCTCTCGCACTCATCGTCTATCTGTAGGTAGACGTCACACACATATGTGCTCTTCACACCCTACCCTCAGAAATTCTAAAAAAATAAAAGACGTCGCACACCTTAAATTTGACTTACACATCACACACTTATACTATTACTCTTGTGGTGAACGTTCTTTGGGCATAGTATATTGTACTCTCACAAAGAGAACGTTTTTTTGAAGCTAGGAGCGCATTTGTTTACAAAGAGGCATCCCAATTGACATTTTGACTAGTCTAGTTTTCAACTTGATGGAGGGTCGGGGACCGCACATGAATGCTACAGTATATAGTGCATCCTGGACGCGATGATTTGATAGTGCGAGCTGGAAGCTATGGCACTTTATTGATCGAGTTTTATTTTTACTTGAACTTCAAATGAAAATAGTGGTTTGCGCATATTCAATTTAATAACGGTTGCTACAACAAAATCACTCCACTATATATAAGCAGGGCCTCGACACTTGCTTTACTAGGGTTCCTCTCTTTCACTCTCTCATGCTCTCCAGATCTAAGCAAGACATAGGTGGACACTCTCTCTTTGTCTCTCTCCTCACGGCTGGTCACAAATCCAGCCGGACCACCTAGGCCGGGGCAGGGGTGTAGGTGCATTGCTCACGTGGTCATCGGCGGCAAGGTAGGAGAGAAACAGCTGCCCACGCATCCCGATCGGCGACCGTGCCGTTCTCCCCGAAACA
This sequence comes from Triticum dicoccoides, assembly GCF_002162155.2. Lineage (NCBI taxonomy): Eukaryota > Viridiplantae > Streptophyta > Magnoliopsida > Poales > Poaceae > Triticum > Triticum dicoccoides. The sequence goes on along the minus strand of NC_041386.1, from coordinate 359,580,340 downwards.
GCGCCGGCTCGGGAGGGCCTCCGACCCCTTCTTCCTCCCTGTGGTATTGTGGCCAAGATGTGGCCTCCCGACACCATATTTTCCACATCTTGACGACCGTCAGGTATATATTCTTGAGAATCCTGCCTTGCTCTACTGCCCCAACTCCCCACGTGGCTGCGTATGGATCTTTTTCTACTTCTGTCGGTTGTTCCAAAGCCACCTAGACTTTTACTATTATTAGAGGTAAAGCTAGTTAATACAATCAAATCTAAGAGTTGGTTCAAATAGGGAAGAAAGTGGGAAAGTTGTACCAAGAATGTAGGACTTAGTTCTAAGAGGAAACCGGGGAAGTTAGTAGATACTGGCTACCCAACCGGTCTCTTGGTTGAAAAGGCGAAGAAAGCGGGGTGGATGGCGAAGGGTGGGGGAAGTGGACATGTCTATTGGTCGAAAAAGTAAAGAAAGTGATGGGTGTTGGTGGGACAATGCAAATGAGAACGAGCAAGTCTAGATTTCCTGTGCTCACATAGGAAAATGTTACTGAGGAGATAAAAAATGGGACAAATACAGACATGTGCCTCACCACTTTATGCCCCTGCTGTCCCTACGCCCACCTCGCTACCATTAATGTAAAATCACATGAAGCATTAAGCAATGCCACCTAATGTCACTATTAAGTAATGGTGTCGATAAATTGAAGCAATGCCACCTAATATCACTATTAAGTAATGGTCTAGTGCCGTTGATAAATTGAAGCAATGACACCACCATTTTATGAAGTGCTTCTGTCTTGCTTTATTTCCCATGAATTGTGTTTTTGTAGTTACACTTAAATCTCACATCGCTAACATTGCTTCATCCCAGTGGAACTACATAAATTTGATTACACATTTATTGACCATGTGCTACTCTCATGATAGTAATACTAATGCTATTGTTTTGCATGTTAATCTAGTGGCAGTGTTGATGTCATGTGATGCTCCTTCTTACTTAATGGCACTTTCATACTGTTAATGTTGTACCAATTATAGCACAATAGATGCTGCTGTTAATCATATGCCACTACAAATAACTGTCACTGTTTAAATAACTTTATTTTATATTTGCACAAACAGGGATGTTTGTCTCCATAACGTTTCAATCTGTGCAATCAGAAGTACACACCTCAGTTTTAGTAGAACTGCACAAAATGAGATGGCTATTCCTAGCTGCCGTGGTCTAACCTCCCATGTTCCAGGTATTCCTACATTGGTAGTAACTGGGCAGAATGACCAACGCAATCTAAAAGAAGCTAATTCATACGTTTTACATCCTAATTGCACTACAGGGACGAGCGAAAGTAACTACATCCTAGTCGGGAATGCACTTTCTCCCAATTCATGGATGGATAGAGGGCTAGCTGGCACGGCTGCATGGAGGTTTTTAGGACAGGTGTGCGGACAAGAGGCATTGTGGTCGGCTTATTTCTGCAAATAGCGGTGCTTAAATTTAGTGGAACTAAACAAGAAGTTTAGATGGTCAGTACACTACATGGTTCAGTTCAGCTTTCCAACTGAGAACACAATTATAATTGGTTATTCTAGAATGAGAGAACCTAACCCTGGATGGTCGTAACAAGAAAATTCATTGTGAACTCTAGGAAATTAAAGCCTACCTAGGGAGGCCCTTTGCTCAGAAAAGCCTTGCTTGATTTTTCCTAATTTGTAAACCTTCTCACAACTTTGTCTTTTGTTGTGAACTAGTAAATGTTTGTTGTTCTATGAATCATTGAGATGTATAAAATTGCTTAACTTGTGCTTTTCAAGTATTTTATGAAGCTGAGTTTAATGTCAATGTTCCACATGAACGCTGGAATAGCGTGTGAATGTTTGGAATTTACATTGTGGCCTTAGTTAACTGCATGAACCACTGTAACAAGATAGTAGTTGCTTATATGTCAGACAACAGATTATTGATTGTTGGTTGGTCGATAGCCGACTTTTCTAGTGTTGAAGCAAGCTGACCCAATGTGTCATGTCTTGCACAACTGCTTACAAGTGGGGTAGCACCAATAGTGTTTGCAAGTAATTAACCAGCCTTACGTACCATATGTATACATCAGTGCATAGTTCTCAAACAAGTACTCTATTTCATCAAACACACACTGCTCATATGATAAAACGTGACAACTTATGTCTTACCATGCCATATTACATGAAAAAACTGGTGAGGACACATCTGTTTCGGCAACAATTAGAATGGTTTTCCCATGATTCACGGGCACACAAAAGTAGAAATAGTTCCCATAGACGGATTGAAAGAGAGTACTAGCCCGAGAGGGCCCGATAATAGGCAAGGTTCGGATAACTAGACACAATCCAAACTACTTTTAAACACTAGCTGGGGCAACTATTTCATGCCTCGATATAATTTGGGATGGACACAAGACCAACCTTGCCATGAACATCATCGAGGACATCCGGCAGCAACTCAATCCTGTGAACCTTCCTAAAGATAACCTTATAGCCTTGCCACTCATAAACTTGTTTGTGGAGGCATGCCACGCCATCTTCCTGTGTAAGCTTGACAAGAACAGTATGCCTCACAAATGAAGGAGTGTGTTGGCGTTCTGGAAACCGGGGTACCCAGACTTGCCTGCCTGCGGCCCATCGCGTGGCTCCATCGACGGCCTGGTACAGCCCACCTTCAGCACAAACAACATGAGACCCTCGTGAGGGGCAAGCCTCACAAGGCGAACGACGCCAAGAATCCCAAAAGGAGTGGCCTCCTTAGGCTGGCTCCTGAGGGGCGGCGATTTCTATGCAAGCCCTCACCTCGTGAGGTTCAGATGATGCAAGTCATAACGACTAAGGCTAGGCGGGCACCAGCGGGCGCAACATAGCAGGTTTCCTCTTTGGATCTAAAAAGGAAAGTGCAGGCGTAGAGTCCCGATGAATCAACCAAAGGTTTCCACTTCCGTGCCAGAAGACCAAGACCGCGAAGATGGCAGGGCGGAGGTCATCGCCGAGCTCACCGCGGCATCACGACCAAAAGCTTTGCAGGCACATATCACCTTTCGTCAGGATAAGATGTACTAGTTGTCTCCCTTCGAATTTGGCCGTTGTGGGATCCCCTTCCCGCCTTCGTTTTGGGGGAAGACGACCAAGGCCACTATAAGTGTAGCCTAGCCACCACCATAGACGGGACGGATCATTCAGACTATCCGCACCCTCACCAGCTCACACCAGCCCAAGAACACACCTCCTGAGGTTGTTCTTCCACTATACTAGTTCATCCTCAGCCCACCTCGAGGCTAATCCACCACAAAGCAGGAGTAGCGTTTTACACCACAAGGTGGCCCAAACCTGTGTAAATTTCCTTGTTCCATTTCCTTCCAGTTCATCGAGCTAGGCCATGAGATCGACGAGTTGGCAGACTGGGGAGGTTGAGTTCTTCGCACGTACCCCAGAGTTCAAATCTATCTAGGGTCTGCGAAGCCCTGAATCCGACATTTGGCGCACCAGGTAGGGGTGCGTCAGAGCCTCTCTTCCTCCCGTTGATTTGCGACCGTTCCACCATTCCCATGGCTGACGCTCGTCGAGTTCGTGCTAAGCGCCAGACCGCCCTCGCCGCCGGCGTCGCCCAGACAGTGCCTGCAGGTGACAGCGCTCACTGTTGTTCCCCATCGCCTGTGGCCAAAGCTGCCACCCGCCCCGCGGCCCATGAGTAGCAGTCTTCGTCACTGCAGCCTTCTATGCGGCGTGATGGGCGCACCGCCACTCCGTCGCTGACTCTAGTGGACGCTTTATCGTCTCATGCCAACCGAGGGCCGGCGAATGCGCGGGCTGCGTTGCTCATGGCACACGAGCTCCTACGCTATCGCTCGGCCGATGATCTCTACGAGGACTAACTGCACCGCATCGCCGAGCTCGTCAGTGCCATGGGGAGAGCCCCTGCACCGTCCCATTCGCTACATCCACCGCCACCTCTTGCGAGCGACGTGGCTCATTGTGCGCCTCCTTCACCTCCGAGGCAAGATGCCATCCCCGAGCCAAGGAGTGACGCTCCATGACGTTACCCGCCGTGCAGGGTGTCGGTGCACGACGAGGAAAGCTGCCAGGTGGTACAACGGCCGTAAGGAGAGGCGCGCGCGCTCCCAGCACCACCACATCAAGACCGCGTGCCACCCAAGGCCGTGGTGCACGAGCGCCAAGATCAGGATCCACTTCCACGGCAGGCTGTCGCGCGTTCACCCCGGAGCTGCGTTGTGTCGTCTGGCCAGGGAAGTTCAAGCCAGACCTGCCTCCACGCTAGAATGGCACCCCCGACCCTAACAAGTTCCTGCATCTCTATGAGTTGAGCATCGAGGGAGCTAACGGTGACGAGAAGGTCATGGCGAACTGGTTTCCCATGGCCCTAAAGGATGGTACGCGCTCATGGCTCCTACCTCCCTGCAAGATCGATCTCCTCCTGGGATGTGATGTGAGAGCGCTTCATCGCCAACTTCCAGGGCACTCGCGACTGCGCACCTGCTGTGGGTGACCTGCGGCGCATCAAGCAGCATCCAGGGGAGACGTTGCACAAATACACCCAATGCTTCACCAACGTTCACCTCAAGATTCCCAAGGTGTCGGACGAGGCCATCATTTCAGCGTACATGGATGGCGTCCAGGATGTCAAGATGAAGAAAAAGCTCGCCATACATGAAGACCTGTGCTTGGCTCTGGAGATGTTCAGCATGGCAACCAAGTGCGCAAGAGCTGAGGAAGGATGCCTCTCCCTCCTCGAGCTTCTGGAGGCCAACCCAGAAGCGCAAGGGTCCAGCGGTGCTCACGGCCGAACATCAGATGAAGCGCGGCTGTGACCACCTGGTGTCATCGAAGGGCAGCCGCCTGTTCTGCGTCTTCCACAACATGCACAGCTACAACACCAATGACTGCCAAGATGATGCGGATCATCCTATGGACATCACCATGTCAAGAGTCTGTTTGGCAAGTGACATGTGCGACATCCTCTTCGCATAATAAAGGTATTGTCGCAACACCGAACGACGACGAGGAGTGCGAGCGCAAGTGTACAACTACACCATCCGCGAGGGAAGCATGGAAGCGACGACGGAAGAAGACCAAGCTGCGGAGTCTACACCGGCCAGATGTATGACGTGCCACCGGACGTCTGACACTCTACAGGACCCGGACGACCGGCGTCCATTGGATGTCCGACACACCCTCGACCAGCCGCAGACCGAGCCCAGCGACCGGACGACCGACGCCGACCGGACGTCCGGCGCCACCTGTCCCAAGAAGAATCAGGGGACACCCGACGCGCGTCAGACGTCCAGACCGTCCTAAGCCACCGGACGTCCGACCCCCATCGGTTGTCCGGTACCTGCCTGTCCGCAGCCGGGCCTTTGGCCTTGTATCTCTCTCCCACTGACCCCTTCGTGGCTTAGACTATAAATAGACCACTCCCACCTCCTTTCTAGGGGAGCGTTGTGATAGCTCATTTGAGAGATAGATCTACGCTCATCCATATGGATCTACTCCACGAGAGAGACCGCGGCCCCTCTTCGGAGAAGATCCTCTTGGATTCAAGACCCCTCACGGGAAGATCCCCTCGTGGATTGAAGACCTCCTCACGGAGAAGAACCGGTTACCTCTTGTATCATCCCCTGTTGATCGTGGATCATGTATCTCCCTTTGTGTTCATGGATCTAGCATATGTGTGACTACATCTTGTTGGTTTGAGTGTTTCTCTCATGTTTCCCCTCGTGATTCCCCTCGTGTTCTTAGTGTTCTTCGTGGCATCCGCTCCTTTCGTGAAAGATCGGCCCCTAGGGTTCCTACCCTACATCATCTTGGTATCATGAGCCACGTTGATCATGATTTCGGAGCCTCCCCTCGTTGTTTTCTAGCCTAATTTTGTTGTGTTCTTTCCCCAATTTCAAAAATCCCCACCAAAAATAGCCCCAATTTTTTTGTGATTTGTTGGTTTGACGAAATTTTATTGGATTTGATCCATGGATTTGCTTGGTTTCAAGTGGATCTAGCATCTCCCCAAGTTTCCCCATCTTTCATCCACGAAATCTCCTCAATTTTGAGCCCAAAATCTCCATTTTCCGCCCAAAATTGTGCCCCGGATCTCGCATCTCGCGTTGACCCCGACCAACCGGACTACCGACCTTTTATGGACGCCCGGAGCCCCAGGAAGCACCGGTTGTCCGATGTTTTCCGGACATCCGGGACCCCTAACCCGAGCAAAATTTATGGATTTCCGACCCGACCGGACATCCGTCCTTTTACGGACGTCCGTAACCTGAAAAAACTGACATCGACTGATTCTTGTTTCGGCCAGAACTAATTCATCCGAACTCCGATTTTGACGTTATTTAGCTCGTTTTGAAGCTATTGACATCCCCTTTACCACAAAAATACCACCAACATCTTTTGACTCCATCGAATTTTGTGAATTTTGGCATCTTTACCTAGGGCTTCCACCACATCATCTCCTACGCCACCACCGACTTCCGAAACCTAACCAATTTTGTTCCCCATTGCATTAGTGGTTGCTTGAGGAGTGATTTGAGTCTCCTAAGGTGTCTAGGATACTTAGGGATGGTTGCTTCTTCATAAACCACCACCACCACTTCCGCATAGCCAACCATACATTTCCACCACCTCCAATTAACCCAATTTTGTTTGTGTTGTGAGTTGTGTCTCCTAAGGTGTTTCGGCTACTTAGGGACCATGCTTCCAACTCCGACACCGTGTATAGTCCACCACTCTACCCTCCATTTTCGCAATCCCATTGAGCTTCCGCAACCACCACCGCATTCCCTCTACCACCGTTTGACATTTGATATTTTGAGTTCGCGGTTTTTCCGTTTCCTAAGGTGTTTCGGCTACATAGGGACGAGTCTCCATCATCTTGGTATCTCCATCAAGATCACCGCCACTCATCATCGCCTCGGACGGTAACCTCCATATCATCTTGGTATCGTGGTATCCCTCCATTGTATATTCCCTTGCCTTTGCATTGATAACCCCTAGTCCATTTTGCATCACTTGCCTATCGTGACTAGCCATTTGAGTATTGCCGGCAACGTTACTTGTGCACATTAGTGATCTACACCTCCCATTGCATACACACCATACCATATCGGTATCATCTTGGTATCATATCATCTCGTGTGCCTTAAGTTTGTTCCCGTATATACCCAATTGCTATCTTGGTTTGTGCATTTCGCATTGTGGCCATATACAAAAAAAGAGAATAAAGCTTTTAAGCAAAAGAGAAAGAGCAAAGAAGCTTGAAAGCAATAGCCTTAGCATCATACCACATTGCTTATAAGATTGTCATATCCGATCATCTTGGATTGTACCACCGGAACATCATACATAGATTTTGCATATCATAGGTTGTGCACAAGTGTCGTATCCGCCTATAAAGCAATCGTGCTAGCGTCTCTCATGAGTTGTGCAACACGAGCTTTTTCCGTGGATTCCACATTTTGAGCTCATTCCTTGGTTGCATGACCCCATTTATCTATCCGTGTGTGTGTTTCCATGTACCACATATTGCTATTAGTCTACTTGTTTCACTTGAAAATTTGTGAATCTCTTTCAACTTTATTGACTCTTGCTAACATTTTGCATTAAATTTTTGTGCCACTATCCTCACTGAGCCCCACCATAAGCCTTACTTGTGTAGGTGTGAGAATTGACAAGATCGGTAGCAATTGTGCTATTTCCTTGTTACATCATTGGGTGATCATTGATCCATCTTCAACATTGGTCAAGGTACATTTGGTATAGTTCTTCTCTTTCTCCAACTCATATTTGCTCGAGTCTTGTTATGGATAGGCAAGGCATTTCATCTTCGGTCTACAACAACAATGACGAGTTCGATGCCATGAACAACTCCAACGATGCCAAGATGCAAGCTCAAATGGAGGAGATCAAAGCCCTCATCAAGTCTTACAAGCGGTCTTCCTCATCTTCAAGAAGGCGCGCAAGAGCACAAGCCTCCGAGCTACCATCTCCGGCAAAATCACATCGGCATCGACACCTTCACCAACAAGGATGTGAAGTTCAAGATCTCAAAACCAACAACTGCTCAACGACTTCACCATCTCCCTTGGCATCTTCGCCAAGCGACTTCAAGGAATCTTCGCCCACGGACATGCGACATCTTTGCCCACAAGCACCTCAAGAGAAGCTCTCCAAGCTCAAGTCCGCGACTTCCACGAGCTACTACGACCTCGACATCGACCACATGATTCCTTTCTATGGGACTCAAGAACCCAAGGAGTATTTCGAGTGTGAGCTTTTGATGGACGACTACCTCAAGCTACATCAAGTTCCTCCCGAAGATGAAGTGAAGTGCGCCACAAGGAACTTCCACGACTACGCGTCCAGATGGTGGCTTCACACACCTTCGGAGACCTACAACATGAGTTGGCCCAAGACAAAGAGAGCTTTGCGGTTTGAGTTCATGCCTCCAACCTACATGGAACAACTTCTACGCCAATTGGAGAACACCACCCAAGGATCCAAGTCCATCGACTAGTACTTCAAGGAGATGAAGAAAGCCTTGCGACAAGCCGACGTGGACGGCCCCATTCTGATGAAGTTCCACTTCATGATGGGATTGCACAACAACATCTCCAAGACTCTCTTCCTCGAACTACAAGTCCCTCGACGACTACTACATTGGTGCTCTCAAGGCGGAACAAGAACTCATGAAGGCCAAGGCTTCTCCACCCCAAGCACACTTCTTGAAGACCAAGCTCCAAGAAGGCGAGCATGAGGATAGTACCACCAAGATGTCCAAGCCCGACGAGCTCCAAGACGATGCTCCCAAGTTCGACTTCATCACCATCCCTGTTTGTGGCATTGATGGTGTCGAGTCTACTTCGACTCTTTTTCAAGACGGTGTGGCGACGACTACGACTATGGAGCCAATCAAGGAACATGCTTTGGAGGCATGCGACATGGTCACGAGCAAGGATGATGCTTCCATCTTAGGAGGCGAGAGTGATGATGTGCCATCTTCGGCTTTCATCCACAGCGACGGCAATGAGATGGTTGAGCATGGGATTTTCCCTTCGACCACGACGACGTATGATGACTTGAGTGACTTTTACCACCATATTGAGAGTGAGAGTGACTTCACCACTAGCCCCATATATGATGTGTTACCACAATTCCCATGTGAGGAGAGCCACAACCCCCACCACTTGAGTGAGATGAGTGACTCCACCATATGTGACATTGAGTACACCTACCTTGAGGGAGTGAGTGAACCACCACATAGAGAGAGTGAGATAGTTGATAGGTCATGTGAGGCCACTTTCAACACTAACGACTTGACATCTACCTCTATTGTGTCTTCTCATTTGGTGCTAGGTCCCATATATGATGACGCACCGATTCTCGATGACTTCGTCCTACCTTTGGACAAGATGATAGCCATGGTGGAATATGATGCAACCCACATGGTTCCATCAAGATGAAGATGCCCACCATTAGGTCTTTCCCACCTCACCTACACCACTAGAGTGGAATGAACAAGGTAACATAGGTGAAGGTGATGCTCTAGTCCCACTAGTGGACATTCTTGACATTGATTGCTTGCATGATGTTTATCAACCTATTACCATGCTTCATGCTAGTGCAACTTCCCCATGCGATGATTTACCCATTCATGATGAGTATGATGATTGCCATGTGGAGTCTATTAGGTGTGATGCCATGTTACATAGGATTTCTTGTGCTAATTCTCTCGGTCACATCATGTTTGACAATCTGCTTGACTTGTCATATGCTATGCATGAGATCAATCGTATGTCATATTTGCAATCTCATCTTAGTGACTATGCATATGCCATTCAAATAAACTCAATTTGCACATATGGCATAGATGACAAGCTCATGGTTATTGGCATTTGTTTTTCTTGTGATTACATTGATATGCTCCCTTTGCATTATTTATATCATATGCCATGCCATGACCACCTAGCCTTGGATATGCATTATTTTGGATGTTGTCCATTTTCTCCACAAGATTTTTCCGATATTGCTCATGAGGAGACCCCCATAGTTTCCTCAGACATTTTAGGAGATTTTGATTCATCCCATTCATTGCATGGTCCCAATACTTGTGTGCAGAATATGCTCCCCATAAATGAAAATGCTATTGTTGTGCCATATACTTGTATGCTAAATTTGCATCCCCATCGTGTCATATATAATAACTATTCTGTCATGATGGATGACATGTTCTTATACCATGCATCAAATTTCTTTGAGCGATGCTTATCTTGTGCTAACTCTCACGTGCAGATACACATCATGATGGATGATGTGTACATTTACCACACACACAATCTATTTCATTTGTGTCTCTTTTGTGTAGTTACCCATGAATTCTTGTCAACCTCGCAATCCCACGAGTTGACAAAACGATCTCTAGAGAGCAATGATGACTTCAGATTCCATGGAGTGTCTTTCCCACCACTCTCTTTGCGCAAAGAGTTCATGCATTTCTTCTACATGGCCCTCACTTGGCTATGGGTTCTTGTCCATTACACATTCTACGCCCATCTTTCCATGTTCACTTTGCATGATATGCTCATTGCTATACCTTTGCCATGAATTTGTGACCCATGCTTTGCATTACGCATGATGATTGATTATCATACTTGTATGTGTATTTGCATGCTTGGTGGAGATATTGCTAGTTATTGCCATGTTTGCTTTTTGTCCCATTCCTATGATGATACTATGATCTTGCTTTGTGTTCGTGTTTGTGATATGTCATGTGCATTGCCTATGCCTATTATTTGCTCACATGACATGATTGACATGATTTCCTCTAGTATGTTGCATCTTCGCACAACTAGCTTGCACGACTTGATTACTATGCTTTCTTATGTTGCATCACCAATGATTCATATTTGCTCACTTCATGCGGTTGATGACAACCATCTGCATGCTTTGCACGACATGATTGTTATTGCTTCTTGTCATATATCTCCATGTGTTGCCTCTCTCATGTTAGACAATTTGCCATGTATTAAGTGCAACAATGATTCTAATTTTCCTCATGAGATTGCCCCCATAGCATTCTCACATATATTTGGAGATTTTGACATATTTCTTGTGAAGCATGCTTGTCTTGCCTCTTTGCACCATATACCTAGTGCCATGAATATAGCCATTATTGCATCATATTATTCAGGCACTTGTGCTACTAATGGTTATGTGCAAGAGCGGAGAACCATCATGATGGATGATGTGTTTATCTACCATGCACATACCTTCTTTGTTTTCTTGTGTGCATGTGTAGGATACTTGGACTTCGTCTCGACTTCCACTTCACGTGAGTTGACCGTTCAAGCTCTTGAGAGTGAACCACCTACTACCACGACGATTCTACATCGCACTTGCTTGTGCTTCGGCATTGTGAAGAATGCACAAGGACATGCCTTCAAGGTGACATCTTTCTTGAGCATGGATATTGAGGATCATACTACTTGTGTTGCTTGCACCATGAGACTTATTGTTCATCTTGGACTACTTGATTGCACACATGTTAGAGATCTTGCTTCGACTTTTCACTTTCACAATTCCATGCATCATGATATATATGCCTTGTGTGTTGCATCCAATTCTTGGATTACATGGTCCTATCACATGTTTGGTTGCAACAATATCATTTCTTCACATATGCCATGTCCCATTGATTGCTACATGCTTTCCTTGATTGCCTCACACATGATGAACAATTGCTCTTTCTATTGTGTTGAGTGCCATACTATCTTCACTACACCCTATGCACGTTATGCTTGGATTGTCTTGCACTTGGCACATGTGTTTAGAAACTTCATTTTATTTGTTGTTGTGAATGCTTCTTATGCCTACCATCGACCTTTCATTGAGCACTTTGCCCATGCTTGCTATAACCTTGAGGTAGATGCTTATTCTCTTGTCACACATATTTGCATCACTACCTCACATTTACATGCTTGTCCCCATGATATGTTTGCTTCTGCTCAATTTATGTGCTTACATGCTATGTCCCTATCCTTTGTCAAACCATATGCTTTGCATGACGACGACACTTGTTTGGTGAATCACCTCTTGAATGCTTGGTTTTGCACTAACACTAACCACATTTATTTTTCCAAGTGTTTGTTGTCCTTGCTCATTTTGAAGGACTCACTAGACGGTGCGACATTGGAGACTGCCCACTTCAAGCTTGAAGATGATGACTACTTGGTGAACGTACACTTCTACACGGCAAAGCCATCTCTTTCCCATGGTGATTTGGTTTTTGATCCGAGGTCAAATCTTTCCCAAGGGAGGGGAGATGATGCGGAGCATCCTATGGACATCACCATGTCAAGAGTCCATTTGGCAAGTGACACATGCGGCATCCTCTTCGCATACATAAAGGTATTTTTAGAACACTACATGTGATGAGGAGGAGTGCGAGTGCAAGTGTACAACTACACCATCCGCGAGGGAAGCTTGGAAGCGACGACGGAAGAAGATGGAGCTGTGGAGTCTACAGCGGCTGGACGTCTGACGTGCCACCAGACATCCGACACTCTACAGCACCCGGACGACCGGCGTCCACCGGACGTCCGACACACCCTCGACCAGTCGCAGACCGAGCCCAGCGACCGGACGACCGACGTCGACCGGACGTCTGGGCCACCTGTCCCGAGAAGAATGAGCGGACGTCCGACGCGCGCCGGACGTCCGGACCGTCATGAGCCACCAGACGTCCGACACCCACTGGTCGTCTAGTACTTGCCTGTGCGCAGCCGGGCCTTTGGCCTTGTATCTCTCTCCCACTTACCCCTTCGTGGCTTAGACTATAAATAGACCACCCCCACCTCCTTTCTAGGAGAGCATTGTGATAGCTCATTCGAGAAATAGAGCTACGCTCATCCATACGGATCTACTCCACGAGAGAGACCGCGACCCCTCTTCAGAGAAGATCCTCTTGGATTCAAGACCCCTCACAGGAAGATCCACTCGTGGATTCAAGATCTCCTCACGGAGAAGAACCAGTTACCTCTTGTATCATCCCTTGTTGATCGTGGATCATGTATCTCCCTTTGTGTTCATGGATCTAGCATATGTGTGACTACATCTTGTTGGTTTGATTGTTTCCCCTCGTGTTTCCCCTTGTGTTCTTCGTGTTCTTCGCGGGATCCGCTCCTTTCGTGAAAGATCGGCCCCTAGGGTGCCTACCCTACATCACAAGGGCTCAGGGCCATCCGCGACGGGTGCCTCGGTCGTCGCCCCGAGTGCAGTGACCGAGGTTATGTCCATGGAGGATGCTGAGATGGCGGATGCTGGGACAACCGCGACCCCTGCCAGGACTGGCGCGATTAGCCTCGTGGGGACCGCTGGCAGGGCCAGCTTCGTGAGGGCAGATGGAGGGAGTATGCTCGCGAGTACCACCCTCAGGGCAATGCCACTGCCAGTGCCACCAAGAAGGAACAAAGACCACCACCAAGATGATGGGGCTGGGGGCTTTCAAGAGCCTCATTCCATCGCTTGCATCCTGGGCGATGCTCAGTCCCCTGGCTCCCATCGCATCTTCAAGCAGTTCGCTTGCGAGGTGAATGTGGCCCTCCCCAAGCCACAATTATAGGGATCAATTGTAGCCTTCTTCGATAAATAAGAGTGTCGAACCCAACAAGGAGATAAAGGTAGAACAAATATTCCCTCAAGTTCTATCGACCATAGATGCAACTCTACGCACACTTTAATGTTTGCTTGACCTAGAACAAGTATGAAACTATTTTGCTAGAATAAAACTACGAGTACTTTCCGAGAATAAAACTATGAATAAATTTCAAGGTAATAAAAGTGGATAGCTTTTGTCAACAAGAAAGTCATTTGTCCCTAGGCAATCGATAACAAGTACTGGTAATCATTTTTGCAATCTACATGAGGGAGAGGCATGAGCTAACATACTTTCTCTACTTGGATCATATGCACTTATGATTGGACCCCTATCAAGCGTTCGCAACTACTAAAGATCATTAAGGTCGTGAAACCCAACCATAAATTAAGTATCAAGTCCTGTTTATCCCATACGCAAGAACCCACCTACTCGGGTTTAAGCTTCTGTCACTCTCGCAACCCACCATAAGTGAATCATGAATGTATTGCAACACCCTATAGCGGGCGACCCTCACATTGCGCAAGACGGAGGGCACGTAGGACAGAACCATAAATAAAATATACAATCATACCAACCAAGATCATGATTAACCCATAGGACAAAACGGATCTACTCAAACATCATAGGATAACCATAGATCATTGGGAAATAATATATGGAGTTGAGCACCATGTTTAAGTACAAATTACAGTGGGAAGAAGGGGTGTTACACTACTGCATAGAGGGGGAGAGAGTTGGTGTTGACGGTAGCAAGATTTTTGATGTAGATCGTCGTCATGATCCTAGCCCTAGCGGCACTCCGGCGCCACTGGGAGAGAGGGGGAGAGAGCCCCCTCCTTCTTCTTCTTCCTTGACCTCCCCCCTAGATGCAAGGAGAGTTCCCCCTCTAGTACATGGTCTCTAGGGCGGTGGAGGGGTGGGAGACCCTCCGAGATTGGATCTCCCTCTCCGTCCTCTTCTGTTTCGCGTTCCCCATATCTAGCCGAAAATTGTTTCTTATATTCTGGGAGATCCATAACTCCGATTGCGTTGATATTTTAACACTATTTTTTCCGGATATAAGCTTCCTTGCCCCCGAAGTAGAGCTCCAACCGACATTCAAGAGGGCACAACCCACCACCACACACCAGGGGCCAGGGGCTTTAGCTTTTTCAACCCTCACGCAATACATGAGCGCAAGCCATGGATATCGCACTATGGGTGGAATAGAGTATGATGATAGGGATAAATATAGAGAAGACAAAAAATTAAGAAAGTCTCGCATCGATGCGGCTAACCAACAGGCTATGGAGATGCCCATCAATCGATATCAATGCTAGGAGTAGGGATTGACATGCAACGAATTTACTAAGAGCTATAAGTGTATCAAAGCTCAATATCAAAAATAAATGGGTGTGCATCTAATCCTATAATAAAAAATTCCCATTAGTTTATGAAAGTGACAACATAGGGGACTCTCCATATGAAAAACATGGTGCTACTTTGAAGCACAAGTGTGGTAAAGGATACTAACAATGTCCCTTCTCTCTTTTTATTTTTTTATTTTTATTTTTTCTTTCTTTCTTTTCTTTCTTTTCTTTATTTTTTTTCTTATATATATATTTTATTTATATTTTTCTCTCATAGTCTGGAGCATCATCCCGACTTGTGGGGGAATCATAGTCTCCATAATCCTTTCCTCACTGGTTCACTTCTCTAAAAATGAATAATGATGATCATCACACTTCTATTTACTTATAACTCAAAAAAAAATAAAAATTACAACTCGATACCTATGATAAATTATGACTCTATATGAATGCCTCTGGCATGTACCAGCATGTGCAATGATCTAGCATAACATGTATGAAAATGATTAATGGTGGCTGAGCCACCACTACTATGTCAGCTATATGATCATGCAAAGAATTATGACAATGAATGCTCAAGTCATCAAACAGAGGCGGTGGAAGTTGCATGGCAATATATCTCAGAATGGCCATGGAAAAGCCATAATAGGTAGGTATGGTGGCGGTTTTGAGGAAGATATAATAAGGCTTATGTGTGATAGAGCGTATCATATCACGGGGTTTGGATGCACCTGCGAAGTTTGCACCATGTCTCGATGTGAGAAAGGGCAGTGCATGGTACCGTAGAGGCTAGCAAATTGCGGAAAGGTAAGAGTGCATATAATCCATGGACTCACATTAGTCATAAAGAACTAATATACTTATTGCAAAAGTTTATTAGCCCTCGAAGCAAAGTACTACTATGCATGCCCCTAGGGGGTAGATTTGTAGGAAAAGACCATCGCTCATCCCTGACCGCCACTCATAAGGAAGACAATCAATAATAAATCATGCTCCAACTTCATAGCATAACGAGAGACTATACATGCATGCTTCGGGAATCACAAACCTTAACACCAATATTCCTACTAAACACAACCATTTACTAGTACCTCCCACATATTATCATCTCTATATCGCAAAACTATTGCAAGGAATCAAACATATCATATTCAGCGATCCACAAGTTTTATGTAGGATTTTATGACTAACCATGCAATTGACCAATTCCTGTTGACTCTCTAAATAGATATAAGTGAAGCATGAGAGTTTAATTCTTTCTACAAAAGACCAAGCTCCAATAAATATAAGTGAAGCAATAGAGCATTCTACAAACAACGGTTTTCTATGTGAAGAGAAACATGCAATCCAAACTTCAAATGATATAAGTGAAGCACATGAAGCATTCTATAAAGCCACACTCAAAATATATAAGTTAAGTGCAATGAGAATTCTATAAATCAACCATGGACTATCGCAAACCCGCATTGTGCTCAAAATAAAACTGAAAAATAAACATAAAAGACGCTCCAAGATTCACACATATCACATGAATGAAACGAGAACGAAAACATACCGATACTTGTTGAAGAAAGATGGGATGCCTTCTGGGGCATCCCCAAGCTTAGATGCTTGAGTCTCCTTGAATATTTACTTGGGCTGCCTTGGGCATCCCCAAGCTTGAGCTCTTGCCTCTCCTCCTTCTCCTCATATCCAGACCTCCTCGATCTTTGATCACTTCATCCACACAAAAGTCAACAAAAACTCGGTAAGATCCGTTAGTATAATAAAGCAAATCACTACTCTAAGTACTATTGCAAGGCAATTCATATTTTGTTTTTGCCTTGTAGCTACTGTAATATAACTTTTCCATGGCTTATGCCACCGATAGAATAGATAGTTTCATCAAAACAAGCAAAACAATGCATCAAAAAACTGAATTTGTCTTAAACAGGACAATCTATAGTAATCTAAACATTCACGATACTTGAGTTACTCCAAAAATTCTGAAAACTTAGGACAAAATAAAAACAATTCATATAAGGACTGTGCAAAAAATTTCCGAAGCTTTTGATGTTCAAGTAAAAAATGTAAAATCATGCACTACATCCAAAGTTTCTATTTTTGCACCACACATACCAACAAGCCATCTACTCATCCTAAATGCAAATCTTGGAACATTATTTTTATAATACAATGCAATTGTACAAGGGGATAATTATTTTTGTTGAAAAGTTTCTGCAATTGAAGATTCACAAAGTTTCCAAGGGCATGAACAAAGTTCAAGGCATGCTGCCGCTTCCACGGTGCTCGTGTTTCTCACTTTCACTTTTCTATTTGTGAAGTTTTAAGTTCCTCTCTATATTTTTTTTGTTTTTAAACTTTATAAAAGCACTCAATAGAAATAAATGACTCTCTAAAACATCCAGATTGTCTCTCTGGTAGCGCTTTCTTTAAGGCCATTAAGCTAGGCATAAGGTGCTCAAGTAATGGATCCACCCGGATCCCAAGGTATATCAAAGCCAATTTTAATTAACAATGACTTGTCATTTAGTAGTGAGCACAAAGCAACATATATCATGCAATGACGAAGTCTAAATCTCTTGCTATGCATTGGCATGTCATACAAGAACAATTCATGCACATCAAGTAAAGGCCAATACATAGCATAAGCACTTTCTTGCATTTTTATCGTGTTGGAAGTAGGATCAGAAAGCACATGCATATTACATTCATCAAAATTATCATGTGCAATGTTAAAAGGCAACCCATCAATGTAATCCTTAATAAGTGCAAACTTCTCAAATATAGTGTAGTTTGGAGAATTGAAAAGGATAATAGGACTATCATGTGTGGGTGCAATAGCAATAATTGCACTCTTAATATAAGGAACTATAGCAAGTTCACCTCCATAAGCATAATTCATATTCGCATCATGGCCACAAGCATAGCAAGCATCAAGTTCATCAAAAAGGGATATTTCAAATAAATCAACGGGATCATAGCAATTATCATAGCATTCATCCTTCGGTAAGAACGAGGTGAAATTAAACAATGTATGAGTTGAAGAGTTACTCTCATTATAAGGTGGGCACAGGTGATCAACCGCTCTTCCTCCACTTGTTCTTCGCTCCCCTCATCATCTTTTTCATTCAATGAGCTCCCTTCTTGGACAGCGGAAACTTTCTCAATAAATGCATCAATATTGGAATTGTATTTATAATTATCATATCAATATATAGGGATGGCAAAATTTGCAGGTCTATAAACATCATCATCAAAAGCTTCATACTTTAAAAACAAATATTCAATTTCATAAGCACCCTTAAAAGCAACAAATTCTTCTATTCTTTCCACATCATAATAATCATATCTACCATTGGCATAAGAAGCCAAGGTTTCATTATCATTAAATTTGGATGAAAAGGGAAGGTGTGAAGCATTCATCCTAGAGCAACAAGTAAAATCATATCTCAAGCATAAATCCCGAGCATACCAATGCAACATATAAATTTGACCCCATAAAAGTTTCCCTTTTGTGTCAAGCGATAATCCCTAAAGTATTCAGGTTGATCCAACGTTACTCCCATTATCAAGTTGAATGTGGTTTTCTCAGGATTATCAAAGTAGTGCATAATATTTTTCACAAAACGAGCATCGAGGGTTTTAGTAGGTTCCCTATCTCCATGAGGAGCAAGTACCACTCATTTTTTTTGGTGTTTCATGTTCCATATCCATAACTAAAGATAGAGAACAAGTTAGAACAGAAAATAAAAACTACTTGGTGATAAAGCAAACAAGCACACATGAGAATATTCACCCCACGCTATTGCTCCCCGGCAACGGCGCTAGAAAGAGGTCTTGATAACCCACAAGTATAGGCGATCGTGTGTAGCCTTCTTCGATAAATAAGAGTGTGAAACCCAACGAGGAGCTAAAGGTTGAAAAAATATTCACTCAAGTTCTATCAACCACCGATACAACTCTATGCACACTTTAACATTTTCTTTACCTAGAACAAGTATGAAACTATTTTTCTAGAATAAAACTATGAGTACATTGAGATAATAAAACTACGAATAAATTGCAAGGTAATACAAGTGGATATCTTTTGTCAACAAGAAAGTCATTTGTCCCTAGGCAATCTATAAAAAGTACTGGTAATCATTTTTGCCATTCTAGATGAGGGAGAGGCATGAGATAACATACTTTCTCTACTTGGATCATGCACTTATGATTGGACCCCTAGCAACCATTTGCAACTACTAAATATCATTAAGGTCATGAAACCCAACCATAGCATTAAGTATCAAGTCCTCTTTATCCCATACGCAACAACCCACCAACTCGGGTTTAAGCTTCTATCACTCTCGCAACCCACCATAAGCGAATCATGAATGTATTTCAACACCCTAAAGTGGGGGCCCCTCATGTTTGCACGAGACGGAGGGCACTGTAGGACAGCACAATAAATAAAATATATAATCATACCAACGAAGATCACGATTAACCCATAGGAAAAAATTGATCTATTCAAACATCATAGGATAATGATAGATCATTGGGAATAATATATGGAGTTGAGCACAATGTTTAAGTAGAGATTACAGCGGGGAGAAGGATGTTACATCGCTGCATAGAGGGTGAGAGAGTTGGTGTTGACGGTAGCAAGATTGTTGGTGTAGATCGCCGTCATGATCGTAGCCCCAGTGGCACTCCGGCGCCACCGGGAGAGAGGGGGAGAGAGCCCCCTCCTTCTTCTTATTCCTTGACCTCCACCTTAGATGGGAGGAGAGTTCCCCCTCTGATCCATGGTCTCCATGGTGGCGGAGGGGCGGGAGCCCCTTCGAGATTGGATCTCCCTCTCCTCCCTCTTCTGTTTCACATTCCCCAGATCTGGCCGAAAACCGTTTCTTATATTCTGGGAGATCCATAACTCCGATTGCGCTGAGATTTTAACACGTTTTTTTTCGGATATAAGCTTCCTTGTGCCTGAAGTTGAGCTCCAACGGACGTTTGAGGAGGGCACAACCCACCACCACGCTACAGGTGCCTAGGGCGCGCCCTGGTGTCTTGTGGGCTGTGTGGGCCTCCGTTTGCGGTGATTCCAACTCCCAAAATTCACATATAATCCAAAATAATTCTCTGTAAAATCTTATTCATTTGGAGTTCGTTTGATATGGATTTTATGCGAGACAAAAACATGAAAAAAATAGGAATTGGTACTCGGCCCTGGATCAATAGGTTAGTCCAATAAATCATATAAAAAGTTGCCAAAAATATGTGAAAGTTGTATAATATTGGCATGAAACAATCAAAAATTATAGATAGGGCGAAGACGTATCATGTAACACCTTGGATGTAACTTTCCATATTTGTAACTCCGCCTCTTGCCATTTTTGGCTATGTTATATGGTATTCCCTTCGTAGTTGGGTTTTTGTCTTTCATTTTGCATTTTGTTCATGTCATGCATTTCATAGCATGCCATCATGTGCATCTCATTTGCATTCTTTTTCGTCTCATGCATCCGAGCATTTTCCCCATTGTGTGTTTCGCAATCCGACACTCCCACATGCACCCGGCGCACTCCTCTTGTCTCTTATCGTGAGCAGGAGAAAAACGTTCTCGGAATGGGCCGAGATTTTTCAAGTGGCCTTGGTACATCACCGGTAGCCCGCCTGTCAAATTTTGTTCCATTTGGAGGTCGTTTGATGCAGCAACGGTTAACCGGGTAACCGCAAAACTCTCTTTTGTGTTGCAGCCCAACACCCCTCCAAAACAACCCAATAACCCATCTAAACCACCTCCATGTTCTCCGTCGTTGGATCACGATCATGTGGACGACAACCGCACCTCATTTGGACTCTCCTAGCTCCCTCTACTGATAAATATGTGATCCCCTTCCAAATTTCGGGTCCAAACCCTAGAACCCACCTCCTCCGCGCCACCGGACATGTCCGTCCACCGTCGGACGTGTCCGCCGCTCCCCTCCATGTCGCTCCGACCAATGGCAAGCCGTCACCTCAGCATCACCGCCGCCCGCATCCAACCACATGCCGCCACCTGTCGCCGTCGTCCTCCTCCACCGTGCGGGACCGCGAGCCCATCCATGGTCCGCCGGGCCCAGTAAAAAGCTGCCCGCACCACCCGGCTCCCCGGGCCGCCGTCCGTCTGCGCCTCCGGCGACCTCGCCGCCGGCCACCGGAGGGCTGCGCCGCCCTTGTTCCTCCCGCCGGCGACCAGTGCTGCACCCCCACCTTCTCTAGCGCCGCCCCGCGCCTCCCCTTCATCGTGACCCCGCCGTCCTCGACCTCGCCACCGGCCTGCTCCGCCCCACAACTCCACTGCACTGCCCCATCGCTGCATCCTCGGCCCCGCACCGGGCCAGATCCGGCTGGCCTGTCCTCAGATCCGCCTCCTCCTTCCTCGTCGCCTCTCGCCCTCGACACCGGCAAGCTCTGCCGCGTCGGAGATGCCATGGCCTCCTCGACCTCGTCGCCGGGACAGTCCCGTCCCGGATCTGCCCTGTCATCCCGGATCCGAGCTGGCCGTCGAACCAAATGGGAGATCCCTGTATGCTGCACCACCCCGTCCCCCTCGATGTCGTCCCGCCACATCCCTCCGTCCTGGATACCCGAGATCCCCCGATCCAAGCAGGCGCCCGCGTCCCGGTTCCTGCCCTTCCCGCTTCTCTCCTACCGTTTTCGACGAGGGTAATTTCCACAAAGTCCTCAGATCCTCATAATATGTGCCCCTCTTCATCACAGTACTAGGAAAAGGCCTACTAATGGCGCACCTAATTTGGCCATTAATGGCGCATTAGTGGTGCGCCATTAGTGCCACGCCATTAGTATATTTTACTAATGGTGCACCACAGGTGCGCCATTAGTATCTGGTATACTAATGGCCCACCTCATATGCGCCATTAGTATATACAACAGTGCGCCATTAGTATGCCTCCCAGGAGGCCATGTATACCCAGGTGCTTTGGCATACTAATGGCGCACAACACCAAGATGCGCCATTAGTAACTTCCGCATACTAATGGCGCACTGTTTAATGATGCGCCATTAGTATCCTTTGGCATACTAATGGCGCACTGTGATGTGATGCGCCATTAGTATGAATATTAGTTTTTTTTATTTTTTATTTTTCTATTTTTTGCACAGGTTACAAAATGTATAATTGGACAAAATATAGACAGCACACATGAACAACAGATTCATCGAATACAATAGAAGATTAGTCTCTGAATACAATTCATCATATTAGTCTCCAAATAAAATTCATCATATTAGTCTCCGAATTGAAAAGACCGAAGAAAGATAGAACATTATATTACAAGTCTCGAGACCGCGAGTAGCGAGTTTGTCTTCACATTAAAAGTCGATATCGATCATCTAAACTACCATCATATAGAAGAGAGTTGCGGTCATCACGATGAGCACCATCACGATGAAACTCGTCTTCATCCGGTTCCTCCAGCGCTCCCTCCCCTCTCCCGCTAGATAGCGGGCGTATCTAGATTCGGCCTCGGCCCTAGTGGTGTACCCTTTGTAACTGTTACCGCTGAATCGGTGAACCTGTCTCCGACACTCCTCCCAGTCGTCGTAGACTCCGGGAACCTTACCCTTGTACACGACATACGACGGCATCGCTATGCAGTAGCCAAATGAAACGTTAGTACCAATTCACAGATAATACATAAGCAATATATAAGTATGCAACAGAACGATCGGAAGAGAAAAGCAAGACATTAATAGCATCGATTACATCTAAGTTGAACGACTCTCGAAACCAAAGAGACATACTACAAGTTCATTAAAGTTTAATTACAACATGAGCCAATCGATGTTTCAGAACTAGACACAGCATCACTGCTTTCGACTCGACTCAAGGGACCGGAGCGTGGATGAAGCCGCCGTCTATCGTGGTTGTCATGAAATAACGGTCGTTGTCAGCCTGCATTTGTAGCATTGTGTCGATGTAACTGTTGGACGGTTGATTTCTGAGGTAGAACTGCCCCGAGGTACGAAGGACATCTTGATAGATGATTTCCGCAAACTCCGACTGGATGCGAAAGAATTCTTGTCTGATGTCCGCGTCCTGGATTGCCGACATGCTCGCGGCCCAATCTTTGAGTTTACTCGGTAGCAGAAGTTGATGATGGTCCCGTACGATCGCCCGCATGTGATGGATGGCGTAGTAGGCACCCTTCTGACCGCCAGGCGGCTGCTTGACGCAGCAGAACATCGTATTGTGGGAGAGCACGTGCTTGCTGTACTTACGAATAGGCCTGGTGAAGGTGCCTCCAGATTTGGCGTAGCCGGGGAGAACATCATCAAGAACCTTCTTGACATTTGTGTAGTCTACGTTCGAATGATGGTCCGGGTCGAAATACGTGGCCATGGAATATTTGGGGCTTAGGAGGATGAGCGTGCAATGTGTGTCACTGCAGAAAACACGGAATGTTAAAAGAAAAACGATCGAAATCTAAGAATTCATATGTTACGGGGCGGTTGAGGGGAGGACTTACTCGGGAAAGTAAGGCACGAGGAAGTTATCCTTATCTTGGTTTGCCAGAATGACGCCTTCGAGGTAAGAAGTCGCGACTTGCCGGTCCCCAGCGCTGCCCAAGATCTTGGCACGCATGTAGAAGGGGTCGACTATCACGATGTCTGGGGTCTTGTCGCGAATGATCCGCATCTCCATACTCGGCGAAAATAGCCGAACGAAGGTGTAGTGCAGCGGATGAAGGTTTAACATAGCGTGGATGTCATCAAACTGCAGGACGATCGTACCCCCGATGGAGTTATCCACAAAGCCCTTGCCCTCTGGCACCTTGGCCGCGAAAACCGGGTATGCCACATCCTTCTCTCTGAGACGCCGCTTCTCCAAAGAAAGAACACTGTCATGCAGACTCCGCATAGCACCGGTTGCAGGATCGAGCATATTTCTCGGCAGCATCGGCCTACCCGCCACATGCAGCCTCATTAAATCCTCAGGTGAAGGTGGCCCATCCTGAGCACAGATCGTACTCGGTGCCGGCTGGCCCGCACCCTTGTTAGTCTTTCTTTTGCGTGCCTTCTTCTTCTCCTGTAATGGGACCGAGTTCTGCTCACAGACCGCCTTCTTGAGTGTGTTGGGGGTGATAATATTTCGCACCTTGCCTATCTGAGGCTCGGTGAAGTCGGCAGCTGGAGGCGTCTCCTGAGAGCTGAACTGCAGACGACGCATGTTGCAACTTGGCTCCTTCGTGGTACCAGCTAGATCGCACACGTCTTTTGTTAGGTTGGGTTCTTCAGAAGGAGGCCCCATGAAGTCGCCACCGTACCCATGATCGCAAAGTACTGATCGATGTTGCCAAATGTATCGTCGTCGTCGTCGTTGTTCTGATCCTGTGCCATATGCATGTTTGGATCCAGTGGCATAGGGATGTCCGGCACCGTTGCGGCGGTCTTGCCATGGGGCCGACTTGGCGCCGGCACGACTGGCGGTGTTGTCTTTGGGGTGGTGTCCCCCGCCCCCAAACGAATCTGGCTCTTCGGCCAAAGCAGGGGCCAGCTCAGGCAGGCGCTGAGGGTCATCACGTCATCATCGTCGGCCCCGACGGGTCGAATCGGAGGTAACAACTCGTCGCAGCCTAGCAGCACCCGAACCAGTTGAACCCTAAACAAGTTGGGTGGCATCTAGGTACCGTGGAACAAGGGGTTGCCCGGTTGAACGATTTTGCCCTTGGCAACATCGACCAACTCGTTGTTCATGAAGTGCAGGAGAGTGCACGGAACATCGGCGGCGCCCTGCGAAAACATGTAGGGCGTCAGGGATGCCCAGTCAAAGGCAAGGAGATGAAGTCCTCGGCTGAGAGAGGCTTAATTAGTTATCGTGATGATGGCGTCGAGCTCGGCTAATGTCGAGGCACCGCCAACGGCGGGCGTGCAGTTGACGGAGGGGCCGCTTGCTGCAGAGGTGCCGGCCGGCGTACACCCGGGTGCATTAAGCTCCCGTGCCGGCGTCGGAGACACCAATGGCCCCGCCATCGCGTTCTGCGAGTTGCTGGCCGTGAAGCTAGGAATCGGGGGCGACCCCTGTTGGCCGCCCACAATCCAC
The DNA here is from genome assembly GCF_002162155.2 of Triticum dicoccoides. Taxonomy (NCBI): domain Eukaryota; kingdom Viridiplantae; phylum Streptophyta; class Magnoliopsida; order Poales; family Poaceae; genus Triticum; species Triticum dicoccoides. Next base: position 359,555,233 of record NC_041386.1, on the reverse strand, counting down.
GCACTAATCCCCTGGATCAAGGTAGGCACAATGGCGGTGATCGTCGCTCCGAGTTGTTGTTGCACTTGCTCTTGGACAATCTTCGGAATCTGCGCCACCTGTGCCCTGAGTTCTTGAACCTCGCGCGCCTGGCTTTCTGAGCTGGTCTTTTTCTCCTTTCGCCCACCAGTGTTATAGTATGACGACCATTTTGTCAACAAGCCTTTGCTGGCCACACGACCAGCTGACGTCGGCTTACTGAGCTTATCCTTGTTCTTCATTACATTCAACGCCCTATTTAGAGTGGTGTCCCAAGGGTTGCTCTTAGTCGACCCCACGCTACCGCTTTCAGTCGCCTGCGGAAGGAATGTGAACCATTTAGAAATTTGGCTTCATTAATTAGAATGCAACCATATGGAGCTAATTACGCGGGGGTGTATTCCTTACCAGAACAAGCTCAAGCGCCCTGGTCTTCGGATCCGTGGTAAGCTCCTTTGTTTTCGGGTCCTTCTTGTACCGGGCCCTGACAAAGTTCCTGGTCTGCTTGTCACCGTATTTATCGAAGAGGGGCGGTAGGCCTTGCTCGGCACGGTCCGCCTCCTCCTTGTCCCATATAGGCTCCGCCAGTCTATAACCGCCGGGACCGAGTGTGTGTTCCCCTAAGTTCAGCTCCCGCATTTCTTTCCCCCACTTACTTGATTCGGAGTTTGCGGTGCTCGATCAATTGATCTTGAAGTCGTTGTAGTCATCTTCAGTGATCGAAGGATTTTTCTCCTTGATCTTCTCATAAGTCTCACCTTTCTTGATCATTCTCTTCACATTGCTTTTCCAAGTAGACAGGGCCTTGCTCATCTTCGTGAGGGCAGCATTGTTCACTTTATTCCCTTTGAGGCTTGTGTTTTCAAATTCAGCGGGGAACTTGTATCGTTCGTGCAGCTTCGTGAAGAGGAGGTTGCGCAAATTCCCTCGGTTAGGATGCCTCAGGTTCTCGGTGTTGATCGAGACGGTGCTCCGGAGAATGCACCCGAGCTGAAGCGAGTACCCCTTGACTATTCGTTCGGGCGCCGTTCGATTCCCATCGGAGTCCACTTCAGTAACTTCCTCCTTGAGGGTGCGGAGCACGGTCGGGCGCCGGTCCTTCCGTTGCCTCTTCGGTTGGCTGCCATCTGTGCGTGCGCCGCCATCATCAGTGGTGGCATCCTCGGCGGCACCATCAGTGGTGGCATCAGTGGGGTCATCCTCGGCGGTACCATCAGTGGTCTCAGGATCGGTGGGGAAGGCGGCGTCCTCATACAAGTGAGGTTGTTCCTCCATTTCCTAGGACAGCTTCCAGAATGCCTTGCCGCCCGAACCCCCGGCCTCATCGTTGTTGGCCATGTTTCTCTCTAAATAGGAACAAAGTTTGGTCAAAAAGTTGGTTATTGTCAAGGAACAAGATCATGGTCTCATCATTTAGGGTTTGTCGACACCGAGGCATCCTAAAAGCTAAGCTTTTATCATTGAGGGTTTTTCGACGCCGAGGCACCCTAAAAGCCTAAGCTTTCATCATTTCGGTTTTTATCGACACCGAGGCACCCTAAAAGCCATGCATTAGTCACAAGTACGCCGGGGCACTTGATCCTACTTAATTAACTACTAAGATACCCCGGCCCATGCATTAGTCACAAGTACCCCATATGTCCTATTTTTAGCAAAGTCATGCTAAAATTCACGGAAAATTTCAGCATGACCTTTGCTGAAAATAGGACATATGGAGTACCCGAATTTGCCAGAACGGAAGTTAATCGACATTCCGGCAAACTCAAGGGCCTCTCGGGTGGACAAGGCAAAAAAGGCCTCCATCACAACATAGAAAATACATTGGCATGTGAAGAGGTGAAACAATATATGCATCTCCAAGCAGTATCATTCAACATTTTGGACAAACCACTACAAGCAACATGAGACACTGAAAACAATTGCTACCAACGAACCACACTTCTATAAGAAAATAAATCAGAAACTTAGTCTGTCATCATTAGGCAGCCACCACTAGTTATTCCGTTATGTTAAAGCAGAAATAGAAAAATAGACTGAAAACACTAAAATCAGAAACAAATCCAACTGTACAGGCCAATGCATATAGGAAAAGTGAGGGGTTGAACTTCATTTTTTTTCAGGTTTTCTTGAGTGTATGAGGTCTGCTCTAATTTGTTTTGAAAAGTGAACCTGCTGTACTGGCCAATGCATATAGGAAAAGTGAACTTGCTATACAGGCCAATGCATATAGGAAAATTAAGTCATGGAGAGTTGTTCATGATGTTCCTTGCCTTTTTTGTCGAACAAACTTGATGCTTAAATTTTGGGTCTGAACATCAAGGATTACTTTGTACTAGTTTACAAAGACGGGGCAGAACAGTTACTTGTTGTATATATATTGCAATGTTTCTCCAATTTATCAGCTCTCAGTCATAGTAGTACAATATACTTGGTGTATTTATGGGTCCACTTAGCATGAAGGAGCTTGATAAAATTGAGAATCAAACAGAAATATCGTCAAGCATATCAGGTCAAAGAAGGCAAAAAACTTGTTACATAAGGTAAGGTTCAACAGCTTTAGAACTTTTTCTGTGATACAAATACTACTTCAGTATAAGAACATGTCTTAGTTTTGAATTCTCTTAGTGAAAACCTACTTCAGAGCATCTAAATGGTGATGTATCCATTGTAGTTAGGATTTAGCTCAACTTTTAAGAAAAAAAATTCTATAGAGTTAGGTTCACTATATATGACAGTGTTGTTAGTGGTTCTGCCTTGCTTATGTCAAAGCCGCATATTTTTGGAGAATGAGGTATTCCTTGATGAGCTATTTGACCTCAGAAATAAGGTACTGATGGATCAGGAACTTCGTACAATCCTCACCCTAGATAGTATGCTCCTTCTGTTACTATTGTTTATTTAATGGCTAACAAAATGAGCTGCAAGAGCAAGAATTGCAGGATCAAACCAAAAATCTGAGGAAGAAGAAAGTATCAGTTGGATTTGTTGTCGACACCAATTCCCTACTGGAGCAGGATTTGCAGCAAGAGATGGAATAAAAGGACTATTCTGCATTGTTTTAACAATCCATCTACTAGCGTGACCATATCCCTCAGTTTTTGCTCATACAACACAAATGCATTTGGTGCATGAATTGAGCCAGTGCACCTGATACATTCACACTCTACCATAGCCATCCGTCAAAAAATTGACAGTTACACCAAGACAGATAAATGGCTCTCTAAACACTCCATTCCTAACCTGATATGAGCATACAACGATCGGCCAGTATAAAGTGAGGCTTTTTGGCTCCCGGGCTCCATGAAGCCCGAATTTTATTAAAAATTGACCTTCTAAGTTTCAGAAACATCTGAGAATATACACAAGTACTTATAGATGTATACTAGATGTGTGTAAAATTTCATTATGAAGTAAGTTTTCATGTGAGTTGTACAAAAAAAATCATGTACTTCTATAGAGAATAGTACATGTGCTAGAAATACATGATTTTGTTAGTATTGCCTAGCTCGCACATTTGTGTATTTTACAGCAAAATGGTATAAATCCATAGGTATGTGTGCATTTTTTAGAATTTTTTGAAACCTTAAAATTATAACTTTGAAAAATATCAAATTTCAGGCTCCATGTAGCTCGAGCTCCATTAGCAATTTCTATGGATAATATTACATACAAATATGACTTCGTTTGGTGCTTAGTCAACCGTCATGTGGATCTTACATGTCAGCAAGATGTGTCAAGACAATTTAAATTGGGAAGTCTTCCAGAATGTATATCTACCGGGCAAAAATTGGAGACAGAAATAAGTCTAGGACAACAAAATTTAGCAACTTCAAGTTGACCCATATTCTTTGCAACTTAAGCAACAAAGTTAATTCCAATAAAGGAACTTGTCTATGAAACTTGTATTAAACTTCTTACATGGAAGGAAATATATGGAGTTTTCCAGAAAAATAAATGCATCGTGGACGGTGGTGTGGGGGAGAGGAGGAGGGGGAGCTCACAGGGGCGGTGGTGTGGACGGGGCGACGAGGTGGGGCGACGAGGTCCGGGTGGTGGTGGTGCGCCGAGGTCCGGGAGGCGACGAGGTCCGGGTGGTGGTGGTGCTCCGGCGACGATGGCGTGGACGGGGAGAGCGGGGCCGAGGAGACGAGGACGACGGGGCGGCAGGGCCGCGGTGTCGGGAGAGGAGAGGGCAGCATCGCAGCGTCGGGGCGTCGGGGCAGAGACGAGGACGACAGGGCGGCGTCGCGGCGTCGGGGCGGCGTCGAGGCGGCGGGGCAGCAGTGTCGGGAGAGGAGAGGGGAAGGGGATCGAGGGCGAGGGCGAGGGAGAGAGAGGGGATAGGTTTGGGCCGGGGATAGGAGAGGGGAAGGGGATCGAGGGCGAGGGCACAATACTAATGGCGCACAACCCCTCGGTGCACCATAAGTACATCCATACTAATGGCGCACCCCACCGTGGTGCGCCATTAGTATTTTTTTTATTTCTGTTCAAGCCAACAGGTTATCTTCCACCTGACCTGATCCACACCAAGTTCCCTCTACTAGCTCGACTAGTCAGCAGCCAGTTCTCACACCAGGAGGTCCTGGGTTCGATTCCCAGGCTCCACAATTTTTTTATGCATTTAAAATGCTGTTTGATACTTATTTGTGTTTAAATATGTTCAAACTTGTTTAAATCATAACAGTAATATTTTTTATAAGACAGTAATAATTTTTTAAAAAATATCATCAAACAGTAATGCCGGTGGAGCGGGGGAGGGTGCGCGGGGTGCGGGGGGTCGGCG
>NC_041386.1:359508172-359550158 GCF_002162155.2 Triticum dicoccoides | reverse complement strand
GGGGGTGCTCGGCGGCGAGGGGGACCGGATCTGGCGAGGTGGGATAGCGATCGAGATGGAGGGGGATCGAGATCGAGTGTCCATGAAATTTAAAAATATTCATGATAGTTCAAAAACTGCCCATGAAATACAATCGAGAAATGAAGGCTACGATTTAAATACAATCGATCTTAGCTAGCTATCTGTTCACAATCTTCTTGCCCTTCTTTTTCGCAAATGGAGTTCTTCTGTGGAACGGACGTCCTTTAGGTAGGGTGGTCCTGCTTCTTCTTGTGGTGTATGCTGCTACTTCATCATTGTCATCATGTTCGATCCTCGGGTCGCCGTACTTGTCGAAGTCTTGCTCATTGGCTACTCCATCCATTCCGATGATCTTCCTTTTGCCTCTCCTCACGACAACACGACTGGGCTTTGACGGGTCGGTAATGAAGAAGCATTGGTCCACTTGGGAAGCCAGTACCCATGGCTCATTTTTCACGGTGACGTTTGTGCCCGCGGTCTTGGATTTGGCTTCGGGTATAACCATGGTGGTGAAATACCGGTCTTCTTTTAGGACGCTCTTGGCCCATCTGACACGGAACATCGGGACCTTCTCTCCAGTGTAGCTTAGCTCCCAGATATCCTCAATCCTTCCGTAGTATCTGTCCTTGTCATTACCTGTGTAGGATTCCATCGTTACCCCGGAGTTCTGATAACCATCGCTCTTCATGTCCTTGGCCTCGGTGTAGAATGTGTAGCCGTTGATATCGTACGCCTCATAGGTCATCAGGTTGTGCTCGGCGCCCTGTGGCAAGGCGAATATGAGTTGTTCTTCCGCGGAAGAATCCTCATGTAAAGGGTACGACAGAAGCTTCTTCTTGAACCAACGCGTGAAACATGAGTTGTGCTCTTTGAGTATATCTCCGTCCGTCCTCTGTTGGCCTAGGACATTGTACGTCTTCTTAATAAAGGTTTTGTGCTCTACCACCCAAGGATCGACCACGTCTATGTGTTGTAGCGCGACTAGGTTTGCTCTTTCAAAGTCGGCGAGTCGACCCTCGAAGTCGACATGCATTTCGCGGCGACCCTCACGATGACCCCATCCAGCAAGCCTGCCGAGGTGCCTGTTGACGGGCAGACCAACGGGGTTCTCGATGCCTAAATAATTCATGCAGTAGGAGATGCACTCTTCGGTCAGAAAGCCCCTGGCTATGCTTCCCTCTGGACGTGACATGTTGCGAACGTATCCTTTGATGACACCATTCATCCTTTCGAACGGCATCATGCTGTGCAGGAACATCGGCCCGAGTTGGATGATATCGTCCACGATATGGACCAGCAGATGCACCATAACGTCGAAGAATGCGGGCGGGAAGTACATCTCAAGCTCGCATAGTATCACCACAATCTCTTCATGTAGCCTTCTGAGTTGCCTCACGCCAACAGACTTCCGAGAGATGACGTCAAAAAAGTTGCATAGGCCAAATAGGGTTTCACGGACGTGCGCGTCCATGATCTCACGGATTGCAACTGGAAGTATCTGCGTCATTAGCACGTGACAGTCACGAGACTTCATACCGCTGAATTTCAGCTTCACTGTGTCTAGGTATCTTCTTATCTTCCCCGCGTAACCGTAAGGAAGTTTTACTCCTACGAGGCAGGTGAAAAACTGCTCGATCTCCTCCTGACTTAGAGTGTGAAAAACTGCTCGATCTCCTCCTGACTTAGAGTGAAGCACGCGGGAGGGTAGTCATTTCCGGTCTTCTTCGCCTTTTTGCCTTTGCGAGGACTTTCCATGTCCTGCTTCGCCTCATCATCATCATCATCATCATCATATATAGCGTGAAGCTCCTGCCTGATGCCCATTGATTTCAAGTCTGCCCTTGCTTTCGGCCCATCTTTGGTCCTCTCTGGCATGTTGAGCAGGGTACCAAGCAGACTCTCGCACACGTTCTTCATGATATGCATGACATCAAGGCTGTGAGGCACACGGTGGATCTTCCAGTACGGCAAGTCCTAGAAAACAGACCTCGTTTTCCATACCTTCAGCAGCGGCTCTGGCGCCTTTCGCTTCTTTCCCTGCTCTGGCGCCTTTTGCTTCTTTCCCGGCAGTGGGCAGTCTTTCCAATTTTTCAACAGCTCGTCTATTTCCTCGCTGCTCCTCGTACGCGGGCATCCTCGGGGTTCGGTTTCACCATCGAACAGATCCTTGCGTTTTCTCCACGGGTCATCGTCGCGAAGCCACCTTCGATGTCCCATGAACATGGTTTTCGAAGACCCGGGATCTCTATCTAGCTGGCGATACATTGTGTCATCCATGCACCTGACGCATCCAGAAAATCCGTGGACCACCTGCCCCGCGACATATCCGTAACCGAGATAGTCGTGCACCGTCGTGAGCAGCGCGGCTCTCATAGGGAAATATTCTTTCTCTGCGGCGTCCCACGTATTGGCTGGCGTTTTCCACATCATGTCAAGCTCCTCTTTCAGCAGCCCCAGATACAGATTGATGTCGTTCCCTGGTTGTTTCGGTCCTTCAATTAGCATACTCATGTGAATGTACTTCCTCTTCATGCACAACCAGGGGGAAGGTTGTACATCCACACAAACACAGGACAGGTGCTATGTGTGCTTCTCTGGCTGCCAAATGGATTGACTCCATCGGTGCTCGCGCCCAGCACGATGTTCCTTGGATCGTTCCCAAATTCTGGGTCTTCGAAGTTCAACGCTTGCCACTGGCTCGCATCCTTAGGGTGACTCAGCATCTTGTCTTTTTTATCTATCTCCGGATCATTTGCGTCATCTTCTCGCTTCTTCTCCTCCCTATCCGCGTGCCAACGCAGGAGCTTTGCTACCTTAGGGTCCGCGAAATACCGCTGCAGACGAGGAGTGATCGGAAAGTACCACTACACTTTTCGAGGAGCTTTCTTCCTCTTCTTGTATCGAGTGACGCCGCACACCGGACATATGGTAGACTCCGCATGCTCGTCCCGATAAATGATGCAATTGTTCATGCACACATGGTATTTCACGTGCGGTAAATCCAAAGGACACACGATTTTCTTCGCCTCCTCCAAACTGGTCGGGCACTTGTTCCCCTTGGGAAGACGTTCGTGCCAGAATGACATGTTCTCGTCGAAGCATGCGTCAGTCATTTTGTGTTTTACCTTCATCTCCAGAGCCATGAGCGTTAATTTCAGGCGGGTATCCTCGGGCCTGCATCCTTCATACAATGGAGTAACCGCGTCTAACTCAAGTTGATCTATCTTGGCTTTCTCTCGGGCGGCAGCTCTTGCGTTATCCGTCTGCTTGAGAAGCAGCTCTTGAATATGAGGGTCCTGCACCCAGCCCATCGATGGTCCAGCGTCGTCTGCTCCGCCGGCATCATCATCTTCATGATCATGCCCGTCGTCTGCTCCGGCATCTTCCTCATCATCATGTCCTGCATCTTCTACATGATGACTATGTACATCATCACCGTCGTGATCATCTCCTGGGGATTCTTCGTCTTCTCGCCCGCCCGAGCCGCGGTGGTTGTCTTGCTGCCCTTCCTCATTTCTTGTCCGGCCCCCATGGATGACTTCGTAATCATCTTCATCACCTTGCCACCGATAGCCATCCATGAAACCACGCAAGAGCAGGTGGTCCCGCACCTGCCCGGATTCCGGGTCCGCAATAAGGATCTTTAGCTTGCATCTTCGACACGGACATCTTATCTCCGTCTCGTTCTTTTGAAGCATCTCGGCCTTCGCGGACCTCAAAAACCTATTCACGATGCCTTCGGTCATCGTGCGGACCATGGTCGCCTGCGGGGTAGAGCAAAATGATATTTTAGAACCAAGAAAAAAATTGGCATGACTTTCCCTAAAAATAGGACCAAAAAGAATGCTTAATGCCAAAATTCTCGTCGAAACGGAAATGAATCAACATTCCAGCAAAATATTGGCAACTATCGCATTTCAAATACTGGTACACCTCCAAACACAAACACATATGCAACACCACAAACATATGCAACACCACGAACATACATAGATCTAGCTAGGCCATAAAAAGTGCATGTGCACATTGTTGTAGGGAGAACAACATAAATATATCTTCCCCCCTTACTTACCTATCAAAACAAGGTAATTTAACCACTTAAATTGAATGAATCTATGGTGGAAATGAGGTGAAAAAGAGGAGGCACCCGAGACAAGGAGGAGGTGGAGAGAATGAAGTGGGGAGAAAGTGAGTGTGGGTAGGAGAGGATGTCCAAAATATCTTGTTGCTGCCCACTTACTAATGGCGCACCAACTCTAAATGCGCCATTAGTAATCCAGGTTACTAATGGCGCACCTTCTGGTGGTGCGCCATTAGTAGTTTTGCAAAAAAAAACATACTAATGGCGCACTGTTCCACAGTGCGCCATTACTAGTTTAAACTAGTAATGGCGCACGGTCGAACAGTGCGCCATTAGTAGTTTTGCAAAAAAAAGGAATAAAAAATATAATAAAAAAACAACATTAGTGGCGCACTTTCCGACAAGTGCGCCATTACTAGTTACAACTAGTAATGGCGCACTGTGTCTGGATGCGCCATTAGTATGTTTGGACAGGCGCACTAGTTCAAAAAAAATTTGATACTAATGGCGCACCCTGGGCCAGGTGCGCCATTAGTAGTTTCAGCTCTAATGGCGTATCAGAATGTGGTGCGCCATTAGTATATACTAATGGCGCACCGCTTGTCTGGTGCGCCATTAGTGTCAATCCCATCTATAGCCCTTTTTCTAGTAATGTCATGTCATATATCCATCCTCGGTGCTCCGTTGTGCACATATAATATATTGAAATGTTCGTCTCGTGATGCTCTTCATTTTAGTGGTATTTTCATGCATGTTACTGTCCATATTGATGCCATTATCATCATGCAAGAGTGCTATAAAATGTTAATTGCTGGTTCTTAACAAAACTTGAAGATTTGTCATTTTTGTTGCATTTTGTGTGTGCATCGTATGAGCATGATGTCTACATGTGTTTTGAGCTAAAACATTCCATCTTTACAGGGGTGCAAGTCTTTTATTTTTGTGACCTATTTCGTGACTAGAACAAGCATGCAAAGTAGGCTCCGTGATGTTGCTATTTTCAGGCACTTAGGATTTTGCTAAGTCCTTTTCCTGTTGTTATTTTGATGCCATGTAAACTTGTTGCTACCATGAGATTCATGCTTATTTTGAGGTAGTTCTTTAATGGTGTTTTGAACATATGGTTATGATCTATCCATTAATGCCTCTGGTTGCAATCGTGAAGTGCTCTAGATTGTCATTACCATGCTCTACGTGTGCTATATTTTATTCCTGGCAGATTGTTATCATGAGATTCACTTTTGCCATGTGTTTTGCTAGTGATCCATGCATCCTATGAACTTGCTCTTGCCATGGTTAGCTTCATGAATATGTCTTATTATTTTTTATATGCTTATGTTGTCATGTAATGCTTTGTGGTGAGTGGCATGAGGTTGCAAAGTTGCTATCATTAACCTGTTTCTGCCATGTTCTGAAATTCCACCAAGTCTGAATCTGTTTATAAAACATGCTATGTTTATATGGGTGCCATAACACCTTGTGTGCCTTTTTGGCTCATGTTCAGTAAGGGAGTTTTGTTCTATACATTTAGTAGAAGCACACCATGACTTTGTTTGCCATGATAATTTCCTGTAGCATGTTGTTTGCTTGTTCTCAACATTGCTTCCTGATGATGTGTATGCCATGTTAGTATTTTCACCAAGTTTGTGAAGTTGATATTTGCACTTTTGCCATGATTGTTTGAACCTGTTCTATTGTGATTTAGCCGTAGCTTAGTGTTCATGTTTTGTAAAACTTCTCTTGTACATCACTGCCATATGCTTTGTTGCTATGTTCGGGTGCATTAGCTTTGCTTCTTGTTGCATTCTAAATGCTATGATGTTGTTAATCGCATATTTGCATCATCGTTGTTTTGCTTGTTATTTCCAAACCATGCATCCATTTCTGGTGATCCTTATATCGATTTCGACCGAAAACACCTCATCTTTCCAGTGGCATACTTGGTTTGCCAAGTTGATGCCTTGACCATTCTTTCCCTTCTGGAGCACGCATATGCATTGCATATCATATCTTGCATATCATCCCATGTATTGCATCATGTTGCTTGTGCATTGCACCGTTGTCGGCGTTCTGGGAACGGGGGTCCCCAGACTTGCCTGCCTGCGGCCTGCGGCGTGGCTCAAAGGGGGCCCAGCACGACCCATCTTCACCAACACAAACCCAAGACCCTAGCGAGGGGCCAAGCCTCGCGGGGCGGACGACGCGAAGCTTCCTCAGGCACGGCCTTGTCAGGCTGGCTCACAAGGAGGCGGAGAGATCAAGGCGAGGTACCTCACGAGATGCCCATGACGCAAGCCATGACGACTCAGGGCGCTAGGCGGGTGCCAGCCCGCGCGGCATCCTCCTTTCCTCTTTGGTGCAAAGGGGGCAAGCGCAGCCGCGGAGTACCGAGGCATCAGGCAAAGGTTGCCATTTCGGTGCAACGAGACCAAGACCAGGAGGACTACGAGATGGAGGTCACCGTGGAGCCCAAGACGGCGTCATCACCAGAGCTTTGCGCAGGCGAAGACTACTTTTGTCAGGATAGCTGATACTTGCTGTCCCCCTTCAAATTAGCCCGCCATTGTTGGCTACCTTCCCGCTCAATATTTGGGAAGAGGACCAGGGCCTCTATAAATAGGACTAGCCACCCACACAGCAAGGGGGTCGGTCAGAGGATAGCAGAGAGAGAGAGAGAGGTGGCTGAACTCCTCCCAGCAGTTCATCGCCTCAGCCGAGAACAGACCCTCGCGAGGCGGCTCTTCCTTGTATTGTTCATCATCATCAGCCCAAGAGGCAATCCACACGCCACACACTAGAGTAGGGTATTACACCACAACAGTGGCCTGAACCAGTATAAACCCTGTGTCTCTTGTGTTGTTCTTTCCTTAGTTTAGATCCTAGCGCGGCAGAGGGGTGCAGGAAGGTAGGAGGCGAAATCTCCGCGCGCACCCCAGTGTTCGAACCTCAAGGGTCTGTCGGAACCCGAAATCCGACATTTGGCGCGCCAGGTAGGGGTGCGCCGGAATTCGTCTTCCACCGCCCCGTTCTCCTCCGACCGTCACGCCCATGTCTGACGCTCGTCGAGCCCGCGCCGAGCGCCGGGCCACACTCGCTTCCCACGTCGCCCAGACGGCCCCTGTCGGCGGGCATCCACGCCGTTCCCCGTCACATGCCGTCAACGCCGCCACCGGCACGGCGGGGGACGAGCGGCAAGCATCGTCTCAGCATCCATCTGTGCGCCAAGATGGCCACACCGCAACTCCCTCGCTTGCCCCAGCTGGTTCTTCGTCCCGCGCGCTTCGGGCGCCCATGGGGCCCCGCAACCTCTCCCCCCGACTATCGCGCTTCACTGACACCCCCAGTCGTCGCGGCCCTCTTGGGCGGCTCGCAGGCGCCGCCTACAAGTTACCACGTCAAGCCGTTCATCCGCCGGGTCAGCACCGCTTCCACGCGGCAGGGGGCTCCCCTGGATCGGGTGGCACCCGAGACCGGCCTGAGCTTCAGCTCGGAGGACCACCCCTCCAACTCGGCCTGCTCGGGCGCGCTCCCCATGCTGTGCACCCCCACCATCTGCCAAGTGGCCGTCACTAGAACTCTCATCGATGGCGGGGCAGGCCTCAGCGTGCTCTCAGTCGAGGCCTTCAACCTCCTTTGCATACCCCTGGAACGGCTGCAGCCCAGCCGGCCCTTCTCAGGCGTTGGGGGCAGGTCGTCCGGCTCCTTGGGACAGATCCGGCTCCCAGTGACCTTCCGCACCTATGACAACTTTCGCACGGAGCTGGTCGACTTCGACATCGCCCCCATCGGCCTTCCCTACAATGCCATCCTCGGCTACCCAGCGCTGGCCCAGTTCATGGCCGCGACGCACCCGGCGTACAACCTCATGAAGATGCCCGGGAGCAGCGGTGTCCTCACCGTCCACGGGGACACTGGGGATGCTCTGTGGGTGCTCAAGCTCGTCTTCAAGACAGCGGCGTCGGCCCGCCGCCTTGGAGGCCCCCGAGCTCAAGGGGGCTGCGCCCGCCAAGAAGAAACAGTTGTTCACCCAAGACAAGGCAGAAACCAAGCAGATACCCGTCGATGAGGACGGGTCCACCAACGCCACTTTCACCATAGGCGCCCACCTCAAACCCGAACAGGAGGAGGCCCTGGTCGGGTTCCTGCGCGCAAACAAGTAGGTATTCGCTTGGGAGCCAGACCAGTTGGCAGGGATCCCCAGGAGTATAATCGAGCATCACCTCAACGTATGCCCCAACGTGCGCCCTGTGAAGCAGAAGGCCAGGCGGCAGTCCACAGAAAAGTAGGCCTTCATCGTCCAAGAGACTCGCAAATTAGAGGCCGCTGGGGTCATTCGATACCCAGATTGGTTGGCCAACCCTATCGTTGTGCCAAAGAAGGGAGGGAAGGAACGCATGTGTGTCAACTTCACCAACCTCAACAAAGTGTGCCCGCAAGATCCGTTCCCGCTCCCCTGCATCGACCAGATTGTCGACTCCACTGCGGAATGCGACCTGCTATGCTTCCTGGATGCCTTCTCTGGGTATCACCAGATCAAGATGGCGGTTGAAGATGTCGAGAAGACAGCCTTCCTAACCCCGTGTGGGGTGTACTGCTACACGTGCATGCCATTCGGGCTGCATAACGCAGGGGCGACCTTTCAGCGGCTGATGCATATCACCTTGGGCCCGCAGCTCAGGAAGAATGTTGAAGCTTACATCAATGACATCATGGTAAAATCTCGGGAGGCCAGGACCTTGATACAAGACCTGGAGCAAGCCTTCGCGAGCCTCAACGCAGTGAACCTACGGCTCAACCCAGAGAAATGTGTGTTCGAAGTCCCCTCGGGTAAGCTCCTGGGTTTCCTCGTGTCTCACCGAGGCATCGAGGCTAACCCGGGGAAGGTCAAGGCAGTGGAAGACATGAGCCCGCCAATGACCCTCAGAGAAATGCAGAAGCTCACGGGGCGCGTGACCGCGCTAGGCCACTTCATCTCCAAGTTGGGAGAGCGAGCGCTACCCTTCTTCCAGCTAATGAAGAAAAAGGGGCCCTTCGAGTGGACTGAAGAGGCCGACAAGGCATTCCAGAATCTCAAGAAATACCTGACCAGCCCACCGGTCATGGTGGCTCCGCGCCCTCAAGAGCCCCTGGTGCTTTACCTTGCCGCCACTCCCTACTCCACCAGCGCAGCCCTGGTGGCAGTCAGAGAGGAGCGTCGAATCAAAACCGCGGCAGCAGCCTGGGACAAGGTGGAGCTGGTTCGAGGAAGGCCCACAGAAGCCGCCACGGCAGCTGATGAGGACCAGCCGCCGCAGAGGGGCGCACCAGAGGCAGGAGAGGCCCCTCTCCCAGATGGCCAGTCTCAGGAGGCCTCATTGTCTTGAGAGGCGCCATGGTCTCCAAAGGGAGCCGCCAACACTGACGCACTCCACCTCGTTGAGCACCCAGTGTACTTCGTCAGCACAGTGTTGCGGGATGCAAGGGCGCGGTACCCTATGCCCCAGAAACTCCTCCTCGCGCTACTGGTGGCCTCGCGCAAGCTGCGACACTATTTTCAGGGTCACCCCATCAAGGTCGTCTCGTCATACCCCCTGGAGAGGGTGCTCAGGAGCCCCAATTCAGCTGGGAGAGTCGCTGAGTGGAACATAGAGCTGCAAGCGTTTCAGCTTGAATTCAGCACGACCAGAGTCATCAAGGGAGCAGCGTTAGTAGATTTTGTGGCAGAATGGATAGAGGCACCAGGCCTCAAGGCCGACGAGGATCGGTCCCTGTCCCCGGGAAGCGAGGCGCCAGAAGGCTGGGTCATGTACTTCGATGGGGCGTTCTCCAGACACGGCGCAGGGGCTGGGGCGGTGCTTATATCGCCCACCCAGGACAAACTCTATTACGCCGTGCAGCTTTGTTTCCAGCAAGGCGAGAAGGTCTCCAGCAACATAGCGGAGTATGAAGGTTTAATAGCGGGCTTGAAGGCCGCAGCTGCCCTGGGGTGAAACGCCTCACCATCAAGGGCGATTCGCAGCTCCTTGTCAATTTCTCCAACAAGGTGTACGAGCCGAAGGATGAGCACATGGAGGCCTACCTTGCAGAGGTCCGCAGGATGGAGAAGCAGTTCTAGGGGTTGGAGTTGCAGCATGTGCCCCGTGGCACCAATCAAGAGGCCGATGACATCGCCAAACGTGCGTCCAGGCGGTTACCTCATGAGCCTGACATTTTCGAGGAACGGCTCTTCAAGCCTTCAGCCTTGCCGTCACTATCAAACACGGCTCAGCCCCGGGAGGAGGTCCCCCAGCCACCTGCCTCCGGAGCTCCGGCCTGTGGCCCGGCCTCAGGAGCACGCCTGCTCCTGACGATGGAACCTCAGGAGGGATGTTGGATCATGGAGCTCTGGAGCTACTTGACGCAAGGGACCCTGCCGGAGAAGGAGGAGGAAGTAGAGCGAGTGGCACGCTAGGCCACGGCATACTGCATCAGAGATGGAGTGCTCTACCGGAAGCGAACAAATGATGTATCCCTGCATTGCATCTCCAGGGAGCAAGGGAAGGAACTACTGGAAGATATACATGGTGGGGACTGCAGACATCATTCATCGTCACGGACCCTCGTCGGCAAGGCGTTCTGCAGTGGGTTTTATTGGCCCACCGCGCTCAATGACGCCGTTGAACTAGTGAAAGCTTGTGAGGCCTGCCAGTTCCACGCCAAGCAGATCCATCAGCCGGCAGGGGGCTTGCAGACTATCCCCCTTTCGTGGCCGTTCGCAGTCTAGGGGCTCGACATCTTGGGTTCGTTTCCTCGGGCGCCAGGGGGCTACCGCTACCTTTAAGTTGCTATAGACAAGTTCACCAAGTGGGCTGAAGTGGAGGCTGTCCGCACCATTCCTGCGGGTTCCGCGGTCAAGTTCATCAAGGGCATCGTGAGCCGGTTCGGGGTGCCAAATCGCATCATCACGGACAACGGTTCGCAGTTCACTAGTAACCTCTTCAAAACATACTGTACTAACCTTGGACCGAAGATATGCTACGCTTCAGTGGCGCACCCCCGAAGCAACGGCCAGGCCGAGCGAGCCAATGCGGAGGTCCTGAGGGGCCTCAAGACCAGGATGTTCAAGAAGAAGCTGGAGGCCTGCGGCAGAGGTTGGTACGATGAGCTTCAGTCCGTGTTGTGGTCCATCCGCACAACCGCGACCAAGCCGACTAGGGAGACCCCATTCTTCCTGGTCTACGGAGCCAAAGCGGTCCTCCCTCACGAGGTCAGCCGTCGCTCCGCGCGGGTCCTGGCGTTCAACGAGGCGCAATAGGATGCCATGCGGGGGATGGACCTCGTGCTGGGGGAGGAACGTCGCCGAGAAGCCGCGCTACGAGCGGCAAGGTGCCAACAAGCGCTGCGGCGATATCACTGCCGCAACATCCGCCCCAGGACACTCGAGGTAGGAGACCTCGTGCTCAAGCGGGTCCTCTCCAGGGAAGGGCTGCACAAGCTCTCTCCCATGTGGGAGGGCCCGTTCAAGGTTGTTCATGTTTCCAGGCCTGGCTCAGCGCGCTTGGAGACTCAGGAGGGAGTGCCGGTCCAGAACGCATGGAACATCCAGCACCTCCGGAGGTTCTACCCCTAAAAAGGCCCGGAGCCTGTGAAGCAAGGCGAGTGCCTGTGAAGCTATCGCGTTTTGGAAAAGGCCCGGAGCCTGTGAAGCAAGGCGAGTGCCTGTGAAGCTATCACGTTTTGGAAACGGCCCGGAGCCTGTGAAGTAAGGCGAGTGCCTGTGAAGCTATCGCGTTTTGGAAAAGGCCCGGAGCCTATGAAGCAAGGCGAATGCCTGTGAAGCTATCGCGCTTTGGAAAAGGCCCGGAGCCTGTGAAGCAAGGCGAGTGCCTGTGAAGCTATCGCGTTTTGGAAAAGGACCGGAGCCTGTGAAGCAAGGCGAGTGCCTGTGAAGCTATCGCGTTTCGGAAAAGGCCCGGAGCTTGTGAAGCAAGGCGAACGCCTGTGAAGCTCGCCGCCCGTGACACTCTCACGTAATAATGAGTTGGGGCTGTACACGCCCCGGAGTCTCAGGAGCGCCGGCCTTAGGCCCTGGGGCTCCCTCCCACGCCCAGTGGCAGCACTTAGCTCCGCGCTGGTGAGAAGACGTCGAAGACTAGACTAGGTGCTGGACGCGGCTTTTCATTTGCTTTCCGCAGCTGGCTTGTTCTTCTCCATTTGAAGTTTTATTGAAATTGTTGTCGTCTTTGGCTCGCGGTTCTTCGGCTTTTCACGCTCCTGCCTCGATTTCTCTTGTGCAAGGCCTCGCGAGGGGGAGAGCCGAGCGCCCTCGTGAGTGTTCCTATCCTAGTCACTCAAAGGGTTCGCGACCTGGGCCCCTTGCAGGAGCACCCCTCCAGTCCGTGCCCCTCGGGCACCGCGACACAAACACAGGGCCTGGGTCGGTCGCCCCCACGGCTGGGGCCGGGAACCATCCACGCGCGGGCACATAGTCGGAAGGTACGGTGAAGAAAGCAAAATGATAATTAACAGCAATAACCCATACACGCCCCCGCGGGGCACCACACTGCTGTCCTTCTTTATGCAGGAAAAGGGAAGACAAAAAAACAAATCTGGTGCGGCTCGCCTCGCACCGGCCCGCAGGGAAGCCCGAGCAGCCTCCGGAGCTCAGGCGGACTCCCTCTCGCGCTTCACCAGGGCCCGACGGTGGGCGGACGCGCCACCGCCCCCCAAGCAGATACGACGGCGTGGGGGCTGGCTGCGGCCACCACTAGGAGAGTCGCCGCCTGAAGAAGAACCGGAGAAGCTTGAGGAACCCTGAGCGCCGCCGGCCCCGCGAGCGTCGTCCTCTCCATCATCGCCGGAGCCGGGTTCGCAGCCGCGGTCGTCGCCCTCGGGGCAACACCCTGCGCGGCGACCATCTTCCCCAAACACCCTCACATAGAGGGTGGCATCACCGTCGAACCTGAAGTATAGGGTGCACTGACGGCCCAGGCCACGCGCGCGGGCAAACGTCTGCCAACCGCGGGCCAGGGCCAGGCTCCCGGCTGCGGAGACCTCCAGTGAGACCCATGAGGCCCGGCTGCAGCAGTCGTTGGCCTGAAGCCAGAGGCCGCCCGGGGCGCCAGCCGGGAGCTCGCCGAGGAAGAAGCGAGGAAGTGGGAACCGGGTGCTAGTCGGCTCCGCCAACCACACAACAAACTCCGGCAGCACCTCTGCAGCGCGAAAGCGCGGCATAGGGGGACGCGCAGCCGGAGCGCACCCCTCGGCCGCAGCAATCCGCCCGCCACCGCGCTGGAAAGCGTCTCCGCGGCCGCGGGAAGCTGCCGTGGTGGCCACAGGATGTTTGCGGGGGCGCCCTCGGCCGCGCTTGGGCAGGGGAGAGGCATGCTCTGCCTGGCAAGCCTTCCCCTTCTCCGCGGCAGAAAACCTCCTCGACGGGGCCATGAAGAAGAAGGAGAAGCAAGGGGAGATGAACCGGAAGGGCGCACGCCGTCCCGTACTTATAGCCGGCGGAGGCCAACCGCCGAACTCCACGATCGCAGGTAATCATGACCCGTTTTGCATGCAGGGACTTGTCCAGTCAGTGCAGTTGCCGAGGCACCATGGGGAAGTGGAGACGCCCACGTCCAATCAATCGCCACGCGGCGCCCAAGGCCGCAGGCTGTTAGGGCATGCGGCGCTTCGCTCTTGCCCTTCCGCCTCCCTGCACGGCCAAGTCCGGGCGCGCCTTGGGCCCGGGGGCTACTATCGGCGTTCTGGGAACGGGGGTCCCCAGACTTGCCTGCCTGCGGCCTGCGGCGTGGCTCAAAGGGGGCCTAGCACGGCCCATCTTCACCAACACAAACCCATGACCCGTGCGAGGGGCCAAGCCTGACGGGGCGGATGACGCGAAGCTTCCTCAGGCACGGCCTCGTCAGGCTGGCTCACGAGGAGGCGGAGAGATCAAGGCGAGGTACCTCACGAGATGCCCATGACGCAAGCCATGACGACTCGGGGCGCCAGGCAGGTGCCAGCCCGTGCGGCGTCCTCCTTTCCTCTTTGGTGCAAAGGGGGCAAGCGCAGCCGCGGAGTACCGAGGCATTAGGCAAAGGTTGCCATTTCGGTGCAACGAGACCAAGACCAGGAGGACTACGAGACGGAGGTCACAGTGGAGCCCAAGACAGCGTCATCACCAGAGCTTTGCGCAGGTGAAGACTACTTTTGTCAGGATAGCTGATACTTGCTGTCCCCCTTCAAATTAGCCCGCCATTGTTGGCTCCCTTCCCGCTCAATATTTGGGAAGAGGACCAGGGCCTCTATGACCAGCCACCCACACAGCAAGGGGGTCGGTCAGAGGAGAGCAGAGAGAGAGAGATAGAGAGGTGGCTGAACTCCTCCCAGCAGTTCATCGCCTCAGCCGAGAACAGACCCTCGCGAGGCTGCTCTTCCTTGTATTGTTCATCATCATCATCCCAAGAGGCAATCCACACGCCACACACTGGAGTAGGGTATTACACCATAACGGTGGCCCGAACCAGTATAAACCCTGTGTCTCTTGTGTTGTTCTTTCCTTAGTTTAGATCCTAGTGCGGCGGAGGGGTGCAGGAAGGTAGGAGGCGAAATCTCCACGCACACCCCAGTGTTTGAACCTCAAGGGTCTGCCGGAACCCGAAATCTGACAACCGTGATTGATTGTTGTTCCTTTGCTTGTGTTCTTGCTTTGGGTAGAGCCGGGAGACGAGTACGTGAACGAGGAACCTGTTGAGTACGCTAACGGGGATCAAGCTTTCGACAACTCTAAGAGTATTGCAGGCAAGATGACCTTACCCTCGATATCACTTCTATCTTTCCTAGCTAGTTGTTCGTTCTATCGCTATGTTGCGCTACCTACCACTTGTTTATCACGCCTCCCATGTTGTCCTATCAAGTCTCTAACCCACCTTCCTAGCAAACCATTGTTTGTCTATGCTACCGCTTTTGCTCAGCCCCTCTTATAGCGTTGCTAGTTGTAGGTGAAGTTGAAGGTTGTTCCATGTTGGAACATGGTTATGTTGGGATATCACAATATCTCTTATTTTAATTAATGCATCTATATACCTTATAAAGGGTGGAAGGCTCGGCCTTATGCCTGGTGTTTTGTTCCACTCTTGCCGCCCTAGTTTCTGTCATACCGGTTTTATGTTCCTTGATTATGCGTTCCTTATGCGGTTGGGGTTATGGGGCCCCCCTGACAGTTCACTTTGAATAAAACTCATCCAGCAAGGCCCAACCTTGGTTTTAATATTTGCCTCACCACCACCTATATTTTTTCCCTTGGGAGATGCTAACCCGAGGGTCATCTTTATTTTAACCCCCCCCCCAGGCCAGTGCTTCTCTAAGTGTTGGTCCGATCCGGGCAACCTGCGGGGCCACCTCGGGGAAACATGAGGGCTGGTTTTACTCTTAGCTTGACCTATCCTCTGTGCCCAGAGAACGAGATATGTGCAGCTCCTATCAGGATTCGTAGGCACATTCGAGTGGCTTTGTTGGTCTTGTTTTACCATTGTGGAAATGTCTTGTAACCGGGATTCCGAGACTGATCGGGTCTTTTCGGGAGAAGGAATATCCTTCATTGATCATGAGAGCTTGTGATGGGCTAATTTGGTACACCCGTGCAGGGTATAAACTTTCTAGAGCCGTGCCCGCGGTTATGTGGCAGATGGGAATTTGTTAATATCCGGTTGTAGAGAACTTGACACTTGACTTAATTAAAATGAATCAACCACGTGTGTAGCCGTGGTGGTCTCTTTTCTGTGGAGTCCGTGAAGTGAACACGGTCTGGTGTTATGCTTGAACATAAGTAGTTTCAGGATCACTTCTAGCTTCATGAACGCTACGTAGTTTGTCATCTTACTCTTATTTGCGTATGTTAGCCACCATATTGCCTAGCGATTGCTGCAGCTCCACCTCAGTACCTTATCCTACCCATAAGCTTAAATAGTCTTGATTTCATGGGTGTGAGATTGCTGAGTCCTTGTGACTCACGTATACTTCCAAACAGTTACATGTGCCGATGATACCAGTGCAGGTGATGCTACCGATCTCAAGTGGGAGTTCGACGAGGACCTTGGTCGTTACTATGTGTCGCTTCCTGATGATCAGTAGTGGAGCCCAGTTGGGACAATTGGGGATCTAGCATTCGGGGTTGTCTTCTTTTATTTTGGTTTCTTAGTTGGACCTTGATTGTACTCTGGATGATGTATGTTTAACTTGTTATTTGTGTGAAGTGGTGATTGTAAGCCAACTCTTTATCCCTTTCTTATTCAGTACATGGGATTGTGTGAAGATTACACCTCTTGCGACAAAACCACCATGCGGTTATGCCTCCAAGTCATGCCTCGATACATGGGAGATATAGCCACATCATGGGCGTTAAAACTTGGTATCAGAGCCATCCCCGACTTGGGAGCCCCCTACTTGATCGAATCGCTGACGTTGTTGAGTCTAGAACAAAAATGTTTTGAGTCTTAGGATTATATGTATCAGAGAGTAGGATTCTTTTTACTCCTCGGTCCCTTCGTCGCTTTGGTGAGGTCTCCTAATGTAGAAGTTTTGACTTCCCTCTCCTCAAATTTCACTAAAAAATTAGGATCACGCGAGTATCTTGGAATCGTTCTGATAGTCTTGTGACAAGAACATTGTTCTTGGTGCCTCCTGACATTTAGGGGTTGTGGCAGTGTTCCAGGGAGTTGAGCTCCGAGGTGTTGTCGTCACAATTTTTTTGTTGCGGTTCTGGAATACCTGAGTGCACCGACATCGAAAATCTCTTTTATGCAGTTGTTGGTGAGATAACCTCGACGCCACCCAGTACTGGGGTGGGAGTTCGGGAGTATTGCCATAACTCGTATAACGGATGCTTTTCGAAGGTTGAGGTATATGATTTTCGAAGGTTTCTTGGTTATGTGTTGACGGATGGATACAACTGGATGTATGGATTGTTAGTTTGGGTGAGATATTATGCTTCCCCTGTATCCCCAACACTAGATTGCATAACCAGAAAGTTTCTGGAGTTTGTAGGTGGGAATTCAAGTAGCTCCTGAATATCTTTCCAACAAATGCATGATACGATATGGGGTCTATCATATGTTTGTTCCGACTTATTCTGCAAGCCAATCCTTGTTTTTGTTTTGAGTTGTGGTATTCGAGTTGCTTCAATGTCAAGTGTTGATTCTATACCTTTCCTAAGCGGTGTTCTCATATTTCTATGGGAGTACTAATCCAACCGGCGTGCTTCTCTTCAAATGGATCCAATCATTCCAACATTCGTGAGATCAATTCTAAGTGTTCTCAACGGTGTTTGTTTCATCTGTCCCAAGTTACATTTGTTTTCCCTGCCCTACCACTCTTTTCTTCAATGACTCAGATTTCTTATTCAAGTATCCTTTTATTGATGGGAAGTTTCTCCATTCTTTTCCGTCAATGTTCTTATCCGGTGATTCTCAGGAAGATACTAACGAAGCTTCAAGTTTATCATTCTTCCTGCTCTTTTCTTCTCCAGTGGATTAAATTCAAGCTTTATTGATCATGTCCCTTTCATCCTTTCATATGTTTTCTCATGCCGGTGCACCTCTTATTTTTTTCACCTCTAGTAATATCCGGAGTGTAGAAGATATCTCGGAAGATTCATGATTCAATTCTTAACCCGTTCAACGATTTCGAGATTGTTATCTCATTCAAGACATTTAATTCAACCAGTGCAATCTCTATTTTCTAAGAAATCTTTTACAACGGTGTTTCTTTTGAGTGGGCCCATAACCCACAAGTCTTTTCCCAGGGTCTTACCTAGCTCTTCTAATTATTCTGGAGCTATTCCCAAATTCTTTTCAAAGTATGACGTAAGTATGAATTATCATCGGTCATATTCCTTCTCCAAGATTGCTTTCAAAACATTTTCATTGTTGATTCAACCTTTATATTCGGCATTATTCAAGAGTATCTGAACAATTTGTGGTGGTGTTTCTCACCGTCATTCTCTGCATTCGAAGACCGAAGAAGAGTTTCTCTTCAATCTTATCCATTCTCTCGAAGATTCGTGGTTCTAGCTTGATGCCATTCTCTCATAATTGTTTTAGGTTGTGAGAATTCTCTTCGCCCATTCAGAGAGACTCGGGAGTCTTTCAGTTTGATTCTCTAGAGCCGACCATCTCAGAATTATTCGTTCCAATTTTCAGCTCTTGTTCTCCAAATCTCACCGGTGCATCGTTCAAGTATTCTCTTTTCAGCTTGCCATCTCTTCATTCCCTGGTATCCAAATTCACTCAAGCATCTTCGTTTGTTTTCTAATTCTTCCTGGTGATTCGTGCTTTTTTCCTTCGTTCATCTTCAATTCTTACAGCGGTTTGTTCAAGATTCCTCTTCCTATGTTCTCACATTAAATCATTTGTCTCTCTAAATCCTACCGGTGGATCCATCAAGGCCTTCTCAAGTTTGCGCTATATCTCTCTTAATCCTTTCTACGAGAATGAGTAATATGCCAAATTTGTTGATTATCATCAATTTAAATTGGTGAAGGATACACATAACGTAATTCCTATTATTGTTTCATCCAAGTGATCTAGTTTCTTCTTTCCAGAGTTGTTCATCATGTCACATTTCTCGGTTCCAGGTGATTCATCTTTTCTTTGCCGGAGTTCCAAGTTTTTACGCATTATATCACCATGAAGATTCATCTAAATCATTGCAAGGATTCACCTTTGTTTTCAACTTCTCTTTCTTTCTATCATCCTTTTATTACCTGTGTTCTTCATGGAGGCTCTACATGATGGTTCATCAAGGATTTAATTCCTTCTCGAAGTGTTCATCGAGATTCTTTTCAGAGGGCCTCAAGTATTCTTCATCTTGCATTTCAAAGTTCAATCCCTTCTCCCTTTATTTTTTTTGATGTGGTGTTATGTCACTCTTGACAATTTCCCTTCGTGTTTCATGATTCACAAGTTGTTCGGAATGACATATTCTTAACCCATCATTTTCAATTCGTTCATGAGATCCTTTGGAACCCATCAATCTCTTCATTGGAGTTATCTTGGGTTATATTTCACCTAAATATTTCCCTAAGGATTGTTGCTATTTATGGTGCTCATAAATTACCCAAATTATTCATTTATCCTCCCGGTGAAATAAGCTTCTTGTCTCCTTGTTGATATCAATTAAATCTATTGTTTCCATAGTGGCAGAATTTTGCCTCAATTTTGAGAAGTTTTCCATAAGACCACTACAAGATTATTCGTTTCGTTGTTGGTTTTCCAACAACTCCATTCTAACCCTCTTCTAAGGGTGCTTTCCAAGCTCATTCATGGCAGAAGTTGGCATTTTCCTCTCCATTCTTTTATTTCAATGATCTATCTTCTGTTTTCCCTTGCTTATTTCGTTTCAACTAGAGTGGTTACTTGTCCTTTCTTGTCGCTGGAGCTCTTCATTCATGTCTTTCTATCCACAAGGTTCTCGTAATTTTCCTTGTTCCTTTTTTTTCTAACGGAGTGTTCGCAATCTCGTTCATCTCCATTGTATTCTTCTTTCAATTGTTTAGCCTCTCAAGGTTCATTGGTTTCACTCATTTGTCAAAGAAGCAACTTTGTTTTACCTCTTCCTCTTCCGTTTTCTCTTCGGTACCATCCTAGATCTCAGGACAAGATCCTCTTGTAGTGGGGGAGTGTTGTAACACCCCGAATGTAACTTTGCATATTTGTAACTCCGCCTCTTGCCATTTTCGGCTATGTGATATGGTATTCCCTTCGTGGTTGGGTTTTTGTCTTTCGTTTTGTATTTTCTTCATGTCATGCATTTGGTATCATGCCATCATATGCATCTCATTTGCATTCGTTTTTGTCTCATGCATCCGAGCATTTTCCCCGTTGTCCGTTTCATAATCCGACACTCCCACATGCACCCGGCGCACTCCTCTTGTCTCTTGTCGTGAGCGGGAGAAAAACATTCTCAGAATGGGCCGAGATTTGTCAAGTGGCCTTGGTACATCACTGGTAGCCCGCCTATCAAATTTCATTCCATTTGGAGGTCGTTTGATGCACCAACGGTTAACCGGGTAACCGCAAAACTCGCTTTTGTGTTGCAGCCCAACACCCCTCCAAAACAGCCCAATAACCCATCTAAACTACCTCCATGTTCTCCGTCATTGGATCATGATCGTGTGGACGAAAACCGCACCTCATTTGGACTCTCCTAGCTCCCTCTACCTATAAATATATGACCCCCTTCCAAATTTCGGGTCCAAACCGTAGATCCCACCTTCTCCGCGCCATTGGACATGTCTGTTCGCCGTCGGACATGTCCGCCGCTCCCCTCCAAGTGTTTTTCCTGTTGTTATTTTGATGCCATGTAAACTTGTTGCTACCATGATATCCATGCTTATTTTGAGGCAGTTCAGTGAGGGTGTTTTGAACATATGGTTATTATCTATCCATTCATGCCTCTGGTTGCAATTATGGAGTGCTCTAAATTGTCATTACCATGCTCTACTTTTACTATATTTTATTCATGGCAGATTGTTATCATGAGATTCACTTTTGCCATGTGTTTTCCTAGTGATTCATGCATCCTATGAACTTCCTCTTGCCATTGTTAGCTCCATGAACATGTCTTCTTATTGTTTGTATGCTTATGTTGTCATGTAATGCTTTGTGGTGAGGGGCATGAGCTTGGAAAGTTGCTATCATTAATTTGTTTCTGCCATGTTCTGTTTATAAAACTTGTTATGTTTACATGGGTGCCATCATATCTTCTGTAACTTTTTGGCTCATGTTCAGTAAGGGAGTTTTGTTCTATACATTTAGTAGAAGCACGCCATGCCTTTGTTTTCCATGATAAGTTCTTGTAGCATGTTGTTTGCGTTCTCTAAACAGTGCTTCCTGATGTTATTTTGACATGTTAGTATTTTCACTAAGTCTGTGAAGCAGACATCTTTTGCACTTTTGCCATGCTTGTTTGAACATGTTCTTGAGTGATTTAGCCATAGCTTAGTGTTCATGTTTTGTCAAGCATCTCTTGTACATGTTAGTAGCTTTGTTTTTTGTCGTCTTCTAAGTGCCACCATGCTGTTAGTCACAGATTTGCGTCATTCTTGTTTTGCTTGCCATTAGCAAACCGTGCATCCGTTTCCGGTGATCCTTATATCGATTTTGACCGAAATCACCTCATCTTTCCAGTGGCATACTTGGTTTGCGAAGTTGATGCCTTGATCATTCTTTTCCTTTCGGAGCATGCATATGCATCGCATATCATATCTTGCATGTCATGCCATGTATTGCATCATGTTGCTTGTGCATTGCACCGTGATTGATTGTTGTTCCTTTGCTTGTGTTCTTGCTTTGGATAGATTCGGGATAGGAGTACGTGAACAAGGAACCTGTTGAGTACTCTAATGAGGATAAAGCTTTCGACAACTCTGAGAACATTGCAGGCAAGATGACCTTACCCTCGATATCACTTCTATCTTTGCTGGCTAGTTGTTTGTTCTATCGCTATGTCGCGCTACCTACCACTTGTTTATCATCCCTCCCATATTGCCATGTCAAGCCTCTAACCCACCATCCTACCAAACTGTTGTTTGGCTATGTTACCGCTTTTGCTCAGCCCCTCTTATAGCGTTGCTAGTTGCATGTGAAGTTGAAGGTTGTTCCATGTTGGAACATGGTTATGTTGGGATATCACAATATCCCTTATTTTAATTAATGCATCTGTATACTTGGTAAAGGGTGGAAGGCTCGGCCTTATGCCTGGTGTTTTGTTCCACTCTTGCCGCCCTAGTTTCCGTCATACCGGTGTTATGTTCCTCGATTTTGTGTTCCTTACGCGGTTGGGGTTATGGGCCCCCCTTGACAGTTCACTTTGAATAAAACTCCTCCGAAAGGCCCAACCTTGGTTTTAATATTTGCCTCACCACCACCTATATTTTTCTCTGGCGGGTTCCTAACCCGAGGATCATCTTTATTTTAACCCCCCACCCCCCGGGCCAGTGCTTCTATAAGTGTTGGTCCGAACCGGGCAACCTGCGGGGCCACCTCGCGGAAACTTGAGGGCTGGTTTTATTCGTAGCTTGACATATCCAGTGTGCCCTGATAACGAGATATGTGCAGCTCCTATCGGGCTTTGTCGGCACATTCGGGTGGCTTTGCTGGTTTTGTTTTACCATTGTCGAAATGTCTTGTAACCGGGATTCTGAGACTGATCGGGTCTTTCCGGGTGAAGGAGCATCCTTCATTGATCGTGAGAGCTTGTGATGGGCCAAATTGGGACACCCCTGCAGGGTATAAACTTTCGAAAGCCGTGCCCACGGTTATGTGGTAGATGGGAATTTGTTAATATCCGGTTGTAGAGAACTTGACACTTGACTTAATTAAAATGAATCAACCGTGTTTGTAGTCGTGATGGTCTCTTTTCGGTGGAGTCCGGGAAGTGAACACGGTCTTGTGTTATGCTTGAACGTAAGTAGTTTCAGGATCACTTCTAGCTTCACGACCGTTGCGTAGCTTCTCATCTTACTCTTATTTGCGTATGTTAGCCACTATATTGCTTAGCGCTTGCTGCAGCTCCACCTCATTACCTTATGCTACCCATCAGCTTAAATAGTCTTAGTCTCGCAGGTGTGAGATTGATGAGTCCTCGTGACTCACGGATACTTCCAAACAATTGCAGGTGCCGATGATACCAGTTGAGATGATGCTACCAAACTCAAGTGGTAGTTCGACCAGGACCTTGGTCGTTACTATGTGTCGTTTCCTGATGATCAGTAATGGAGCCAAGTTGGGATGATCGGGGATCTAGCATTTGGGGTTGTCTTCTTTTATTTTGGTTCCGTAGTCAGACCTTGATTGTACTCTGGATGATGTATGTTTAACTTTTTATTTGTATGAAGTGGAGATTGTAAGCCAACTCTTTATCCCTTCCTTATTCAGTACATGGGATTGTGTGAAGATTACCCCTCTTGCGACAAAACCACCATGCGGTCATGCCTCCAAGTCGTGCCTCGACACGTGGGAGATATAGCCGCATCGTGGGCGTCACATATCAGTACACCATCACCTTCGACTATACTAATCAACTCAAGTGTGCGGCCATTGTTGGCGCCCTCCCGATGTTCTGCTCGCCTATGATACGTCTCCAACGTATCTATAATTTTTGATTGTTCCATGCTATTTATTATCTGTTTTGGATGTTTAATGGGCTTTAATATGCTCTTTTATATTATTTTTGGGACTAACCTATTAAACGGAGGCCGAGTGCCAGTTTCTGTTTTTTTGCCTATTTCAGTGTTTCGTAGAAAAGGAATATCAAACGAAATCCAAACGAAACGAAACCTTTGCGAGGATCTTTCTTGAACAAACACAAACCAGGAGACTTGGAGTGGATGTCCGGAAGTCTGCGAGGCGGCCACGAGATAGGAGGGCGTGCCCAGGGGGGTAGGCGTGCCCCCACCCTCGTGGGCCCCACAGAGCTCCATTGATGTACTTCTTTCGCCTATATATACTCTTATGCCCTAAAAACATTAGGGGGAGCCACAAAACCACTTTTCCACCATCGCAACCTTCTGTACCTGTGAGATCCCATCTAGGCCTTTTCCGGCAATTTGCCGGAGGGGGAATTGATCACGGAGGGCTTCTACATCAACAGCATATCCTCTCCGATGATGTGTGAGTAGTTTACGAAAGACCTTCGGGTCCATATTTATTAGCTAGATGGCTTCTTCTCTCTCTTTGGTTCTCAATACAAAGTTCTCCTTGATGTTCTTGGAGATCTATTCGATGTAATATTTTTTACGGTGTGTTTGCCAAGATCTGATGAATTGTGGATTTATGATCAACTTTATCAATGGATAATATTTGGTTCTTCTCTGAATTATTATCTACATGATTTGATATCTTTGCAAGTCTCTTCAAATTATCAGTTTAGTTTGGCCTACTAGTTTGATCTTTCTTGCAATGGGAGAAGTGCTTAGCTTTGGGTTTAGTCTTGCGTGTCCTTTCCAAGTGACAATAGGGGTAGCAAGACACGTATTGTATGGTTGCCATCGAGGATAAAAAGGTGGGGCTTATATCATATTGCTTGAGTTTATCCCTCTACATCATGTCATCTTGCTTAAAGCGTTACTCTATTCTTATGAACTTAATACTCTAGATGCATGCTGGATAGCGGTCGATGTGTGGAGTAATAGTAGTAGATGCAGAATCGTTTCGGTCTACTTAACACAGACATGATGCCTATATTCATAATCATTGCCTAGATATTCTCATAACTATGTGCTCTTCTATCAATTGCTCGGCAGTAATTTGTTCACCCACCGTAATACATGCTATCATGAGAGAAGCCACTACTGAAACCTATGCCCCCGGGTCTCTTTCTTATTATATTGCATCTCTTTTTATTTACATCGCATCTCGTTTACTATTTTACAATCTTTACTTTCCAATTTATACAACAAAAATACCAAAAATATTTATCTTACTATCTTTATCAGATCTCACTTTTGCAAGTGACAGTGAAGGGATTGACAACCCCTTTATCGCGTTGGTTGCGAGGTTCTTGATTGTTTGTGCAGGTACTAGGTGACTTGCATGTTACCTCCTACTGGATTGATACATTGGTTCTGAAAAACTAAGGGAAATACTTACGCTACTTTGATGCATCACCCTTTCCTCTTCAAGGGAAAACCAACGCATGCTCAAGAGGTAGCAAGAAGGATTTTTGGCTCTGTTGCCGGGGAGATCTACGCCAAGTCAAGACATACCAAGTACCCATCATAAACTCTTATCCCTCGCATTACATTATTTGCCATTTGCCTCTCGTTTTCCTCTCCCCCCACTTCACCTTTGCCATTTTATTCGCCCTCTTCCGTTCGTCCTTCTGTTTGCTCGTGGTACCATGTGCCTTCTATTAGCTTGCATCTTCGCTTGCTAAATATCTATTGTTATGGATCCTCATCCTCTTACAAATCTTTTTAAAAGATCCAATTATGATGAACCAATTGCTAGTGATTTGAGTGCACTATATTATCTTTATGGACTTTTGCTTGTAATCCGTGAATCTGAAAATTGTGATGAAGTGCTTTATGAAGTGATTCATGATAGATCTTTGAATCAAAAGCATGATTTCAATGATGTTATTATAAATTCTATGAATGTCAATTGTGTTAATAATATGCAAAACCCTAAGCTTGGGGATGCCAGTTTTTCTATGTCCACTACTTGTTGCAATGATCATGATTGGGGTGATTCTTCTTATGATCTTAAAAATTTATTTAAGCGCCATGATGAATATAAGATTGATAATAATGTTTGCAATATTGAAAGTGGGTTTGGAAGAGTGTCTACTTTAGATCCCACGTATTTGGAGAATGTTCAATCTTATGCAATTTTCAATAAAAGTGCGTTTGGAGAGGTCATGACTTTAGTTAATGTTAATCCCACTATTTTGGGAGTGTCAACTTTGCATGCATGTGGATCGTGTTGAAAATATTTTATGTGATAGCTATTTTGTTGAATTTGCTTATTATCCCACATGTAATTATTATGAGAGAGGAAAGTATGATTGTAGAAATTTTCATGTTACTAAATTACCTCTCGTTATGTTGAGATTGCTATTGTTTCTTTCCCCTTCCTTGCATATGCTAGTTTTTGCTTGCTATGATAATTTGTTTGCCTATAAGATGCCTATGCATAGGAAGTATGTTAGAATTATATGTGTTTGTCACATGTTTCAGGATGCTCTCTTTGTGCTTCAATTCTTGTTTTTCATGTGAGCATCATTGAAATTATCAATGCCTAGCTAGGGGCATTAAATGATAGCGCTTGTTGGGAGGCAACCCAATTTTATTTTTGTTCCTTTTTAGTAATAAATAATTTATCTAGCCTGTGTTATGATTGTGTTTTTATGTTTTAATTAGTGTTTGTGCCAAGTGAAGCCTTTAGGATCTTCATGGGTGATTGTTGTTTGATCTTGCTGATAAAAACAAAAAGTATGCGCTCACGAAAATAATTTTCCTTTTTTACCAGTGAGCGATAAAATACCAATTCCAACTGCAGTAGATCAATATACAAATTATTTAGGTCGTCCTAATTTTTCAGAAGTTTTAGAGTTACAGAAGTATTCGAAACCTCCAGATTGCTACATACTATTGTGTTTTGACAGATTCTGTTTTTTCGTGTGTTGTTTGCTTATTTTGATGAATCTATGGCCAGTATCGGGGGGTATGAACCATAGAGAAGTTATAATACAGTAGGTTTAACACCAATATAAATAAAGAATGAGTTAATTATAGTACATTAAAGTGGTGTTTTGCTTTCTTATGCTAACGGAGCTCATGAGATTTTCTGTTGAGTTCGGTGTTGTGAAGTTTTCAAGTTTTTGGGTAAAGATTTGATGGATTTTGGAATAAGGAGTGGCAAGAGCCAAAGCTTGGGGATGCCCAAGGCACCCAAAGGTAAAATTCAAGGACAACCAAAATCCAATGCTTGGGGATGCCCCGGAAGGCATCCCCTCTTTCGTCTTCGTCTATCGGTAACTTTACTTGAGGCTATATTTTTATTCACCACATGATATGTGTTTTGCTTGGAGCGTCTTGTATGATTCCACTCTTTGCTTTTTAGTTTACCACAATCATCCTTGTTGTACACACCTTTCGGGATAGAGACACATGAATCCGAATTTATTGGAATACTCCATGTGCTTCACTTATATCTTTTGAGCTAGATAATTTTGCTCTAGTCTTCACTTATATCTTTTTAGAGCACGGTGGTGGTTTTATTTTATAGAAATTATTGATCTCTCATGCTTCACTTATATTGTTTTGAGAGTCTTTTAGAACAGCATGGTAATTTGCTTTGGTCATAAAACTAGTCCTAATATGATGGGCATCCAAGATGGGTATAATAAAAACTTTCATATAGAGTGCATTAAATACTATGAGAAGTTTGATACTTGATAATTGTTTTGAGAGATAAAGATGGTGATATTAGAGTCGTGCTAGTTGAGTAATTGTGAAATTGAGAAATACTTGTGTTGAGGTTTGCAAGTCCCATAGCATGCACGTATGGTAACCGTTGTGTGACAAATTTGAAGCATGATGTGTTCTTTGACTACCTTCCTTATGAGTGGCGGTCGAGGACGAGCGATGGTCTTTTCCTACTAATCTGCCCCCCTAGGAGGTGCACGTAGTGCTTGGTTTTGATGATTTTAGATTTTTGCAATAAGTATGTGTGTTCTTTATGACTAATGTTGAGTCCATAGATTATACACACTCTCACCCTTCCACCATTGCTAGCCTCTCTTGTGCCGCGCAACTTTCGCCGGTACCATAAACCCATCATTTACCTTCCTCAAAACAGCCACCATACCTACCTATTATGGCATTTCCATAGCCATTCCGAGATATATTGCCATGCAAGTCTCCACTATTCCGTTTATTATGACACGCTTCATCATAGTCATATTGCTTTGCATGATCATGTAGTTGACATCGTATTTGTGGCATGGCCACCATTCATAGTTTTTATACATGTCACTCTTGATTCATTGCACATCCCGGTACACCGCTGGAGGCATTCACATAGAGTCATATTTTTGTTCTAAGTATCGAGTTGTAATTCTTGAGTTGCAAGTAAATAAAAGTGTGATGATCATCATTAGAGCATTGTCCCATGTGAGGAAAGGATGATGGAGACTATGATTCCCCCATAAGTTGGGATGAGACTCCGGACGAAAAAAAGAGGCCACAAAAAAAGAATGCCTAAACAAAAAAATAAGAGAAAAAGAGAGAAGGGGCAATGTTACTATCCTTTTTCCACACTTGTGCTTCAAAGTAGCGCCATGATCTCCATGATAGAGAGTCTCTTATGTTGTCACTTTCATATACTAGTGGGAATTTTTCATTATAGAACTTGGCTTGTATATTCCAATGATGGGCTTCCTCAAATTGCCCTAGGTCTTCATGAGCAAGCAAGTTGGATGCACACCCACTTAGTTACTTTTATTGAGCTTTCATACACTTATAGCTCTAGTGCATCCGTTGCATGGCAATCCCTACTCACTCACATTGATATCTATCGATGAGACTATCTTCCTCCTTTTTGTCTTCTCCACAACCACCGTTCTATTCCACCTATAGTGCTATGTCCATGGCTCGCGCTCATATATTGCGTGAAAGTTGAAAAAGTTTGAGAATGCTAATGTATGAAACAATTGCTTGGCTTGTACTCGGGGTTATGCATGATGGGAGCATTTTGTGTGACGAAAATGAAGCATGGCCAAACTATATGATTTTGTAGGGATGAGATTTCTTTGGCTATGTTACTTTGAGAAGATATAATTGCTTGGTTAGTATGCTTGAAGTATTATTATTTTTATGTCAATATTAAACTTTTGTATTGAATCTTTCAGATCTAAACATTCATGCCA
The DNA here is from genome assembly GCF_002162155.2 of Triticum dicoccoides. NCBI lineage: Eukaryota > Viridiplantae > Streptophyta > Magnoliopsida > Poales > Poaceae > Triticum > Triticum dicoccoides. The sequence goes on along the minus strand of NC_041386.1, from coordinate 359,521,678 downwards.
CAATAAAGAAAATTACATTGAAAATTATGCTAGGTAGCATTCCACATCAAAAATTCTATTTTTTTTATCATTTACCTACTCGAGGATGAGTAGGAATTAATCTTGGGGATGCTTGATACGTCTCCAACGTGTCTATAATTTTTTATTGTTCCATGCTATTATATTATTTGTTTTGGATGTTTAATGGGCTTTAATATGCTCTTTTATATTATTTTTGGGACTAACCTATTAACCGGAGGCCCAGTGCTAATTTTAGTTTTTTTTGCCTATTTCAGTGTTTCGTAGAAAAGGAATATCAAATGGAATCCAAACAGAACGGAACTTTCGCGAGGATCTTTCTTGGAACAAATGCAAACCAGGAGACTTGGAGTGGAAGTCTGGAAGTACGCGAGGTAGCCACGAGATAGGAGGGCGTGCCCAGGGGGTAGGCACGCCCCCACCCTTGTGGGCCCCACAGAGATCCACCGACGTAGTTCTTTCGCCTATATATACTCTTATACCCTAAGAACATCAGGGGGAGCCACGAAACCACTTTTCCACCGCCGCAACCTTCTTTACCCGTGAGATCCCATCTGGGGCGTTTTCCGGTGATCTGCCGGAGGGGGAATCGATCATGGAGAGCTTCTACATCAAGCCCATAGCCTCTCCGATGATGTGTGAGTAGTTTACCATAGACCTTCGGGTCCATAATTATTAGCTAGATGGCTTCTTCTCTCTCTTTGGTTCTCAATAAAAAGTTCTCCTCGATGTTCTTGGAGATCTATTCGATGTAATTTTCTTTGCGGTGTGTTTGCCAAGATCCGATGAATTGTGGATTTATGATCAAGTTTATCTATGAATAATATTTGGTTCTTCTCTGAATTCTTATATGCATGATTTGATATCTTTGCAAGTCTCTTCGAATTATTGGTTTAGTTTGGCCTACTAGATTGATCTTTCTTGCAATGGGAGAAGTGCTTAGCTTTGGGTTCAATCTTGTGGTGTCGTTTCCAAGTGACAGTAGGGGCAGCAAGGCACTATTGTATTGTTGCCATCGAGGATAAAATGATGGGGTTTATATCATATTGCTTGAGTTTATCCCTCTACATCATGTCATCTTGCTTAAAGCATTACACTGTTCTTATGAACTTGATACTGTAGATGCATGCTGGATAGCGGTCGATGTGTGGAGTCGTAGTAGTAGATGCAGAATCGTTTCGGTCTACTTAACACAGACGTGATGCCTATATTCATAATCATTGCCTATATATTCTCATAACTATGCGCTCTTCTATCAATTGCTCGGCAGTAATTTGTTAACCCACCGTAATACATGCTTTCATGAGAGAAGCCACTAGTGAAAACTATGGCCCCCGGGTCTCTTTCTTATTATATTGCATCTCTTTTTATTTACATCGCACCTCGTTTACTATTTTGCAATCCTTAATTTCCAATCTATACAACAAAAATACCAAAAATATTTATCTTACTATCTTTATCAGATCTCACTTTCGCAAGTGACCATGAAGGGATTGGCAACCCCTTTATCGCGTTGGTTGCAAGGTTCTTGATTGTTTGCGCAGGTACTAGGTGCCTTGCGTGTTATCTCCTACTGGATTGATACCTTGGTTCTTAAGAATTGGGGGAAATACTTACGCTACTTTGTTGCATCACCCTTTCCTCTTCAAGGGAAAACCAACACATGCTCAAGAGGTAGCAGCCTAGCATCAACAATGTCCTCCTCACCAAGACACTCAGCAATGGCGGTGTGGGGCTTAGTGTCCTCTCCGTTTAGACGTTCGACAGGCTTCAGGTACCGTACGACTAGCTTCAGCCTACCAAGCCTTACTCAGGAGTGTCTGACAGCTCCACCACCCCGATAGGGCAGGTCGGCCTCCCTATCACCTTCAGCAAGTGTGACAACTACCGCACCGAGCTCATCGACTTTGACGTCGCCCATATTCTCCTCCCGTACAACACCATCCTTGGGTATCCAGGCCTGGCCAAGTTCATGGCTGCGACTCACCATGGCTACATGTCCTCAAGATGCCAGGGAGCTATGGCATCATCACGGTAGCCTGCGATGAAAAGGACATGGTGTGCTCCCTCGAGCGCTCCTAATAGGTTGTGGCGGTTGAGAACCTAGATGACGAGGGTGCTGTTTGCCCTGCTGAGGCCATCCTCAAGAAGAAGAAGCAGCTGCTATGCCTTGGACCTCAGGAGGATGGGGCCTCTGACGGCCATTCTTCAGGACCTGCGCCCACCGACGGGGCGCCTTGCCCTCTCCCATAGGAAGGCACGCCCGGCGCCCGTCTCAGGCTGGGCTCGGGGGGATCTCCCCTAGAGGGCCTCTGACCTGGCCAGCGTCACGAGGGAGGCGACCGAGAAACATGTGGAGGCGTGCTTCAACGCTGTTGGCATCCTGGGAAAGGGGTTACCCAGACTTGCCTGCCTGCGGCCCAGAGCGTGGCTGCACCAACGGCCTGGTATGGCCCATCTTCAGCAAGAACAACTCAAGACCCTTGCTAGGGGCCGAGCCTCGCGAGGCGGACGACACCAAGACCTCCCTGGGGGCAGCCTCACTTGGCTGGCTCATGATGAGCGGAGATATCTATGGAAGGAGCACCTCGCGAAGTTCACGTGATGTGATCCATGACGACCAAGGCTAGGCGAGCGCCAGCAGGAGTAGTGTACCGGTTTCCTCTTTGGTGCTAAGGAGGCAAGCGTAGGTGCAGGTCCCGAGGAATCAGGCAAAGGTTTCCATATCAGTGCTACAAGACCAAGACCAGCAAAACGGCAGGACGAAGGTAATTGCGGAGCCAACAATAGCATCACCACCAGATCCTTTGGCACGCGAAGACCACCTTTTGTCAGGATAGCTTGTACTAGTTGCCCCCCTTCAAACTTGGCCATTATGGGATCCCATCCCACCTAACATTCGGGAAGAGGACCAAGGCCACTATAAATAGGAGTTAGCCACCACCATAGACGAGGACGGATCAGATCCATTACACCTGAATGAGCTCACTGGTTCCTCTAGCTCAGAACACCTCACCACCAAGGTTGTTCATCCATTGTACTAGTTCATCCTTACACCGCAACACTACGAAAAAGACACATCCATGACATTTCGGGCCGAACGAATTTTTTTATCATACTTATGACACTTCTATGACGATAATTGTGACAAAACCCGGTATCATCATAGATGTGGTGGGGTCCTACTTCTATGACAAAAAATCATGATAGAAAATGGGCTTTTCGTCCTGGGCAGGCCGGAGACGCAACTGCATGACATTCTTTGGGTCATCCATGACGGAAAAAACCGTGGTAGAAGCGAGGGCGAGGAAAATCTCGGGGTGTCCCCGATTATGGTGGGTGGTCGGGGCCGAGCGATGCGCGTTTCTCTCGTACACGCACGCGCGTGGGTGCGAGGCGTTGGGATCTAACTGAACGCGAGTGAGGCGTTGCGCTCTAATTGAACCAGAGCAATTGCATTGCAGGCTACGCGTTACTGAACCATATCGAGCGATTCCTTCGCTACTGCTGCTAACTGAAGCCGATCGATGCTGCCTCTGGATGAATAGTGACTGTTGCTGGGAGGGGGGGGGTTGGATGAACAGTTCCCTGTCGGGGTGGATGAACAGGACCCCGTGGTGTTGCCTCTGGATGAACAGGACCCCGATCGATCGAGCCGGTTGGGGTTGGATGAACAGGACCCCGTGGAGGGCAGGATGAACATGACCACCCCATGGAGGGCTGGATGAACAGTAGATGGTGGAGGGCTGGATGAACAGTAGCCCGTGGAGGGGGCTGGTTGAACAGTAGCCGGTGGAGTAGCGTGCGGTGGAGGCTGGATGAACAGGAGCCTGTGGATGAACAGTCACAGGTGGAGGCTGGAGGAGGTCGACGGTGGATGAACAGTAGCCCGTGGAGGCTGGAGGGGGTCGATGATGGAGATGAACAGTATCCCGTGGAGTCCCATTTTGCGGTACGCCACACCCCTCCCGATGAACAGGACCCCCGTTTCGACCGTAGCGCTCCAACAAATGTCTGTTTCCTCCGATTTGCGGTACACCACACCCCTCCCGATCAACAGGACCCCCGTTTCGACCACAGGAGGTCCATTTCCTCCGTCTTGCGGTACGCCAGACCCCTCCCGATGAACATGATATCATTTCGACCGTGGACGGTCGAACACAAGGCCGTTTCCTCCGTTCTGCGATACGCCAGGCCTCGTTTCCATCAGATGTTCCGTCCAAGCCCTCCTGATGAACACGACGACGCATTCTATTCCGGCCCAGCCGGTTGGCTCCCCATTAACACGAGATGACGCAGTTTATCCATTCCGACCCAGCCATGTACACGAGCCCTAGTCGTACGTATGTGGGAGTAGGCGTTCGAGACCCTGCCCGTATGTACGTACGTGGCCGTATTTTCTTTCTTGCACACTGGACGATGTACGTACGTGTACATGCTACGTGCCCGCCTCTACTACGACACGTGCGCTCCTCTACATCGACCAGTATGCTTCGACCAGTTGTGTCCTGACAGTCAGGCACTTCCTTGCGTGCGAAGATGTAGTTGGTAGGTCCCAGCAGTCAGGGGGAAACATTTTTTTCGCGAAATACAGTTGCCCGTCTGGTGGGTCCCTGCTGTCAGGTGGAGGAATAATTATTTTGCGCGTAATAAGGAGGAACTTCCTTTCTACGGCCATGGACCCAGCTGTCAGCCTCTCCACGTATAGTTCACGTCTGATGGAAGCCGTTGCTTGACCACGTTCACCACGCCGCATCGAGAGCACCAGGGCGGTGGACGATGGCGAGGCCTAGGAAGGGGACGACGCGGAGCCGGGGAAGACCTGGCAGTGAAAGCCCGCACGGAGAGGAGTATGAGCGTTCACTGGTTCGGCTACGGTGTGAGGCTGCCGTCGCCGTAGGGCCTCGCCAATGGTGGGAATAGTAGGGAGCGGTGAGGCCTCCGCGGCAGAACAGCCGGCCACGGGAGGCAGGAGCATGCGGCATGACCAGCCCTGCTTTGGGCGACTGGAGCAAGAAGACCAGAGGTTGAAGAAGCACTATGGCCGTTGGATGGACATCGTACGGTCACCGGAGCTAGAATCGTTCATATTGACTAAGTTGACAAAGCACCCCGTCCCCGTCAACTTAGTGGGCCCACAAGTCAGCCACCCACCAAGGTGGATCCCAACTAGCAGGGGGGTATTCATTTTTTGTGCATAATAAGGAGGCACTTCCGGTGGGTCCGAGATGACAGCGGGGGGAACGTTTGTTTCGCGAAATACGATGTCCCATCCGATGGGTCCTAGAAATCAAGGGGGAACATTTTTTGCCAAATATGGTGGCCCGTCCGGTGGGTCCCTGCTGTCAGGTGGAGGAATAATTATTTTCCGCGTAATAAGGAGGCACTTCCTTGCGGCTGCCGTGGACCCAGCTGTCAGCCTCTCCATGTACAGTACTCTTCCGATGGAAGTTGTTCCTTGACCACGTTGACCACGCTGCACCAAGAGCACCAGGGCGGTGGACGACGGTGAGGCCTAGGAAGGGGACAATGCAGAGTCGGGGAAGACGCGGCAGTGGATGCCCACACGTAGAGGAGTATGCAGGTACGGTTCACTAGTTTGCTGCGATGTTAGGCTGTAGTCGCCGCAGAATAACAGGGGGTGTGGGTGAGTAGAGGGATGGCCTATCCAGCGGTGGGAGTAGTAGGGGCGGTGAGGCCTCCGTCGCATCGCAGCCAACCACAGGAGACAGGAGCACGAGGCACGACCGGCGCTGGTCTGGGCGGCTGGAGCAAGAAGACCAGAGGTTGAAGAAGCACTACGGCCGTTGGATGGACATCGTACGGTCACTGGAGCTAGAATCATGCATATTGACTAAGTTGACAAAGCCCTCCGTCCCCGTCAACTTAGTAGGCCCACAAGTCAGCCTGCCACTATATTGGGTCCCAGCTAGCAGGGGGAGTATTCATTTTTTGTGTGCGTAACAAGGAGGCACTTCCTTGCGTGCGAAGAAATAGCTGGTGGGTCCAAGCTGTCAGCGGCGGTAACGTTTTTTCATGAAATACAGAGGCCCTTTCTGTGGGTCCCAGATGTCAGGTGGAGGAATCATTATTTTGTGCAAAATAAGGAGGCATTTCCTTGCGTGCGGCCATGGACCCATCTGTCAGCCTCTCCACATACAGTCCACTTCAGATGCATGTCGGTCATTGACCACGTTGACCAGGCCACGCCGAGAGCACCAGGGCGGTGGACGACGGCGAGGCCTAGGAAGGGAATGACACGGAGGCGGGGAACACTCGGCAGTTGCTTCCCATGCGGAGGGGAGTACGACTGTATGAGGGTTTAATGGTTCGTCTGTCGTCGCCGTAGAATAACAGCAGGTGTGGGTGAGTAGAGGGATGGCTAGGCCAGCGATGGGAGTACGGTGGGGCGGTGAGGCCTGCGCGGCACCATAGCTGGCCGCGAGGAGGAGAGAGCAGGCAGTCTCGTCGGCACTTGTTTGAGCGGCCGGAGCAGGAAGAGCAGAGATTAAAGAAGCACAACGGCCATTGGATGGACATCCAACAGTCACTTCTTGTGCACTAACCTTTTGTTAGGAAAGCCTCAAATCTGTGGAAAACATCATACAACCCATCTGCCATTATTTCTAATAATTTACAACCCATTTGCTAATTCTTAAGGTTTTTTTGGAGCCCATATTCTTTTTGTTAGCCTTACAGCCCATATTGTGGCCACGGTTAAAAAATTATACGAAATTTTGCATATTTCGGTGCGGTCCGAACTGTTTTTAATCCTGAAATTTCGAGTCACATTCAAACTGATTTCAAAAATAAATATATATCAATATAAAATCCAACAAATTGTCCATGCATAAAAATCAATGCAATTTAAAAATCTTGAAATGAAAAAAAAGAAATTTGAAACTAATTGACGGTTTGATGTGTTTTAAAAATGTACAACCCATTTCTCATTACTGATAGGCCATTTTCTCGGCTAGCTGAATGAAGCTCTCCTCGTCTTGAAAGATTTGCAGCCCAACAAGCCTGACAAACCTACTTACTTGGCAAATCACAAAAAACTGGGTTGTGGCCATGGACCCAGCTGCGGCCGTGGACCCAGCTGTCAACCTCTCCATGTACAGTACTCTTCTGATGGAAGTTGGTCGTTGACCACATTGATCACGCCACGCCGAGAGCACCAAGGCGGTGGACGACGGCGAGGCCTAGGAAGGGGATGATGCGGAGCCGGGGAAGACGCGGCAGTGGATGCCCACGCGGAGAGGAGTACGAGGGTTCACTGGTTCGGCTATGATGTGAGGCTACCGTCGCCACAGAATAACAGGCTGTGTGGGTGAGTAGAGGGATGCCCTGGCCAGCGGTAGGAGTAGTAGGGGGCGATGAGGCCTCCGCGTCATCATAGCTGGCCACGGGAGGCAGGAGCACGCGACACGACCGACGCTGGTTTGGGCGGCTGGAGCAAGAAGACCAGAGGTTGAAGAAGCACTACTGCCGCTGGATGAACATCGTACGGTAACTAGAGCTAGAATCGTTCATATTGACTAAGTTGACAAAGCCCTCCATCCCCGTCAACTTGGTAGGCCCACAAGTCAGCCTCCCACGATGCTGGGTTCCAGCTGGCAGGGGGAGTATTCATTTTTTTGTGCGTAATAAGGAGGCACTTCCTTGCGTGCGAAGATAGCAGGTGGGTCCGACCTGTCAGCGGGGGGGCACGTTCTTTTCGTGAAATACAGAGGCCCTTTTGGGGAGTCCCAGATGTTAGGTGGAGGAATCAAAGACTTGAGAAGCCATACAGAAAAAGCTAGTGTACCAGTAAAGAGACGTTGTTGAGTTTTAGAAAAAGAGAGACGTGCTCCTGTAGCTGGTTCCAATCCAAACCTAGACTATGACTATATATGGTGCTATGCTACTCTTCAAGTAATGAAACTGACATATCCAACGTTCGCTTCTCCTCTTCTCTACTTACTCTACCTAGCATCAGAAGCTCTGGCCACAACAATCATGTCCGCTGGCTGCTCCTCCACCTGCTCTTCAGCAGGGAACAACCAAATATGCGCCAAGTCGCCACCCTTACCATCGCCTGTGGGTCTCATCACACCCCCGCTGGCACGCGCACCGCAGCCGGTTGCTCATCGCAACCCGCTGCCGATGGTGTGGTGCCACTGCTGCAAATCACATAGAGTCATCCGTCGCATCTCAACCACAATCCTCAACCCTGGCCGAGTCTTCTACAATGCCCGAATCATGGGGTAATAATATGTTTAAGTGTCGTTCTGCTGCTTTCAGTTGCTGATTTTTTAATACTTTGGTGGATGATCTTCCAATTTGATTCGTGCAGAAAACGGAAGATTCGCGTGATTTGTATTTCTGGGAAGTTACTGATGTGGGGGACTGCAACTATGCTAATTATTTGGTTAGCCGAGGAATCCCAATACCAGCAGGATGGGGTGTTGGACAAGTAACTTAAGGAACGGCAGAAGAGGAGGATGCAGAGTAGAAGGTTAAAGATGCAGTTCCTCTGATCATGGCCAAGCAACAACTATTGAACGGCCTTGACAGCAATGAGGAGATGAAAGAGCTTGTGAAGATAATGGGCAAAATTGATGGGCTCTGTATGATGATTGTCTCTTTATTTGCAGTGTACGTAGCACTCGTGATGTATTCAGTGGCTATGACATGAGCACTTTGTTGAAACTAGTAATGAATGAAACCTGTGTAGCAGGCTGGGCGTAGTGTTGTGAACATTTAATGATTTCTATTAACGGAAATCAGGGGTATCCCCTTTTGCTCATAAATAAATAAATAGCAGAGGCCCTTTTGGTAATAAATAAATAAATTAGCAGAGGCCCTATTGGGTCAGCTTTGTTCTCATTCAAAGACGTCGAGCAAATTGCAGTCCAAGAGCAAACTATGTCATCAAATTCAAGTTTCACTCCCAAATACGAGTACAACTAAACAACAATGGCATCATGTTTTAGTAGCCATACAATCACCAAACACAAATCAACATACATAACAAGTGATGTTCTCACAGGAAAATACTAAACAACATGTTCACCAGGTTTCAGTTGTCATAGCAAACACAATTTCACATAGTAGATAAAAAATGTCTTCCGACAGACAAATACGACAAAAGCAATGTAATCACCATCCGCAGCAGCAGCGTCAACATCTTCTGCATGTGTATCAGTCTGAATCGTAATTCCCCATGGTGTCATCTTCTTCTTCGTCCTCAACGTCCTCGAACGTTGGCTTCTTCTTGATCAACTCTTGTATGTCCACAGTACGATAGGCAATCTTTTCGCCGGCGTCATTGACGTGATGGTTCTCAAAGGTATTAGGAACATCTGTGTTATCTTGTACATCAGGAGCACTGTAAGAATCATCTTGTTGTGCAACTTCATTAAACGAATTCCTTTATTCAAACCTTTGTAATACTCCCCAGTCACCGCTACGTGCAAATGTGTCTTCCAAGAAAAATATCTGTGTTTCTTGATTTGCCAAAATAAAAGGCTCGTTGGTCTGGTATGCCGCCTTGACATTGATGGATTTGAAATAATCATCAGCTCTGGGTTTTGCGATCCTGGAAAATAGGTTATACCAACGACAGCACAACAGAACCACACACCGATGATCCTCGAAACTGGAGATATACTGCAACTGAACAATATCTGTTATGTTAGCATACATTTTAGTTGTCTCTTTGTCATACTGTGCTCATGATGGCACTGTTTTGTGTCTTCCTCCCTTCGTCTCGTGCAAGGGTGTTGTAGCGCACATCTCCATCAACGCAAGATTCATAATGTCTTACCCGAGTATGAGGACCCATTGCTAATGAGTAAAGGGCATCATCAACTGCCTACCCATCCTCCCGCATCTCCTTAACCTATGGTTAGAAAATTGACAAGCTGATCATCTTATTTACTCAATATATTAAAAAACGGAAAGTGCAATTCAAAATCTTACATGGCTCTTGAACCATTTTGCAAATCCTGCCATAACCAGGTTGTCAATGTTTCTTGGATTTTGCGGTAGTAACTCCTTTTTGTAGATGCAACACAACATAGTGATCGCGTCAAACATCTAAATATATAAGAATGTGCTGCAAGTTTAGTAGATTATGATGTATAAGCTGCAGTACTTAGCACTTACTTGATATAAGGTAGTATCTCAGGACAGTTATTCAACACATACCAAACCATTTTGTCCAAATCTTTAGGTGTGTCCTCTTGTCGACTCTTCCCTGTAACTCGAACAGAATAATCGAAAATATTGAGCCTGGGATTGTCTTCATCCACCTCTTTGCTAAGCTGATCAGCCGTTTCAATGTATTTTAAGCAGAATGCCAACGCTTCTATAGCAATGTAGGCCTCTGCAATGGAACCCTCGGGTCTAGCTCTGTTCCTAACATAGCCCTTGAAAGTGCCTAGCCGCCTTTCAATAGGGTACATCCAGCCATACTGTACTGGACCTCTAAGTAGTGCATCATCAGGTAGATGAACATCCAAATGCACCATCACATCAAAGAAGGCTGGAGGATATATCTTCTCAAGGTCGCATAGGATAGTTGGTATCTTGTCTCTAAGAAGCTCCAAAGCATCTATCATGATATTTCTACTGCAGAGTTCCCTGAAGAATTGTACCAACTCTGCAACTGCTCTGTATAAGTCAAGGCGGCCTAATCCTCTAAGGATAACAGGTAAAACCCTTTGAAGTAGGATGTGGTAGTCATGAGTTTTCAACCCTTGTACCTTGTTTCCATCTGCACTAACTCTCCTTTCAGGGGTGGAAGCAAATCCATGTGGGAATCTCACACGTGACAGGACCTTGCAGAATTCTTTTCTTTTTACCTTGTCCAAGATGCACACAGCTGGTGCCATATCCCGTGGTTTAGCTTCATCTTGCACCTGCAAATTCTGTCTGATACCCAGGTGTGTCAAATCAATCCTAGATTTTAAGGTATCTTTCGTCTTGCCTTCAATATTAAGAAGTGTGCCGATAATGTTGTCACATATATTTTTCTCGATGTGCATCACATCAAGATTATGCCACAGATCCAAATCTTTCCAATACTCCAAGTCCCACAAAGTGGACCTGCGGGTAAACAATAATCTCTCTTCTGCCCTGCCACACTTCCTTTTCCCGCTACCATTATCAGGATGGTTTCTTGGTGTAATATGCCTGACCTTATTTAATTCCACTTGCAACTCATCGGTGGTGAGCCTCTTTGGCGCATCACGGTTTTCATGCTTTGCATTGAATACATGTCTTCGGTATTTTCTAGGATGCGCCTTGTCCTTGGCAAGGAAACGGCGGTGTACAATGTAACAGATCTTGCTAAGTATTGCGTATGACAGCGGATTCTTGTCATAGCGAACACATGCATTGTAACCATGTGTCATTCGCCCTGACATAGTGCCCAAAGCCGGATAATCATGGATGCACCAAATTATAATAGCACGCAGAAAGAAATCAGCTGGTGGGCTGCTATATAGGTCTCGAGTGAGAACACCCCTCCATAGTTGTTGAAGTTCCTCCACAAGAGGCTCCATGAACAAATCAAAATCCTTTACAGGGCATTTTGGACATGGGATGAGCAAGGCCATCATGTAGTTTGATTCTTTGGTGCAGACATTTGGAGGCATGTTGTAAGGGATAACAAGCACTGGCCACATGCTATATGTGGCGCTCTGGTGGCCAAATGGGTTAAATCCATCTGAAGCTAAGCCAAGTCTAATTTTTCTCGGGTTCGTAGCATACTTTTCGTGCTTCTGATTGAAGCTTTTCCACTCACTACCATGTGATGGATGGCTGATTACATTCTGGTCTCTGTACTCCTGGTTCCTAGAATGCCACAGTACATCCTCTCTTATTTCAGCATCACGAAACAACCTCTACAATCTTGGTGTAATTGGAAAATGTCTCAGAAGATTATGAGGAATCCTCTTCACAGCATCGCCATCTTTCCATCTTGATGATTTGCATTTCGGGCATTCACTTAAGTTGGCATAATCCTTCTGGAACAGAACACAATTATTCTTACAAACATGGATCGTATCATATCCAATTCCAACTACACGAAGGAAATTCTTCATTTTACTGTAGGTGTGTGGCAGCTCAGACGCATCTAGGAAAGCTTTGCGGAAAGCAGCCAACATCGCATCGAATGATTTGTTGGTCATCCGCTCAGATGTCTTCACCTGAAGAAAGGTGACGATAGCTGAGAATACTGACTTCTTATTTCCTGGGGTGACAGCCACGTTGCATTGTTCCAACATGTGGGCCCACTATTTTTCTTCTGCAGGTGAAAGTTCACGGAATGCACGAGCATTTCGTAGCATTGTTTCAGTGTTGGTCAAACTCACTGGCTCCGCCACCACCTCGTCCTCCTCCTCCTCTTCCACCTGAGCATCAGGCAGATCAAGATGGTGATCTGCTGCTTCCACGTAGTCAATAACATTGACGTTCACAGCTTCACCATGATGAACCCACCTAGTATATGTGACCGACATCCCATACAAGTGTAGATGATTTTGCACAGTTCACTGGGGTCTAGTAACTGAATTCATACAACTACTACACGAGCAGAGCACATCTGATTTCGGACCATCGTACTCAGCTCTGATAAAGTTCATGAAGTTTTCAACCCCCTCGACATATGCAGCGGAGAATCTTCGAGCAGAAGTTATCCAAGCCCTGTCCATCTCTTAGACATACAAATTAGTTCTTCTACTAGATATTATAGGAAAAACATATATGCTTTTTTATGAAGTCCAAAAGAAAATACCTAGGTCGATGTCTAAAGCTATGGCAAGATATTTGGACGAGCATATCTAAGTAACGAAATATATGTAAAGCTAATTCAGCAAATATATTTGAGTCCTAAATTATGGCAGGTTATTTCAGCAGTCAATGAGGCCGAGCACATAGCCATCAAACTATCGAAGGCCATCGCAGCAACAAAGATCGAGTATAAAACAGTGTAGAGCTATTTCACCTAATAGATTGGCTACTAGACCATGGAAATCTACGTCACAATAAATATATGGCGGGATATTTTAGCAACTAATCGGCCTTGGCATGCCATCTCAGCTAAGCAAATTGAGTGCAGAATAGGGCAAGGAAGCTTCTTAAGCAGAGCATATTGGTTGTAAACTACTTCAGCAAACAGTGAGCTTAACAGCGTCTATCAGCTAACATTCAGCGCTACACCGACATGCACGGGGCCTTGGTCTAGAATGCGTGTACTATGGGAGAAGCTGAACGCCGTGCATCTCCACACGAACGTCGCCAGCGGTGGTGGCGCTGACCGCCGTGCGCCTCCACAAGAACGTCGCCAGCGGTGGCGGCATGGCTAGAGGACGACAGTCTACGAGAGCGTACAATGGGAGCGAGGGGATCACCGTGCATCCCCTCGATGAACCGCGGCACCGATGTATCAGCGTGGCATGGAGGGCGGCTTTGGCAGAGCGAATGGAGTGGAGGGGGACG